>NC_056725.1:1244324829-1244329829 GCF_019279795.1 Protopterus annectens
CACCCTGTTTTGACATACAGCCCATGATCTGCAGGAGAGGACCACCCTGTGGAATGAGCTTGTCCACAGGGTAAATGATGTCAGCCTGCATGACCACAGTTATGAGCAGGTCCAACATCAGTGCAGTGATCTACTCTGCCATGCCCGTCGGCGTGCTGCTGCAGTTAGGAGGGACCAGCTTGCCACGGGGACATATGCTGAGGAGCTCCTTGCCAGCCTCAGGGCACCTGCCCATCCGCAAACACAAGATCCGGTGGAGAGCATTGTGGAGGTAGGTGCTATCCACACAATGGATGAGGAGCATGCAGGTAAGGCCATAGGCCACATCAGTAGACCACTGTTGCGTATCCATCTGCATCTGTAGAATTTAATCATGCATATGTGAGATGAAATATATATAGTCTGTTGCTGCATTGTAGTAATAAACAGATGTGCATAATCTGAAGTATTGTTAGTTTGTACTGTTGATGTACTGTAATGCTGCTCCCAACCTGTACCAATGCCACAGGTGTGGTTACTGACATCACATCTATCACACAGCTATGTAGGTCCCTCTGGCATACCTCCAGGACAGCAGCCTGTAGCTGATGAGTATGGTGTTTGTTCAGGTTTGCCAATACACCGGCCATGTTATGGCCATGGTATATTCCATGCACACATTTAACACACCTACCCATAATGCATGCTGTACATGTTCACTTATTGTTGCTGTTAACTGCACTGCATCACAGTGGTCACCATGGTGGCATATCTGAAGGGTATGTAAGAGTCCTGCAATATAATTAACAACCTGTCATTGCAAGATGTGTGCACAGAGATGAACATAATGGTGGGACAAATGGCCTAGAGTAGGGACATGTCTGAAACATCACCCTTATACAGTGCTACAACAGTGTATATACCTCTATTAAATTGGCAACTGTTATAGATCTACACAACGGCATATCACAATACTGCATTCCACAACCCTTACAACCTGTAATGTGGTCCTAACATGAGCAATGAATGTGTAATATGGAATCCTATGTTAGGACAGCAAATATGGGGAATACATACCTTCACAAACACTGGAAGCATATGTGTGCATACACTCCAAATAACATATTGTGGAAGCAGCTTTTGAGGTACTGACAGCATGCACTCTTCATGAGTATGGACCTTCCAGCAAGTACAGGTCCTCATGTCACTCCAAGAAATGGTCTGCTGTCCAAGACGTTTGGCCATCAAATGTGCCCACTTACCTGCAACAGAGGCAGCTGTGGCTTGCACACATCTTACAAGCCATGGAATGGATCCCATACCTAACATGTAGCACCCAGGAGTTGGACATGAAGCCTTACCTCACCATTGCATATACCATGGCAAGCAGTGCAGACAGTCATGTATGTGGCGAGGATGTATGGGATAGCATTAATGTAGAAAATAAACAGATGGCCATCGAAGACAGATGATGACATATGTTGCAAATTGGTTATGCAGGCTGCCTAGTAACATACCACAACACTGAGGGAGTTGCAGGAATGTCTAGCATATACCGGCTGTGCAGTATCTGTGTCAGCAATCACCTGGATTCTGCATAAGTGTGGCCCATGGGTTAGGGTAATCAGATGGGACAGCTGTTCCACAGGAAACATCAGCCAGGGTTCTCTACATGTAGCATATGCATAACATCTAAAGTCCAAAGGCATGCATTGCAATGTGTACTGATTTACCAAGACCAAGTTGGAAACCTACAGACAGTATCAATTAAGATACATGTGCTGCACAACCAACACCTCACCAACCTCAGGCCCACCATCCTCATCTGTACCTTGCTGGTGCCAGTGTACACCTGTATGCTTGCCATTCATTAGCTGGGACTAGGCTGGTACACATGGTGTTCAGAGTTTGGGACACTACAAAATGACACACGTGTGTAGGCCAATGTTGTCAAGCATCTGCAAAAAGGCTGAAGATGGGGATGGGTTGTCATCCTGAAACATAACAGTGCACTGAAGCTGTATCTGCACACAGTCAAGGTCATGAATTGTGGCAGACATAACCCTAACTCCACAGCAATAGTGATGGCACTGTGTGATGTTCAAGGGCTGTGCACATGAGTTGACCTTGCAATCATGCAGAGTTGGGGGACATTTGTAGGACAGAGTGACCAAATACTGGCAAATGCAGATAGCCCATGCTAGTATACCCCTTTCAGGAATAGTAACTGCTGTAGTACACATAACAGTTGGTGCAACAAACCATCATGATAAGGGTGTGCACACATAAGCACCCACAAACTGTATGCATCTCAATCAGCATCTGCACAACTAACACATTTGTTTAATACTGCATTTGATTGCACAGGTCATATGTCACATATCAGGTTCATGTAATGTTAATATATGCATTAATGTGGCCCCATGGCATATCAGGAAAGAGAGTGCCATATAAATAAGGGTGTGTACACTCCCTATAGCCACAGTAAGGTTTGAAGGTTGTCAGTGTAATTGTATTTTATTAGCTATACATGCACCGCTGATGATGAGATCTCTAATTCAGACATCAGGCATTCACAAATGACATCTGTCCACATATCATCCCAGGTATGTGTTGGACAATCACAAAGGGGCTGTGAGCAACAGAGCAAACATAAGTGACACACATATACACATTCAGCTATGGTGTGTACACCTGTGAGGTATGGTGCACAGTACATGCCAGAGTGCCAAACAGGTGCACAGCAATACTGTGTACATGGGTGCAGTGTGTTCCAGGGGAAGGGGCATCACCTACTAACACAACCCATGCATAGCAGGGATGTATATTGTTGGTAAGAGGGATTGACTATAACTGCACTGCATGCTGTTGAGTGCTATATGTCATGCATGTTGACAGATGGGTAATGAGAGGTCTGTGTGTAATATATTTGTGCATCCTCACCTGTAAGTGTGTGTGTGTGTGTGTGTGTGTGTGTGTGTGTGTGTGTGTGTGTGTGTGTGTGTGTGTGTAAATTTGTTTGTAAGTGCTATCTGGTGGAGTGGAGGGGGGTTGATGTATGTAGAACGCGTGTGTGTATGTGTGTTTGTTTGTGTGTGTGTGTCCATGTATGTTCATGTGTGAGTGTGGGGTTGTTCATACCTCTCAACTTCCCTTAGAAATCGTGCAGTAGATGGAAATGGACAGACACATTAGACACCAGGAATACTTTGCTTAAATGTAATCACAGGAATGCTGATAGAATAATAAAGTCTCCAGCATGAAAGTTGCATTGGGAGGGAAAACTAGACACCAAGGACACTTTTTAATAGCAATCAGCAGAAAGGTGAAAGAATACCCAAGTATGCAGCACTAAAGATGCATTGGGGAATTACTAGACAACACCAGAGAGTGTTTCCAAATATTACTGTAGTCCACATAAAAAGTTAATAGAGCAACAGATCTTGCATCTACTGAACAATAGTTAAGTATGAAACTCCAGAGCGTGACATTATTGGCTGACTATAGTACCACATAACATATGGCAGCCATGCTAAAGACTTCTGCACAAAACCAGGGTGAACACTTGATGACATCAGGGAGTCTTTGAAAAAATTACTCCAGTCAAGTTAAAGAGTTAATGGAGTAACAGGTCATGTTTTGTGATTATTTTCTGAGCATTTAGAAGAATGATACATTAATGATTGGTATTATTGACTGTAATTATTCAAGACTGATGCAGGATGGGGAAGATAAGAGAAAAACTAGGGACATTCTGTAAGCTCAGGGACAGGTAAGTAGTATGGTGGAATGTGTGTGTGTGTGTGTGTGTGTGTGTGTGTGTGTGTGTGTGTGTGTGTGTGTGTGTGTGTGTGTTTGTGTATACTGGTAAGCAATGACGTGCAGGTCTTAAAGTGCATTTCTTGTTTTCCCCTCACAGGTGGTGAGGTGGGTCAGGGTCCCTTCTGCAGGCAATCTGATGTTGGTGTCCATACAGACACTGATAATGATGATAGTAATGATGATAGGTGTGTTGAGGCACAGGCGGGGCTGTCAGGGGCTGAAGCTGCACCATCATTTGACATCTCACTGTTATCCACCCCATCCCCACACACAGTCACATTGCCTATACATATTCCATCACCAGTGGCCACAGCTGAGGGACAGTTGGCGGTTGGTGGCATGAGACAGGACAGTGTGGTATCTATTGCATGTGTATGTGGACACAGCAGCATTAGTCAGATGTCTGCCGGGATACCACATAAGCAGATGTACCGGGGTGCTCGTAGGAGGGATGCTGGTCATCATGCCCCTGGCAGAGGTGCCACATCTGGCACCACCAGATGCATGTTTCAGGCTGTCATGGAGGTGCAGGCATATATGGAATGGTACACCAGACAGGGTCTGAGGCTGCAGAGAGGTACTCATTCAGCTGTTATTGACAACATCCGTGATCTTGCAGGTACCCACCATTGTTTTGCAGAGGTCATGGATAGACAGTTGGGTGAGATGGTGGGAATCCTTGACCATGGAATGTCTGTGCTCGAACATATGGTGGGAGTAGTGTTACGGCCATGTGGCTGTAGGCCAGCAACACCAACAGCTGGAGGTCAACGTGGATGCTGCTCCCATAGTGGCAGTACCAGCCCCAGCACTGCAGGGGGGGCACTGTTCACACCACAACACAGCAGGCCACATGCACGTGGCCCTGGCCAGTCCCAAGAGGGACCTGGATCCAGCGAATATATGTAATCATCAGGGGAGAGTACCATATTGTGGCTTGTACCTGGTGGTGCCCGTGGAACCCCCGGCAGGCACTGTTCTCATGTCCATGGCCAGAGATGGTGAACTGCACACCCTGCCAGGTACTGTCTACAGCTGTCCAACAAACCCCTGTATAGGGCAGCCAGATGGCAGAACTGTGTGCATGCATACACACACACATTACCAACACAGCTAGGGCAACCCCATACCTACACACACCACATCACAGCAGCCCAATTAATAATTAAACCCCCTCACATACACACACACACACACAC
>NC_056725.1:1244334829-1244467329 GCF_019279795.1 Protopterus annectens
TACAAAACACAAGCTGCTGCCTAAGCAAATCAGATGTACTTTTCCACATCCACCAGAGAGGGAGTGAGAGAGACAGACAGAGACAAAGTAAGAAAGGAAGGGGGTAGGAGAGTAAGAGCTAAGGATGCTTGTGTCACACACTTACCAGTACGAGGTTTCAAACCCCTGCATGATTATGTATTGCTATTACATTTTTATGTAGTTATTGCATGCACCACAGAGCTTACATGTTGGAGAGCTGTCCAAAGGTATCTTTGAAGGTGAGTGACATCAGCAACAGTGATAAAAGAGGGATAAGGTAAGTGTAGTACATGTGCCTGTCCACAAAACAGGTGTCAAGGAAGACACAACCACACTCTCTCAGGGACTCACACACATTATCACAGTTGGCAGGGTCAGGATTAGAATTCCTAACTAACTAGTCTGCTACACTATAGTATCAGGCTGATATATGGGCAAAGGTTATGTCAAGGTGATTGACATCAGAAGGCATGCTACAGTAGGGCAATGGGAGGTGTAGTGAGTGTGAATGGCTTCCAAATCATTAATCTCCACACACACACACAGACACAGATTTGCCAGTACTGACATGCATGGGTTCATTGCTTCATAGGTGTGTAGTAGTTGACTGTGCCAGAAAGCTGTAAAAGGCTAGGCAAATGGTATACCTTGGCATCAGGCCACATGACAATGGTCTTCAGTGTGGGTCAGGGGTGTAGTCCCTGGATTGGCCCACACAGGTGGCTATTGTATTCACCATCCACTCATTTTGGTTACTATTGTGGGTGGCCAGTGCTGTGCAATGCTTGCCATGTATGTGTTCTATATTCCATAACATGGATGTTGTCTGGGTTGTGCACATGTCCCACATGCATGTTTTGTGACATGTAGAAGTGTACTTGGGGTGTCTGGGGCATGTTGTGTGGACAGATTGTTATCATCTGATGTGGCATTCCTGACCTCATGTGGTGGGAACTGGCTATGGAATTGAGGTTGATCCTGTACCTACATTGACAGCATGATACAGGTATTCACTGGTGTTAGTGGCATCTGTCCATACAGGGCATGTGTATAAGGTATGGTATTTCCTTTGTGTGTTACATTTGCTGACTCTACAGTTGTTACAGGCATCCAGTGGGGAACACAGCAAAGGACCACTGTAAGCAATTATTTGCCTATTGTAGGGATGGAACAGGATTCCATGTCCTCTGTAGTCCACTGCAATCACACCGTGGTTACTATATGTGGGCAATATGCAGGGAACTACCAACATAGTGGTTGTTGCCTAGCTAAGTGGGTTTGTGTATGACACATGGGTGGAGAGTGTTGTCTGGGTAATACAAGGGTTGCCTATATTGTTCCTCAATCCATAATGTCATGTGTAGGTGTATGGATTGTCTACACCAGCCTCTTTGCTATTTGACATCTGTCATCCTTGTAAGGTGGACATTGTGACATATAGTAGGTCCTCAATATAAGAGATTTGCAAAACCCACCCTACAATGAGGCCTGTTATTACACAATTACATCAACCTCCACACAGGACACTGATGACACACACACACACACACACACACACACTTGACAGTACTGAGATTCAAACCACTACCTATGTATTGCTACTACAGTGTACTGCAGTTATCTCACGTGCCACAGAGCTTATAGGGCTAATCCTTCCCCAAAGGTATATTTCAATGTGAATGACATCAGCAGGCTTGCCAAAGTAGGGCAGTGGACAGTGTAGTGACTGTGACTGGCCTCAAAAGCATTGATCCCCACACACACACACACAGTGTCTCACAGTTGCCATGTCTGGGATTAGATCTCCTACCTAACTAGTACATCACACTATAGAATTACGTAATTATGGCATCCACCATGGAGCTTAGAGGACTAGTCATTCCCCACAGGTGTATTTCAAGCTGAATGACATCAGCAGGCTTGCCAAAGTAGGGCAATGGAAAGTGTAGTGACTATGACTGGCCTCAAAAGCATTGTTCGCCACACACACACACACACACACACACACACACACACACACACACACACACACGCACACACACACACACATGCGCACACACGCACACACGCACACACACACACACACACACACACACACACACACACACACACACACACACACACACACACACAAACACAAACACAGTCTCACAGTTGCCATGTCTGAGATTATAACTACTATCTAACTAGTACGTCACACTATAGCATTACACAGTTACAGTACACACCACAGAGCTTATAGGGTTAGTCTTTCCCCAAAGGTGTATTTCAAGGTGAATGACATCACCAGGGTTACCAAGGTAGGGCAATGGACAGTAGAGTGATTGTGACTGGCCTCAAAAGCATTGATACCTACGCACACAAACACACACACAGAGTCTCACAGTTGCCATGTCCAGGATTAGAACTCCTACCTAACTTGTACATTATACTATAGCATTACACAGTTATTGCACGTGCCACAGAGCTTATAGGGCTAGTCTTTCCCCAAAGGTGTATTTCAAGGTGAATGACCACATCAGGCTTGCCAAAGTAGGGCAATGGAAAGTGTAGTGACTGTAACTGGTCTCAAAAGCATTGATCCCTTCACACACACACACACACACACACACACACACACACACAGTCTCACAATTGCTATGTCTGGGATTAGAAATCCTACCTAACCAGTACATCACACTATAGCATTATGCAGTTATAGCACGTGTCACGGAGCTTATAGGGATAGCCTTTCACCAAAGGTGTATTTCATGGTGAATGACAGCAGGCTTGCCAAAGTAGGGCAATGGGGAGTGCAGTGTGTGTGAATGGGCCATAAACCATTCATCTGTAAGCACACACACAACACTCAGTCACACACAGGTTTACATTTGACAGGAGCATGTACACAACTGCTAGATGAATAATGACTTGTATAGTCATGTTACACAGTTATCACAAGCACCACAGACACTATAGTGCTATAGGCTACCAGAAGCAAATGTCTACAGTGATAGACATTTGCACATCATGTGGTATTGGACAATTGGATATGTGCTGGGTGGGACAGGCTTCATGATGGAAAGCTCTTTGTCACTGTCTGTCACTCTCTTCCACCCATCTATGTATGTGTATGTTTGGCCTATTATAGTGTATTGTCCTTGGATATATGTGTGTATTCCTATCTGATGTGTGTGTAAAGCATGACTGGTGTGCAATGTGGAGTGTGTGCACAAACATCTGCGACTGACAGATATTTATAGTCCATTGTTGTTGCCAGACATGGACTTCATTTCTGTAAGTGAAGGAGCATGCCCAGTATGACCTTTCAGTAATTTAATTGTCAGATGTGGGCTTCGTTTCTCTAAGTGTGGGAGCATGCCCAGTATGACCGTCTGTATTGAATGTATGAATCCATTCCAGATAGGTTGTACTCCAGTGCAGGCATTTGTGTGCTACACCTGCAGCTAGAAACCTGTTTCTGCAGGATATCTGTAGATCGGTTGACAATATGGGGTCACAATGGGCAAATGATAGTGGGATACTGTAACTAATTGTGTCTGTGCTGCTTCTGCTACATGGTTTTGGTGTTAGCAGAGATATTCAGACATATGTACTATTTTACACTGTGATGTTTTATGTCATCAACTACTGACAGGTACACATATTTGCTTGCAGTAATTTCCTGGGGAACAGAAAATGAATGAAGCTGTGTCCAGTATTGTGGTCTGCAGCCTACATATTCTTGCACAATAAAGCCATTCTGGAGGGGGAGCTGCAGACATTTGCTGATGGGTCTGTGTAAATGGTTCAGCACCTTGGTACTGTGGTGGCTGAGTATCCCATGCTTGTACATCTATCGACGTGACAGTATGGCCATATCCTGCTGTGGCCATACCTCACAGCTGTACAGATTCACACAGGTTTCCCAGAGGCAGGGCTCATATTTCTGGTCATTACCCCTTCAGATTGTGATTTACGAGCAGGTTTGTAGCCACCTATTTTTGTGCTTGCAGGCAGGGATAGTATGTGCACACATCTGAGTTTCAGACTTCACACACTCCATGGCGTCCATGTTTCCACCCCCCCCCGTTATTCTATCCTCTTCCGAACATTATGCAAATGATATCTGATAAGTATCCCCATAGTTATCACTTCACTCCAGCAGTATTTAGGGGGTGGTCCACAGTTCATGCAGTAGGACATGGTGGACATGCTACTGGGATTTGTCAACATGGCCTTGCATTTGTGTTCTGTGGACTGTGTTATGTTGTTATTTGGGAGTCCATGAAATAACATACATTAGCAGTACAGGTGAGACACAGGCCTTTGACAGAGGACTGCTAGACATTTGGTAGTGATGCAGACCATCTGTAGCAGGCTGGTGCATTGTGTCACTCCTACAGTTCCAGGTTGCAAGCCACTGTATTCCCCTGGAGTGACAGGGTAGGTGTGTAAGGCATTAATATCAATAGTTTCTGTCCTTATTGATCCATTGGTGTGGATACTGGCAGGGTGCTGTTTACAGCTAGGGACACACCTGCATGGGACACCTCTTCAGCATGCTGCATTCTGTGGCTATTCCCATACAGGGATAGGGGTCATATAGGTACTTATTTCCAACAGCATGGATATGACTTGTGAGGTACCTGTGGCTGATGGTGGGGTAAGCTGGGTGCATGTGTGATATGGAAGCTACTTGCAGCTGACTCACAGATATGTGTGGGGCATTCCACTTATGCTGGCTTGTGCAGGGACATCAGCGATTTCTCAGTACTTCATACCTGTGTCTTTTGTGGTCTGCCAATGTTTGGCCAGACTACATCAGTATTCCATACTACACAGCCAACTAATGTGCTGCTAACCTGTATGTACAATTCCAAAGGTGTGTCCTTTTGACAGTAGCATTTTATACACTCTCTGTCTAGGGTACTTCCACCTATGTACTGTTTGTATGTCTGGGTCTACATTCATGCCATGTACATCTTTCAAATTGTGACAGATATTACATTTGAACAATTAGTATGGATTACTGATGGACTGTGTCTTACTGGGATGCATTGTGTTTGGCACTGCAGTTGTGAGAACTTGGCCCTGTCATCAACAGTACTGGCCATTGGCCACCAGGACCCAACCCTCCATGCCTACATGCTGATCACTTTCACACAATATACAACACACAACAACCTAACACACAGAGCTGTGCATATTGTACATGTGCAACAATCTATCCTGCTACTTCGGCCAACTCAGGTAATCTGTGCTCCACTGTTATTATACCTACACATACATGTTACTACATTTCTACATAGGACTGTGTGGGGGGTGGAGCACACCTGACAACTATAAACATTTGCTATGACTGTACTGGTATTTCAGGTACTCTGTTGGCTTCCATTTTGTTCTGTATTCTGACCTATCATGCAGACTACAGGCATATCAGTGTACTATAGTTCTTAGGTTTTATTGACCAATATTTCAGTTTCAGACTTCTTACCCTTCAGAACTAAAATCCCACTGACTGACCTGTTGTAGTCTGTCGGCATAGGTCTGGAGGGGGGCTTTTCTCCATAGCCATCATTCAGATGCCTTAGCACAGCCTTTCTTTCTGTTTGTCTACACCTGTCCTGCTGGCTGAGACTGTCATTGGGTATGTGAGCCTCACTGACATGCATTTGTGTATCCTATGGCCACACATTTGGTCCACCACATGTCCTGCAGTGGGTTTTATCACCTTGTCTAGTACTGCCTACTGTGTTGACACTAGTACTTGTTAAGGATTTCATGCTGCCGATATAGGTGTCTACTATCTGCTGCCATCCCATTCAGCCACCCAATTCCCTAACATGCTCACATCCATACCATAGATACAGGTAGCAGAACATACTACTACATTCAGCAAATGATAGAGAGAGTGACTTACCTTATGGCTGTGCCAGTACTGAGGATAGTGCTGGAGGGATGACTATGTCAGATGCACATAGTACACTCCCTATACATGGTTAAGCACAGGTAGTTTCATGTTTGGCATCCCTTTTACTGTATGTGCGAGTCGGAGAGAGGTGTCATTCCCTGGGTTCCTACCGTGTCAGTGTATGTGCTATGCGTTGCCTCTTTGCCAAGGCCTGAGCAAACTGGGCATGCCTCCTTCTGCCTACAGGGGCAGGCTCAGGTTGTTCCTCCTCCAAGTAACTCTGTGCCTGTGCTGGCCTTGGCAATGGTGGGGGGCTGTGTGGCCCTGCCCCATGCTGTTCCTGCTGCAGCTGTTTCTGCAGGATCATATTGTGTAGCATGGCACACACAATGACAATTTGGGTACATGTAGCTGGTGAGTACTGCAAGGCTCCACCTGATATGTCAGGGCACTGGAACCGTGACTTGAGCATCCCAAACACACACTCTATTATGATTCTGGTCTGTGCGTGTGCCTCATTATGGAGTTCTTGTTTGGGTGTGTGTGTGCATTTCTGATGGGTGTCATCAGCCACGGCTCCAGTGCATAACCAGCAACCCCCACTAGGTGGTCATATAGGATGTCCCTATTGTCAAATGTCTGGTACAGCTGTGTCATATGCCAGATGTGAGAGTTGTGATAGTTTCCAGGGCTGCCAGCACACACATTCATTATAATGCCCTGGGCATCGCACACGACCTGGCAGTTGATGGATGGGAAGCCCTTGCGGTTTATGTCGACTCTACCCCGCTTGCCGAGTGGTGCTTTGATGTGTATGTGTTTGGAGTCTATAGCACCCACTACCTTAGGGAATTCTGCTATTTCGTGGAAGAGACATATACTGCTGGTCAACACCTCACGGGTGTTGAGGAAATATATGTGCTCACCGGCATGTGCTGACATGGCATCTAGGAATTGGTGGAGTACCCTGGATGCTGATGCCTGTGAGATCCCCATGATATCACCAGTTGGCCTTTGGAAGGTACCCATGGCTAATATTCTTAAGCCTACACATACCTTGGTATCCACTGGGATGGGTTCCCCTCTGTTGGTTCTGTGTGTGAGGCGTGGCCGGCACAGCTCAACAATTGCTGTAGTAGATCCCTGTCCATGCTAAAGTGCACCACTATCTCCAGCTCATGTAGCCCCTGGTAGGTTACCCTGGTTCTGTACACTCTTCTCCTTCTCCTCACTGTGGGTTGGTCATCAGCATTCTCATCCTCACCACCCTCAGCTTCTTCCATATGTTTCTTTTGTTAGGTAAAATTGCCCTGTTTGTGTACACTGGTGGTGTAGAGTTTGTGGGAAAAACCAGAGGAAAAGGTGTTTGCATAGTTTATAGTGGTGTGCTGGGCTGGGCTGCTGCCTGTGTAATTGGCTGATTCTGATTCATTTCACGTGCCAGGTATGCTAGTTCTCCTTGATTACCTTCCTACTGCAGTTTTCCCTTCCCACCCATTGTCTTCCTGTTTAAGCCCAGAGGCATGCCATGCAAACCCAGTGCTCAGATGTGAATGGAGCTGCTATTTCCTGGATTCATTTTTTTTTTTTTTTGTTTAAAACCCGATGCACAGCGCACACACCCATTTAGGCAATGTAAACACTGCTAGGCAGTTTCAGACACACCCCCTTCCTTAGCTCTGCTAAGCTAAGGGCAAACCCGAGCCACAGATCTCCAATAAGCTTACAGTATGCCTGACACACTCCTCTATGATGTCAGCTAACTCTTAGGCTTGTACCATGGTTTTCCTGCACCTACACAGTTGGGTGCTGGCTAGCAATGAGGGGAAATCCGTGATTTAGTATCATTCCCCTCATTTGCATAGAACTGACTGCTAATGCCTAGTTACAAGTCTAATACTGTGCCTTCTCCCTTAGCAACCACTATTCAGTGGCCTTGTTGTCTTCTGCCTGCCATTGACTATAATGGCAAAATTGTGATTTTGCCTAAAAAGCTGTTTTCAAGGTTTTATTTTTATTTTTGGGCCGATCCCATTTGCACGTCACTGCCCTACGCGTAAACGGCAGAAATCAGCAAAAAAAAAAAAAAATATATATATATATATTTTTTGTTATTTTGAAACTATTTTCCATGCCAATGGCGATATATTTGGCCACTGGCATGCCTTCCACATTATATACACCCTTTATTTGGGGCTGTCATGGCTCCGTTTTGTAGTTTGCAGAAATGTACTCAGTTACTAGCCGAATACATTTCTGCAGGTTACACTACTCCTGCATGGATGGCTGCCAGCTTTCTGGATTGCTATTTCACCTCATTTGTATGTTTTTTACCTGCAAATGGGGTAATTAGCATACAGGAGCTGTGACCGTGCAGGAATAGTGCAGTAGCGCACATGCACGTGCCGGGAGCTTGTTCCTGGATCTCTCTGCGGCCATATTGCCTTCAGCAGCTCTTGCACTATTCCTGTATGCCATGCAGAGCTTACTGAATCACAGGGAATGTTTTTTAAATTCTTTTATTTACCTTTTTCAATCTAATAAGAGAAAAAATGTTTATAGTGGGTTGCTTTTCTTGGGCAGTATTTCTGTGAGGTCCACTGAGAGGGGAAAGCAGTTTGTATTTGCAGCGTGGGATTTTTTTATTTTGAATATGAAATGTGGCCCATGTTTTACTTTTAATGTTTGTTATAGAATTGTGTAATTAGTGTAGACTTGGCTTTAAGAGGATGGTTTAGGTAGGTTAAGGTATTTTAAGGTGTATGTTATTATGTTTCTCATAATAGTATGTAAACTTACTTTACTTTTTAGTGAGTTGCATATGTATGGAGAATTTGGAGGATTTTTTATAGGTTTGCTGACATGCTATGACTGTTGATAAACCTGCAATCATATATTAAGAGTATAAATTACCTACTGATGACATGACAAGAGTGTGGATAAAACATATTCACACAATGTAGCAGTTATGTCTTTATTGCACCATTTACAAGTAATATACTATTAAACTCTCACTACTTGTCTCTGTATATCTATCTATTTGTCTATCTGCCTATTTATTTCTCTCTCTCTCTCTCTCTCTCTGTGGCAACCTGTTGGAAGGTCAAGGCTTACTACAGTGAATACCAAACTTTTAAATCTTAAAATAACACTGAGGTGTGAAACTTCATGCTACATAATAAAAGCAGCCATCTACACCCCTTGTAAAAGAGGCTGTTTCCCCACACCCCTGATACTGATACTTATATGTAGATCATTATACAATGGAAAAGAGATAATCCTGTCAGATAGAATAATCATGGATTAGTATATATTTCTCTCTTATGATGCTTAAAGATTCACAGTTCTGATAAGTGCATTTACAGATCTTGATCATATAACAGGAAGACACACACACACACACACACACACACACACACACACACACACACACACACACGCGCACACATGCACACACACGCACACACACACAAACGCACACACACACAGACGCATATACACATGCACACACGCACACGCACACGCACACACATTGTTACTTTTTCTGTATAAATAATGCTGTATTGAGAATCACTGGAAAAAAGACTATACATCATTTGTGTCTCACAGCTGAGCTGCACTGTTCTCCAGTTATCCATAGACATGTCACAAAATTCCCTTACTCATCAGCTGGCTATCACAGGATGTGCATCTAATGCTCATCATAATTTAATATACAGACACATTTTAAAATAGTCCATAAAATGTGTGAACTCCTTTTAACACTGGTGAGCCAAAGGTAATGGCTCCTTAAGTATCTTGCATAGATTTATACACTGCAACTAGAGGCTCTGAGTATCGTACTCAAGACTACATGATGGAAGTCATTAGCAGTTAACAACCTTAATCTCTTTGCTATAGTAACTTCACAGTGACCTGGCACTGTTCATCTGCTTTGCGTATCATGTCTCCATCTGTGATACTGCATTGTCTTTTAGATGCTGAAAAATGCGTATGTGTAACAAACAGAAACCCTTTATGGTGATGTGTGCGCGTGTGTGCGTGTGTGTGTGTGTGTGTGTGTGTGTGTGTGTGTGTGTGTGTGTGTGTGTGTGTGTGTGTGTGTGTGTGTGTGTGTGCGTGTGTGTTATTTTAGTAGACCAAACACTACTAAGGGAATTTTTGACTATGGGAAGTCAGTGGGAATAAAACAGGCCTGAACAAAGTTTTCAAAACTATAACATACAAAGAAGCCAATGACCTAGTGTTAAATGAACAAACTTCTGAAGTGCCTCACATCATCATTTGTGTCTTAGCTGTAGTACTTAATCCATCTTAGAGAATTAATATGATGGTTTAATTATCAGGAAAACGTGTCTCAAAGGTGCTAGTTCCATGAGGGGTGAATGTTTTTACATGAAAATATGTATTCTGATTGTGAAGATGCAAATAAGTAAACATGCTTAATTCCTTTTAACAGCCAATGCATATTAATGTAGAGATTCATTTGTAAACAAGTCTTGGCTGAAGTGCAGAAAAACATTAATTTTATGTATTTGATTTTAACATACATTAATGCCAGATTAAATTAACCCTCTTTAATGTCAGCCTAAGGCAGAATTTAAAAGAGAAAATGAATGGATGCTCTGTGCATAAATTATTTCAGAGACAATTTTTGAAGCTGTATAACACACATCTCATGATTTCTTTTTAAACACTATACTAAACCAAAGAAAGTAACAAAGACAGAGAATTCTCTCTAAATATACACACACACACAGACACACACACACACACACACACACACACACACACACACACACACACACACACACACACACACACACACACACATATATATATATATATATATATATATATATATATATATATATATATATATATAAATATATATATAGGTATATGGTTTACTATAATAATATTGAAGTGGATTTGGTTGAATCCAGTTTGTATGAAGTCTGGAGGTCAAATGGTGACAATGTCAAACTCTGACATTGTCGAAGTACAAATCTTGCCCCTATCTCGACCCATGTTAATGCTTGTTCCTAGGCTGAATTTGGGATGTAATTCGACAATATTGGACTTTAATATTGTGTTTTTATGCAGACGTAGGTCAATGATATGGTCATTCAACCAGTCTGCTTAAATATTATGATAGTAAACCATATATATACACACACACACACACACACACACACACACACACACACACACACACACACACACACACACACACACACATATATATATATGTATATATATATATATATGGGGTCTACACTGACTCACTGAAAGCACATTTCTACGAAACTGAAATAAGCGATCCCAGTTCTGCAAAAGTGCATTTTAATGAAAACGCACTTTCATGAAATTCACTACACCAAGTTCGTGGTACAGTGGGGATAAGGGAATATTCCCTTTCCCCACTGTAGTGTGACCTTGGTGTTAGTGTGTGTATATATATATATATATATATATATATATATATATATATATATATATATATATAAGTAGCAAGGGTGTGGGGGTGCAGGGGGGTTAGCCCCCCCTGCATAAGTGTGTTTGTATTATTGTTTTGTGTGTCTGTTTCTTCTTAGTGTTCAGTTTAGTGAGTTTTGCGAAAGTGCATTTTCATTACAACGCACTTTCGCAGAACTGGGATTGCTTATTTCAGTTTTGTAGAAATGTGCTTTCGGTGAGTTGTGGTACACCACTATATATATATAGCCGAAGAAGAAGAGGAGGGGGAAGGCATGTCTGAAGGCAGGAAGAGAGGAGGAAGGTTAGGAGTGTAGTAGTGAGGGTAGTAACTTTGAATGTTGGCAGTATGACTGGTATAGGGAGAGAGCTAGCTGATATGATGGAGAGAAGGAAGGTTGATATGCTGTGCGTGCAAGAGACCAGATGGAAGGGAAGTAAGGCCAAGTGTATAGGAGGCGGGTTCAAATTGTTCTATCATGGTGGGGATGGCAGAAGAAATGGGGTAGGGTTTATCCTAATGAAACAGTATGCCAAGAGTGTTTTGGAGGTGAAGAGAGTGTCTGATAGAGTGATATTTATGAAGCTTGAAATTGATGATGTAATGATGAATGTTGTTAGTGCATATGCTCCACAAGTTGGATGTGCGTTGGATGAGAAAGAAAAATTTTGGAGTGAGTTGGATGAAGTGGTGGTGAGTGTACCCAAGGGTGAGAGACTAGTGATTGGAGCGGACTTCAATGGGCATGTTGGTGAAGTGAACAGAGGGGATGAGGAAGTGATGGGTAGGTATGGTGTTAAGGAGAAGAATGCAGAAAGTCAGATGATTGTGGATTTTGCAAAAAGGATGGACATTGCTGTGGTGAATACGTATTTTAAGAAGAGGGAGGACCATAGGGTGACGTACAAGAGTGGAGGAAGATGCACACAGGTGGATTATATCCTATGTAGGAGGGCCAGTCTGAAGGAGATTGGAGACTGTAAAGTGGTGACTGGGGAAAGTGTAGTTAGGCAGCATAGAATGGTGGTCTGTAGGATGATGTTGGTGATCAAGAAGCAGAGGAGGAGTGTGAAAGCAGTGCCAAGGATTAAATGGTGGAAGTTAAAAAGGGTGATTGTGAGGTGGAGTTCAGGGAAGAGTTAAGACAGGCACTGGGAGGCAATGAAGAGTTACAGAATAACTGGGTAACTACAGCAGAGCTAGTAAGGGAGTCTGCTAGGAAGGTGCTTGGTGTGACATCTGGACATAGGAAGGAAGACAAGGAGACATGGTGGTGGAATGAGGAAGTACAGGAGAGTATACAGAGGAAGAGGCTGGTGAAGAAGAAGTGGGATTGTCAAAGAGATGAAGAAAGTAGACAGGAGTATAAGGAGATGAGGCGAATGGCAAAGAGAGAGGTGGTGAAGGCTAAGGATAAGGCATATAGAGAGTTGTATGAGAGACTGGACACTAAAGAGGGAGAAAAGGACCTGTACCGATTGGCTACACAGAGGGACAGAGCTGGGAAAGATGTGCAGCAAGTAAGGGTGATAAAGGACAGTGTGGGAAATGTACTCACAAGTGAGGAGAGTGTGTTGAGTAGATGGAAAGAGTACTTTGAAGGGCTGATGAATGAAGAGAATGAGAGAGAGAGAAGGTTGGATGATGTAGTGATAGTGAATCAGGAAGTGAAGCAGATTAGCAAGGAGGAAGTAAGGACAGCTATGAAGAGGATGAAGAATGGAAAGACTGTTGGCCCAGATGACATACCAGTGGAAGCATGGAGGTGCTTAGGAGAAATGGCAGTGGAATTTTTAACCAGATTATTTAATGACATTTTGGAAAGTCAGAGGATGCCTGAGGAGTAGAGAAAAAGTGTTTTGGTACCTATCTTTAAGAATAAGGGTGATGTGCAGAGCTGCAGTAACTACAGAGGGATAAAATTGATCTGTCACAGCTTGAATTTATGGGAAAGAGTAGTGGAAGCTAGGTTAAGAAGGGAGGTGATGATTAGTGATCAGCAGTATGGTTTCATGCCAGGAAAGAGCACTACAGATGCAATATTTGCTCTGAGAGTGTTGTTGGAGAAATACAGAGAAGGTCAGAAGGAGTTGCATTGTGTCTTTGTGGACCTAGAGAAAGCATATGACAGGGTGCCTAGAGAGGAGTTGTGGTATTGTATGAGGAAGTCGGGAGTGGCAGAGAAGTATGTAAGAGTGGTACAGGATATGTACAAGGTAGTGTGACATTGGTGAGGACTGATGTGGGAGTGACAGATATGTTTAAGGTGGAGGTGGGATTACATCAAGGATCAGCTCTGAGCCCTTTCTTATTTGCAGTGGTGATGGACAGGTTGACAGATGAGATTAGACAGGAGGCCCCGTGGACTATGATGTTTGCAGATGACATTGTGATATGTAGTGAGAGTAGGGACCAGGTTGAGGAGACCCTGGAGAGGAGGAGATATGCTTTAGAGAGGAGAGGAATGAAGGTCAGCAGGGCTAAAACAGAATATATGTGTGTAAATGAGAGGGAAGGTAGAGGAATGGTGAGGATGCAGGGAGTAGAGTTGGTAAAGGTGGATGAGTTTAAGTATTTGGGATCAACAGTTCAGAGTAATGGTGAGTGTGGAAGAGAGGTGAAGAAGAGAGTACAGGCAGGGTGGAATGGGTGGAGAAGAGTGTCAGGAGTGATTTGTGACAGACGGGTACCAGTAAGAGTGAAAGGGAAGGTCTACAAGAGGGTAGTGAGACCAGCTATGTTATATGGGTTAGAGACGGTAGCATTGACGAAAAGGCAGGAGTCAGAACTGGATGTGGCAAAGTTAAAGATGTTAAGATTTGCACTGGGTGTGACTAGGATGGACATATTAGGAATCAGTATATTAGAGGGTCAGCTCAGGTTGGACAGTTTGGAGACAAAGCAAGAGAGGCGAGATTGCGTTGGTTTGGACATGTGCTGAGGAGGGATGCTGGGTTTATTGGGAAAAGGATGCTAAGGATGGAGCTGCCAGGTAAGAGGAAAAGAGGAAGGCCTAAGATAACGTTTATGGATGCGGTGAGAGAGGACATGCAGGTGGTTGGTGTGAAAGAGCATGATGCAGAGGACAGGAAGAAATGGAAACTGATGATCCACTGTGGCGACCCCTAACGGGAACAGCCGAAAGAAGATTATGATGATGATGATATATGTATATATATATATATATATATATATATATATATATATATATATATATATATATATATATTTTATATAAACATATATATATATATATATATATATATATATATATATATATATATATATATTTTTTTTTTTTTTATTTTAGAGAAAAATCCCGAACCTGATATCACAGTCAAATTAAAGCAGAATTCACCACATCCTTTCTTCCCAATGCAATACATTAAAGAAATTTGACAAAGAAAGCATTGTTTTGTGCTACTTGTTGCACCTTTTGCTCAGAAACCAAACATCCATCAACCAAGTAATTATTGGGGATAACACTATTAAATTTTGCTGCAGAGAAAAAACAATTACTATCACAGCATTTGAGGCATCATGTAACTTACATAACATAAATTTATTGTTTTTTAACTTCCAAGTGAGAACTTCCAGACTTTATAATGAAACCTCCTGACTAGCCGCACAATGCATCTCATGATGTCTTACTCGATTATCACACTGGAATAATGCTCTGTTTGAAAGCGTTATTACTGTTGTCCCTATAAATATATGTACTAGCATATCATCGACTATTATGTAAGAACTGTAACAAGACACAGCTGTATGTAGTCTCAGGTCTGGAACAGAGGTATAAGGCTGTATATTCATTTGCTCTGATGGGTGAAAATGTGCCTTAATCTTCAGATGCTTTGCTCTTGACATGGCCAGTGAAGTGATACAATGACCTCTGCATTTCATGTATAATTTACCCCTTTCTGGCCCAGTGCTTTTTATCTTTATAAATCTTTTCTAAACTGTATATGTAACTCATTACAACAGCAATGCTGAAATCTTCCTGGGAATTCACAGTGTTGTATGACCATCTTATACTGCCTGGTGAGTTGTTTAGATCACTTGATGCTGCCTTATTGAATGATTGCAATCTGACATACACCAAACATAACGTGATTAATTCCTTAAATACTGTTTTCAAAATTGCCAGATTTCAACATTTTCTGCATTTGAAATTTAGTTATTTTGAAAACTTGAACAGTGTACTTCATATTTGACATAATGACATTCTGTTATTATGTAAGTAATCCAAACACAGAATGCTTAAAATTTCAAAAGATTTCTGTGAGTGCTAAAAATATAGAATATACAAATAACTGAATGCACATTTATGGGTATCTAATAATGCTGAATTAAAGTTTTAAATTATTTAAGTAAGTAGGAATGTGCATGAACATGAATGTGTGAATGTTCATGGGTTAGGGTAGTGAAGGGTTCAGGTAAGGGGAAAAATTCAGTGTTTTTTTTTTTAAACAAGAAACGTCTTTATTAAATTATCACATATGAGTCTATGACATAAGCCATCATACAGGGAAAATTTTAGTATTGTGAAAAATATGATGTATGGTGGTGTCCTTTTTTCTTGTGTAGTGGTACTGTTAGGGAAATGGATTTTAATAATATAATGTTGCAGGGGTAGGGATAGGGTTAGCACACACATAAGGTGCAGGGGAATTTTAGGTTAAGGAACTGACTAGAATATTTAGGTATAGTTTGGGGACTGGATGAATATTTGTGATTGAGGTTTGTGATTTGTGATTAAGGTTAGGGATTTGTGATTGATGTTAGGGATTTGTGATTAAGATTAGGAAGGTATTAGAAGTTTTGTTTTTGTTTTACAGGAAGAAGTTTGATTTAAGGCTAGGACTGGGTGGGATTTTGCTATTGCAGTTAGGGTATTGGGTTGGCTATGTATGCATTAAGTTGACTTGAGCTAGCAGGGGGTTGGTACTTGCTCCTACTAACAAGTTGAAGTCTGAAGAAGCGTTCTAGCAACGTGATTGAAGTCTGAAGAAGCGTTCTAGCAACGTGAAAGCGCTTACATTTTAACTGCAGTGGAATAAAACAGAGTTTTAGATTAAAGCTGTCGTGGTGTAGCCTCTTCTGTTGTTAAACATTGGATTTTTGTATTCTTAAGAGGCTCCTTATCCAGTGCTGCTTTGGTTTTATTTTTCAACATTGTAGAATTACTGCAAAACTTCAAAAAAAAAAAAAAACACTTTGATAAAGAAAATTTAATATAAAATAGACTGTTGCTGGAGCTTATTATACTGTGCCTAAAATTAAGGATGCATATGATTTACTTTGATATATACATATTAAAATCATAATTCATGCTTACAGCCTATACTTTCTGTTGTTATACATTTTCATAAAGTAGTTGCATCAATATGGTTTCAGTGTTGCTCTAGCAGAAAGAAGAAAAGAAAACAGTAACCAAGCAAGAGGATTACAAAAATCTTTTTTAATTTGTATATTTATAGAAAGTATTTTATAGAAAGTATTTTATTAAAACGGTTGTTTTAACTGCCAACCTGGCTGTGGTGACTATTGGTTTTAAATGCTGTATACATATATACATATATATGGGTCCACTATATATCCTGAAATACTGAAATCCTGAATTTCAGTATTTCAAAATTAAATAGCCGAAAACCCAACAACAACAACACACATTTCCGAAACTGCATAAGCGCCAAATTCAAAATCCCGAATGTACTCTACACATACAACACACGCATACACATACACACAACCCCCCCCACAATCAAATAAATAATACTACACTACAGATAAGTAGGGAGGCAAGCCCCCCCCTGCACCCCCCTATGTGGGGGGATGCTCCTCCCCACACACCCTACTTATATATTCTAACTCCTGATCGCACAAGCAGACACACAAAGGAAACTCACACCCACACATTTTACAGTCCCTCACACACGCACATCATAGTCACAACACACACTTACATGCACTAAAGCCCCTAAGCAACACACTTACACATACATACTTACCTAAACTTCCTCCCATCCATCCACACACCGCACCAGTGGAAGTGGAAATTCAACATCTCCGTGCTTCGGGATTTTGAATTTCATGCTTCTTCTAGTTTCGGAACTTTGAGTTTTTGGCTATGTAATTTCGAAATACTGAAATTCGGGATTTCAGTATTTCGGGATTACATAGTGGACCTATACATATATATATATATATATATATATATATATATATATATATATATATATATATATATATTTATTTATTTTAGCACTACCTGATTTTCTCCAAGCAGCTAAAAATCTGACCCGGATAAAGTACTATGACAGAACATCCTGCTAAACACTGACAGATGTATTTTTATAGCTGCTTATTTATAGACCTGACAAAGACATTTGACCTCATTGATCACCATCTTCTCCTAAGCAAGCTAAATGAAACTGGTATTAGCCCAGATAGCACTCACTGGTTTAAAAACAACCTTACTGACAGACACTACAGAGCTAAAATATGATTCTCCCAACTAAAATCTATGCCACTTATCAAAGGTGTAAAGCAAAGATCCATCCTCCTCTTCTGCAGATTTATTAACAAACTTCCTTGTAATCTCCCATTCACTCACTCATTCTCCATGCACATAACAAGGTAATTTATCAATCAAGAAACTCTCATAATAACATTCAGTCTCAACTCCAGTCAGACTTGGATAGCTTAATCAGTCTCTAAGCTTCCATTTCTACATAGACAGAGTGAGAGCAAAAATATAGTCCCTCCTTTTTTGGGTGAAAAAAGAACTCCCCTTTAATAACTCAACCAGACAGTAGTTCTCCTGTCTCAGCCAGTATACAGAGTTCCCAATTTTGCATCTGCCTCCAAGAGAAATGCCACCAAACTGCAGTCAAACTCTAACAGCATTTGCCGATTCATTGCAAATTGACCTCTCTGTTAGCATTACTGTTACCCAGAAAAACTCAAATGGCTACCCATAAAACAAAGATCTAACCTACTGTTATGATCACAGCACTAAAGACTACACCAGCTCTAGACATTTACTCCCCTTGCAACTAAACTTCATGAAAAAAAAATTCCTCATACAATTTGAGGCATTGGTCACAAGCCACAATAACTTTAAATGTCCTTATAACCAAACTCCATGGCACTGCACATGCATTCTCCTCTCAGGCAGCTACTCATTGCCAAACTCTTTCCATCGACCTAAAGGAAATTATTATTTAATCTAAATTCAGAATGCAACTCAGAAATGACCTCTTCATCCAATCCAAATGCTTCTGCTTCATCAGAGCACATGACACGCTATCCCTGTCTCCTTTTTCACATCTCTCCCAGAAATTCTGAAGTTTGCCTCATTTAGAAACTAATGTAAATATTGTACAATACATTCTGCTTGTTCAGTAGAATGCATATTTTTTATGTAGATAATCTGAACTATTCTGTCATTGCTTAGATGTCTGCCTTTTTTTGTTTCTGAAATGTTTTGTATTTTAGCTGGACTGGGCCTAAAATTGGTCAGTACTGATCAGTACACTACTATATATATATCTGTGTGTGTGTGTGTGTGTGTGTGTGTGTGTGTGTGTGTGTGTGTGTGTGTGTGTGTGTGTGTGTGTGTGTGTGTGTGTGGAGAGATACAAATATACAAACAGATAAATAAATAGCACTCTCAGATTATGCCTGCATGTGAAGTGTTACATTTTATCCTTGGTTTCATTCATTTCAGCACTGGTACCATTTCTGATGGAGACAGTACTCTCAACATTATTGTTGCAAATTGTAGCATGTAGCACAAGGAATTCAAACAATAGTCACCAGTTGTGTGCTGTATGTGCTCCTGCTAATAAGGTAGAGTCAGTGAGCTGTAGAGCACTAGACTGTTATTTGAAGTAATGAGCCATATCATCATTTATTAATATATTATTAATATAGCAAACTCAAAAAAATGAAGAACAGGGGGAAGCTTTGTTCAGCGAATCTTATTATTCTATATTAAGTGATCTGTTTTTTGATTTTATTGTCCTTCACATATTATTGCAGCCCTGGCAAATATTGAAAATGCTTGGGGGGGGGCATCACTGATGCTCTTGCCTCTGAAAAATGTCATAAGAGGATGACAACTTTTTTTGCTACTGTTTACTAGTTAAAACAAAATAATTAATTTTGCTAGGGCACTGATGAGATCACAGAAAGCCCATGTCAGAAAACAGGACAACATATTGTTCATGTGTGACAAAGTAGCAATGACATGATGGTACAATATGCAAAATGCACAACAACATACATAATTGATGACATATGGACAGCTTTACACAGTACCAGGAATGGAATGCCTAACAACAATGGAAGGGGTCTAAATAAGTAGTAAAATGTGAAGTTATAGTTATCAGTGACAGCACAGGTATAGCATTAGTTATAGATTCCTGCTATGTTAGTAGAATTGCTGGATTCTAAGGTTATCATATGAAAAGAGACCATGAAACAGTTGGTGATGACTCAATTTTATAAATAATTTTTACAGATTCACAATTGATCCGTCATTTACCAAACTGGGAATTTGAAGTTAACTTGCAATGCAACTCACTGTTACGGTATTAGACTGAGGGCGAGCTATAGCTTTCCCCTCAGTTAACTGTACAATGTTCAGAATGTGTGGGCTCCGTTTCAAACATTACTCTTCCTATGTTAATCACTGGTGACTGGTTAACCTTTTCAAATTCAAGCCACTTTGAACAGCTTTTGTTGACACATTTCTGAGCAACAACTTCTACCATCTTGTCACCAAATCGATGGTTTCCAATCATGCTTGATCTGGTATTTGTAAATGGTATTAATTTTTACTTTCTTTAGCATTTTATTTGTTCTTGAAACATCTGGCCTTAGCTTTGTGAATGTCAATTTATGTGATTTTTTTCCCCTCATTTGAGGCATAATGCAATGACTTATAAAGATAACATTAGGGCTTGAATGCCATAATATTATATCACCCTTAAATAAGATGCACTATGAAAACTTTGTGGGTAAACGTTTTGATTACATTATCTAAAATTTTTTTAATGATAGCTTTTACTATCATACCAAGCAGTATATTCTCAGTAATTCTAGATATTTGTTTCTACATTACAGCGACTGTTATAGTACCACATAACCCATATCAAGTCTTGTCTGTTTTTATGATTATTCAAGTCAAACTGCGGAATTTACCTTCATTGTCCTAGTTTAAGACAAGTCTCAGAATTTAAAGCTACAATTATCATAAATATCAGACTAGACTTCCAAAAACAATGCACATATGTAAGCCTTAACAGTATTAAGACAATATGAATGCTATTTCAGATGTTTATAAACAGTTTCATTCTGTCATTCAATGTATCACTGAGTAGAATTCTAATTATGTGACTATTCTAGGGGAGACAGTTCAGAAAAGAATCATATACATTTTAGCTAAAATAATTATAGTAATTAAATAATGAATGCTATTTTAGAACTCAGACATATTCACCTATTTAGCATTGCATAAAGCTTTACACAATGGAAAACTATGTTTCACTCAAGTTTTTTGATAGCGACTTTTATAAAATGCCTTTTACATTTTAATGCTGATATGAAGCTTCCTAATAGTAATACCAGGAAATTACTCCACAAAACCGTATCTCTAAAAATACATTTTTTTTACCTAGCATACTTTATTTTTATGGAATGTACTACATTTGAACCCAGCTGGTATTCTGTGTTTATAGCTTTTTAAGCTAACTCTGAATAATGGATGAATGTCAAAAAGTTCCTCTTTAAATATCAAGTCATCTCATTCCTGCATGTCTATTGGCCTAGAATGAATAATCCTTATATGAAACTGTGGTGTCAGGCCAGTCCAGTGGCATAGATGTTTAAAGCCTTGACCTTAACCCAGGTTACCAACATTTTATTAATGGCTCAGGCATCTGATGGAAAGGCAGGGAGGGAAAGATGAATGTTAGTATTCCAGGGTGTGTGGGCTGACCAATGGGCACCTGCTATATCTATCCTTGGTAAAGGCTGAGGAAGACACACTAGTAGTCATGCCTAAAAAGGAGAATAGGGTAGAGACATGGCTTCTGTGGTGGTGGGGCAATACACTGCACAACTCCAATGCACAACTGCCCCCAGGCATAGCATTAGGTCTGCAAGAGAGGGGGAAATGGGTAGGTTATAAGTGATTACCTAGATAGATGCACAGATGTATGGAAGCCCTGGACACCTCATTCTGCAACTGGCCCCAGTAATGCTAGAATGAATCCGGGGGGTGGGGTAAGCAGCTGGTAGACCCAGAGCAGATAGGTACCAGGGAGCTGGGCAAGTACAATGAAGTGTCAGTGGTACTGGCGAGACAAAAAAACAAAACTGTGGTGTCAGACTACTTTATGCATGATGGAGTTGCAATGGTGGTGTGATGGCATGCCAGATAATACTGCACATAATCCACAGCAGTGCAACTTATTCTGACAATGATATTTCATCTGATTTAAAATACCACTCCCAGCAAATTAGGCAATGATAACCAATAATGAAGGCGTATCTTTAATAGCTATTTGTTGGAAACAGTTAAGAAGGAAATAATTAGCACTGTTTTCAGTTGCAGTCTGGCGTTCATTCCTGCTTCCCCATGCTTTCTGGACACATTTTGCATGCCATGTTTATATATATATATATATATATATATATATATATATATATATATATATATATATATGCATATAGGTAATTGTGATTCTTTTCGCCACTCAAAATACTGCTTATGTTGACTAATTATCCTAAAAAAAGTGTTTTCCCCAAGTTTGTATTGTGGAGCTTTTCTCTATATATTTTCTCTGCAAAAAAAGTATTTTGCTTAGTGGAACCATCCAGCTAAGAAAATTACATAATTAATTAATAATTAAGACTTGCATTCAGCTTGCCAACCTAAAAGAGACTTACCCCCGGATTCATGAAGCTCAGCGCAAGTCCAGCATAAGGCTTGCACCGGCCGTGCAGCGTAGATGTGGAGTAGTCGTGCCATATGCATATTAATGAAGGCGAGCAGCCGTCACAACCATGTGCATTGGAAATGTGCGCGAGTGCAAGGGGCATATCGAAGTTGCGCAGGGAGGCGTGTCAATGTCGGCTTTCGAGGAGAAACCTAAACTGCTGAATATTATATTCCACCAGCAATAGTAATCGTACCTATCAGTGTCCGTGGAGACTGAAACGTATGCAAAGCAGAGTCCCTGCGAACAGAAAATGAAGACTCAAACACAAATGCACCGTAGGGAATAACGGGTCCCTACCCATGAACAAATGACAGGAAAACCGTGTGCCTGTAGTCCAACGTAGTGTTGATAGCTATACCATGTGGAAGTGAAACGTATCAGATGTTAGCGCGCCGCAGTAGGTACGTCCAGTCCAACGGAGAGGGTCACCAGCCGACCCATAATTTGAGGGAGGGAACATAGCTGTGCAGATGTGTCCATAACAAAATACATGAGGAGAAATGTAGATATAGGTAGTGACCGTATGTCTGAATCATATCCCACAAGCCATGTAATAGTCACATACAAAAGGTATGTCCGTATTTCACATACCAAATGTGATAGGAAATAGCATACGCATGTAAACGAAACAGAAGGAGCATATACATGAGCCATAACAACACGGACACATGTAGGCCGAAAGGAACAGTATGATCCGTACCTTCGACCAAGATTACCACCTGTCCCACTTTGCGAGCAACAGTCCCTCTGTGGGCAGATGTCTCCTGACACAAACATGTAAAACTGGCAAATGTCCAGAGAATATAGGACATAATTCCTCCGTAGACGTCATGCAATAGTTGCATTAAACATATTTTACTGGACGTATAATACATAAATGTCATAACAAACAGAATAAGATACCAAAATGCTACAAGAATAAGCTTAGATATAGGCAAGAATTGTAAGTTCTATCTGACGAACTGACCGTGGGTATGTGTCGGCCTGTAAAATATGCTGTGTTCACCGCAACTGTCACAGTAGGGTTGCCACCCTTACAAATAGCCAAAGTGGGATATGTTTGGTACAGACATCAGACTGTACAGGCCGACACATACCCACAGCCAGTACAAAGGACAGAACATAACTGTTTTGCCTACAGAAAAGCGTATTCCTGTAGCATTTTAGTTGCTTATTCTGTTTCTCATAACAGTCAGGTATTTCAGATACAGAATTAACTGTTTAATGCAACTATCACATAAAATATAAGAAATATGTTTGTCCTAAAATCTCAGGACATTTGCCATGTTGACAATTACATGTCAGGACACAACTGCCCAAAGAGGGACTGTCCCTCGCAAAGTGGGGCAGGTGGTAACCCTATGTCACACTGTGGCCAATTGAAAAGGTGGAAACACAACCGTTGACTGTGGGGAGGCAATGTCCACAACAGTCGGACATGTGTAAGGAATAGCTTGGACATAGGAAAAGGTGCCATCCTACCAATGAGTAGAACAGGCTGGCAAAATCCGGAAGGCAGCTGTATAATTTGAACGTGTATGTGACACAGTCGAACGGGTAGTACGCGGATACACCAACCAAGTAATGAAAGTGAAGTAAGGGCATGTACCTATGTGCATGAGGTATAGCATGTGGAACGCAAACATGGCAGGGTAGTCCACACAACCATAAAGGTACCTGACACATGTAGGGTAGTCAATGTGTAACTCTGGCCGTGTCATGGGCCAACAACCAAAGTAGTGCTCTATGGGGTGTGAGTAATTCGCGTGTGAGGGGTGTGTGTTTAATGGTAAATTCCTCAAAGGCGATACTTGTGTCGTATGCAGAAAAGGTGAACTGGAGGTGTATGAGGGGGCAGCGGGTGAAATGGAAAGAAACACAACCTCATGTAGAAACAGCTGCAAGACAAGCAGACAGGCCATAGTGTAGAACACAATCCCACAAACATATGAATATGGAAATATGCGAGGCAAATGTATAGATACGGCACCGTCACATACCCACAGATGGGTCCTGATGGAACTGGCCATAACAAACGCAACACACCTGGATGCATAATAGCCTACCCAGCATACCCTCCACAACACACAACCTGCCACCATACCAGAACGTCCACCAAATCCAGCCGTACTTGGTCCACTGGTTTGTTGCAGAAACAGCTACACACAGTGACCCCTACGCATATGTAGTAGGTATTCTCACCCTAGGCAGTGTCAGGATTGCAAACCATGTATACCCTGCAGGTAAAACCCCCTGCATGTTTTCGTGCAGCCACAAAAATCTTTGTTATCTAACTTGTTTTGGTCTTGACCAATTTTTGGGATATCCCTCACGGGATGACCAACTTGTGTAAATAGTAGAATGGGTATGACGACATGATGTCCAATCCAGTAGATATCTGGACACAAGTCAGAATGTGCAGTGGAGGTCCATGACACTGTCCAGCCCTAAGTGGGCATGCATAACCTACCACCCAGGATAAAATACCTTCCCGTGATGCACGTGTCCAGACACGAATAGGAGGGAGAATATAATGCACACATTTGCAAAGTGGAAAACAGCATGAGGGCGAGGAAGACACTACGTAAACAGGTCAACCCTGATCAAGTGTGAGGGACACTGACTGTGTGCAGTCGTGACTGACCATACCTGTCAACCTGTGTGAGCAAGATATCTGGACAGAGCCATGAATATAAGTGAGACAAAGGTCCAAAATCAGGGACAATCTGTAAACATATCTCTTATAAACATAGAATTTGATAGAATAACAGTTTGCACATTGGCATTAATGTCTGGAGTATGAAGTCTGAAACCCAACTGTCTGTCAGCACATTCCGACTGCAGTCTTTAATGCTGAGCTACTGCTGTGCCAGAGCACAACAGCATATTACAGAGGTCCGTGCCATACCACTCAACTGTCCGGATATTCGCAGAATGACTAGGGTCACCACCTGTCCCATTTTGCGAGTAAAAATCCCTCTGTAGGCAGTTGTGTCCTGTGAAAAAAATCAAGACATAGCAAATGTCCTGAGAGTTTATTTCCTTATTTACTTTAATAGTCGCATAAAACGGTTATTTTATATTTGAATCCTCAATATGTTATGTGAAGTAGCATAAGCAATTCAAATGTTACTAGAATAAGCTATTATATGTACAAAAAAGGTTAAAGTTCCATACTATGCACGGCTGTAGGTATGTTTTGTCCTGGAACATCTGACATCTCTACAGAACATGTCTCACTTTGGGCAGTCGAAAAGGTGGCAACCCTAAGAATGACCACAGGTTCGCCCCATAGTGTTGGTGTGTGCCTCCGAAAATCTGCACCAGTGTGGTAAATAGCTGAGGATTGACGTCACTAAATAATGAGAAATATCCTGAGTATAAGACTCCACAACCTGCAGAAAAGTCATGCTAATGCAAAACCTAGCATTCTATCAACGTTCTAAGCTTGTAAGAGCAATTGTTAAAATGTGTCCCTAATTGTCCCCCCATCGTGTAGGTTTTGCGCAGGTTCGGTGCTCTAAGAGGTTGAGAGGTATGGTCCGTACATATTTACAGGAACAGCCCTTCACACTTGTGTAATGTACAACTGCATACCTGTAGTCACTTCATGTCCAAAAATAATAATCCCCGTATGACTGTATACAGGCAATAGTCAAATGTGAATGGGAACACCCCTCACCATGGAGCATGGACTGTAACAACCCCACCCATAATATGTAATGCCAACAGAATAAGCTGCTGACAGGTGCCCAAACACCTGTGTCTATAAACACAGGTAAAACTTCAAAATAGGGAGATAATCCCTGTCCATATGCTTCGTCTGAGATTTGACCTCGGCCAGGGAAGTTCCGTTCACCAGGTGGACAAGCCGAAACCCAGATCACTACATGAACACCCTGACAATCAATGACCTGTATGTGGCTGGACTATATGCCTTGGTGTTCTGCATATCCTCAGAGTGATTAACAATGCAGCCGGAGTCCACAGCAGTAGGCAATAGGGAATGTGTAATATGTAGTACCGCCTTTTTCCCAGCAGGAGAATGGATGCCTGTGTCGTAGGTGAAGCGGTGAGGCATATGTTGATGTAGCTAAGTACTATGGGTATGCATATCAATGAGGGAGAACACCAATAGAATAGTGGTTCGCTATCCGGCCAACGTGAATGCAGTCCCGGTTGACTTACGATCACTGCACATATAACTTGAAAGTGTAATGAAAGCGTTCGTGCAGTACACACATTTAAATATGTAAAGGTGAATGTGTGTTTCGCAGTAGTCCGTAAACTGGAATACAGATATGTAACTGTTACGGCCAGAATTATGAAAGTTCACAGAAGCACAATTATCTACGAAACATATGTAACCCACAATAAGGATATGCAAGTGCGCCTGCGCTTGTGTAATCCGCTCACAGAATAGAAAATGAATGGTGTTTCCCCACGTTCTATGTACATGGCTCATACCTGTTAAACCCGTAAAGTACAAAACTGGACAAAGCCATGACTACAACTGGTACAAATAGGGACAATCCCCAGATATTGCCCTAACAAACATAGAAAGTGGATAGAATAACATGTGTGTCACTAGCATGGATTCTCTGAAGGGTATGAAGCCGTAACCTGAAATGTTTGTCATTATTTACCAACGTCAGCCTTTAATGATATGCCACTAACTTGCCAGATAGACACAAGGTTATGAAAAATGGACCAAAGATAAGAGGCAAACAGCTGTACATGCAGCGGAAATATGTACAGTTGAAAGGTATGATATGGAGATATATATACACATATATCCACAGACATAATCCAAAGCAAATTATGAGATGAGGAATGTACAGACATATGTATATATGTACATATATATATCTATACACACACGATACATGAATAGATATATACACAACAAACATATGTCCCTGTACATATAACACATGTACATAAATAGGTCACGGTATAGCTAATATGGATAGACAGACAGACATGCATGAAAGGAGAATACACCGATGGTTTCCAAACCATTGCCTGGAAAGTACCAGTGTGACAGGGCCTGCAAGTTCTACACGTTAAACATGAATATAGGTGTCCTTTGCAGGACCTGAAAAATTGATCCTGTACGAAGTGCGAACCATCATTGATGCAAAAGAAGTCACAACTGAAACTATGATATAGGTGTACATGCAACAGTAGCAGGTGCAAGGGTAATAACACATGGGTTGATTGAATGTATGACGTACGAGCTGATATCCGCAGAGTGGGGAGTGCTCGGAAGTGTCCTCACACTTTATTATCACTCACATTAAACATGTCTAATGGGTACTGTGGAGGTGTGTCAGGTATGGGAATCATGGGTATGCAGAATTGGGCCAAGGTGTTGCTTGGCACAGATCTATTAGGTACGCCCCATGGGAGTGATCAATATACCTATGTGGGTATAGCACACGCCTACATTCTCCAAAAAGGTGCAACCCATCTACTGGATATTGTGTAAACCATTGGGGGAAGACGTAGGGACCTATATCAGTGTCATGTAGGCGATTATCATGGATGGACACGCGTACGACCAAGATGGTAACCATACCTGCCAGAATGTCAGAATAAGACAGCTGGACTAAGGCATAGTACACGACAGACAAATAGGGACTATATTAAATATACCTCAGACAAAGTCAGACCGTTGATAGAATAATTGCGTAGTCAGGAATATGAATGTTATGAGAGTTAGTAATCATGAAATAGAAATGTCAGTCATGATTACCTAACTGCACAGTCCGTCATGGCTTGCCAGCAATCTACCAGAAAGGCACATTATCATGACAAATGTAACAGAATCATAGGTCAAACCCCAAGGCGTATACCCATAATGTGTACAGGTGAGAGGTATGAAGGTAACCCGTCCTAATGAAATGTACAGAACTAGTGATACTAGGTGGACAGGTGAGAAAAAAGACGTCAGGACAAATGACAAAACATGTACAATCATAAGCATGTTTGTCCACAAATGTGAATTACAATGTATGGCCTGTGAAAGTCAATGTGGAAGGTTAATAGACTGAAAAGACATGTGTCCCTCAGGGTGTCATGCAGTGTCACCGATACAGTGTCCAGTCCCCCATACTCGTACGTGAGCTCTGCCACTGACAGAAAGCACAAATACCAGCATACACATAAGGTACATGATGGAGTAATTAGTGTGGATAAGCACCTGTTGGCCTGTGTGAGGAATATAACCCAGTGGGTGGGTGTGTCCTGCAATAGGAATGTAATGGTTACTGGCCTGTGATGGCGCCATGTATTGTGTGTATTGGCGTAAGGAAATTGATGTCCAGTATCAGAAACATACCTCGCAACTGTACGAATGTGCAGATGTATGCCTCATATGTGTGGTGTGTTCCTCTCACAATCTGTACCTGTCTGCCAAATACCTGAGAACTGACATCATTAAATAATGATAAACATATGTGTTTAAGACCCCAAATCCCTCAGAAAGGTCATACTAATGCAAAACCTATAATACTGTCAACTATCTACGTTTGTAAGAGCAATATGTAGAATCTGCCCCTATTTGCCCCCCATCATGTTAGGCTTTGTACAGATGTTTTGCACTAGGAGGTTGATAGGTATGATCAGAAACAGATACATCAAGAGGATCAAGGGTCTCAAACAGATGCCATATGCTGCTCGGTTAAAAAAACTCCAGCTCTACTCAGTTGCATACCGCCTACTTCGAGGCGATCTATGCCTGACATACAAGGCTATGTCAAATCCAGAATTAATGGACATGCTCCACCTCAGTAAATCTAAATCCCTTAGAGCCACACGCTTGAGGGACTTGAACCTCAGCACAGAAATAAATATAACTTGCTGGAGGGACAGGTTCATAACCCAGAGGCTCCCTTCGCTCTGGAATAGAATTCCAGTTCATGTGAGGCAGAGCACCTCACTGAATCTCTTCAAGAAGAATCTCGATAAGTGGATGGGGGATCGTAGGTTTGTCCCAGGGATTACTCCCATGTCACTATTAGACAGAGGCACAGTAAACTAAACCTTAAAAAGGGCACAGTGTACTCAAATCAAGGGGTGACGTAAGCCATACAGAATCGGGCTAGGCTTATAATTGCCCCAGGGAAGATAGCCTAGTATGAACTTATGAACCTATGAACCTATGTCTGAGGAAACAGCATTATTGACTGCAAGATAACTCAGAAGGTATGAAAAGCGCTGCAGTAGGAAGTTCATCCGCAGGTATATGCTGACATGTCAAATGACACAGCAGTCTACAGGAAGTACCTATAGGGTGTCACCTTTACCAATGATGACAGTGGGACATACCCACAGCCATGCATACACCACAAATAGACATAGCACACAGCAAAGCCTAGGCCATGATACATGAAGCCACCGGTGTTTATGGATTGAGTGAGAGTACAGCAAGGAAAGATGACTGCCAGGCTATTCAGCAAACACCTGCAGGGGCGTGCAAGACCGCCCGTAACACGAACATTGCACGGACAATGTTGGGATTTGCAACATACCCATTTGTATGTGTAAGCTATGAAAATGATGTAATTATAGGGTTGCCACCTTTCCAAATGCCCAAAGTGGGACATTTGTGCTACAAACATCAGATTTTGCAGGGCAAAACATACCCACAGCCAGTACAAAGGACAGAACTTGTTTTTTGCCTGAATAAAAGTTTATTCTTGTAGCATTTTAGTTCCTTATTCTGTTTCTTATAACATTTAGGTGTTTCAGATACAGAATAACTGTTTTATGCAACTATTACATAAAATACAGAAAATAATTTTGTCCTAAAATCTCAGGACATTTGCCATTTTTTCACATTTTTTGCAGGACACAACTGCCCAAAGAGGGACTGACCCTTGCAAAGTGGGACAGGTGGTAACCCTACGTAATTACGCGATACATGAAACAGTAAGCTGTCCGTGCAAGAGCAGAGTTATGTGCAGAAATGTACCCGGATGTTATGCGACTAACGTTTTGCACATTGCTAAACGGAGCAATGACAGCTGCAAATACAGTATGAATACAGTCGAAGAAGCATGCCAATGTCCAAGTCCAAGCCAGTGGCGGCTTTATCCATTGGATATCAATGAACCAGTAGTTGTCGTCCCCCAATCCCTGGTGTGGAAGCGTAGCGCAGCACCACGAGAACGCGCTGCACTTCAAAACAAGACATATGGATAATATACATACAAAATGTAGGTTTAGTTAGATGTTAGTATGCCATGCAGATGAATGGCAAGCTGGAGACAACATGGCTACTGCGTACTGGTACTTATGTGTTGAAGCGCTCTGTCAGAGATGTAACGAAGCATTTGTAGGCAATGTGAGGCAAATGAGGCTGAGGATAGTGAATCACAACATGTCATGCCATATGGGCCAAGCCTGTACAGTGTAGTGTAGGTTAAGGGGACTATTAGAGTAGAAGATAGGTGACAACATGAGTGTGTATGTACAAAACACTATAACCTCACCGCAGCAGTGTTACATGTGTGCTGTCAGTACTCAGTGGAAGAGGCGTGTCATGAGCTATCCTAGGGAATGTCAGGAGACTGACGGCGTACACCATGGGTACCACCGATGTGACCTGCAAACCTGCCCACAGTGTGTCTGTGCCCGTGCACGCCAGTAAGCCCGTGTAAGCATGTGTGCGCGCGTGTTAGCCCGTGTGCGCGTGTGGAAGAACGAGTAAGCTAGTGTACGAATAGTGAAGCCCGTGTAATGTCGTGTATGCGTTTGTAAGCATGTATACATGTGTACTACACAGATCACACATGTACTGCACACACAGACACACATGCTGCCAATACTACACACATCAGTGAAATGGCACATGGATGGAGACTACATCATCAGAAGTAACAGTGCTGTAAACTATGCTGCAGTGATAGTCATAGCTGCAATGCATCATGCCTGCTGAAGTACACCTGGAAGTAACACACTGTGTGTTAACAGCATGCTAACATCAATACAGTGGAATAAAGCCACCGTGTGCAGCAGCACCAGGTTAGTCAGATCCTGCATCAATGTTACACATCACAGGTGGTGGCACAGGTGACATCATATGCACAGGGTGTGGTGTTAACTTGTTCAGAGCTGTCGTAGAGCCATCCAATGTACACATAGGTGTGTGTGTGTGAGGGACAACGGTAATTGCATGGCCCAATGGTGGTGCAATGGGTGTGTGTATATGATAGCCGTAGCTGTTTGTGGTAAGTGTGTGTGTGTCTGCATATACACAGGTACAGCATGTGTCAGCCATATACAGGAGGTTGTGGGACAGTCACAGACCGTACCTGCCAGGCTGTAGACATCCCCATTACTGGCCATGGACACCCCTCCATGCATCCAACACAACCCAGTCCTGCACCTGTCAATGTCTACACATACAGTCCTGGGATCTGTACCACAACCTGTGGATAAACATGCACCTGTAATGTTAACCTGAGGTGCATAGACTTGACAGTTACTACAGACGGATATGAGCCATACTCACACTCCATTGTAATAACCACTGCTGACTGTTGCCGAGATCTGCATACGACCAGTCAAAGGTGCTGCACTAACATTGTTTCCAATGCCCATGTAATACCCAGCAACACAATAACCGGTCACTACACATGTATAACCCACGATCACTACAGCACACAGTATGTGCACTATCACAGAGCCATAGCAGATGTACATACATCCAAGGTGCTCATGTACAGACAATGCAGCAGAGTCAAGAGTTATAATCCCAACATACATATCTATATACAATATACATATATATATATATATATATATATATATATATATATATATATATATATATATATATAGCTATATACATATATATATATATATATATATATATATATATATATATATATATATATATATATATATAGATATAGCTATATACATACATATATATATATATATATACATATATATATATATAGATATATAGCTATATACATATATATATATATACATGTATATGTAGATATATATATATATATATATATATATGTAGATACATACAGACACACAGACACACACACACACACACACACACACACACACGTGGCAGGGTTGGGAGCAGAACATAAACGTAAGCACTGTACCACACGACAGCATTGTGCAATTACAAAACATGCTATCATGATCAGTGGATCACATGATTCACACAGGCACACGTCTAGCCTGCAGACAGCAGCATCAAAGGCAAAGACGCCGCACAGATGTTATGGAGAGTGAATACTGTAAAAGCAATGTACTGTTGTCATGCAGCTGGAAACACACACACACACACACACACACACACACACACACACACACACACACACTTGGCAGGGCTGGGAGTCGAACATACACCTAACTACCCTAACACACTACAGCATGACGCATTTACAGAACACGCTACCGAAATTACTGAGCACAGCACTCCCAGAGGCATACTTCTAGGTGGGTGACATCATCTGCAAAGGCAAGGACGCCAATAGGGAATGTATAGAGAGTAAGCAGTCTGAAAGCATATTACTGTCCCAAGGTAGACGTAGACAAACACACAGCAGTGGTGTGATCAGGGCAACCAAATATCTACGGAGCACTACAACAACACTACATAGATATGGGACGCGCCACAGACAGTACACCCTTCAAGACAGCAACCAGTGTGTTCAATGTAGGCATCCATCGTGACATTGAAAATGGACATCTGTTGCCTGGATGACCACCATCACTATACAGGATGTCAATGGCCATGTCCACACGCTTAGTATCACACGCCTGTTTGGAATGTACTGTATGTCCATCTACACAATGGCGTACTGGGCATGCTCACACACTTAGCAGTTGCAAAGGGCCGTCTTGCATGCACACGGATTCTAAACATGGAAGGGCGCAGTTTGGAATGTACTGTGTGTCCATCTACACAACGGCATACTGGGCATGCTCACACACTTAGCAGTTGCAAAGGGCTGTCTTGCATGCATGCACATGGATTCTAAACACGGAAGGGCACAGTTTGGAATGTACTGTGTGTCCATCTACACAACGGCATACTGGGCATGCTCACACAGCAGTTGCAAAGGGACATCTTGCATGCATGCACATGGATTCTAAACACGGAAGGGTGCAGTTTGGAATGTACTGTGTATCCATCTACACAACGGCGTACTGGGCATGCTCACACAGAAGTTGCAAAGGGCCGTCTTGCATGCATGCACACGGATTCTAAACATGGAAGGGCACAGTTTGGAATGTACTGTGTGTCCATCTACACAATGGCATACTGGGCATGCTCACACACTTAGCAGTTGCAAAGGGCCGCCTTGCATGCACATGGATTCTAAATACGGAAGGGCACAGTATGGTATTACTGTCCCCACGTACATGAAGGCCACTCACATGTATTGACCAGTACACACTCAGGAGCTATCACAGATGTCTCAGGTGCATATCACAGAGGTACACACCACAATCTACAATGTAGCCCTCCAACATCACCATGTCATTGGACCAGCAATACACAGCCATACATTAACACAACACCGTGTGACTCATGACCAGTGGACTGTACATAGGTCTACAGCAACTGTGCAGACTACACATGTTCCGACAGGGTTCCGTCATGTGTTATGCATTGCAATGATACCACTGTACATAACCAGGTCGGCTCTACACATACCAGCGGCCCTGGGTCTTACACAGCTGTGACAGATGTCTGTCGCTGTACACCGACGAACACACATGTTTGGCTATGTCATACATGTAATTGCAGTGGATATGTGCATGGACCACACACACAACACATATGTACATAGCATAGCTTTTGCTGTCCTCCGTGCAGACAAGTGGCTACAGCAATCATACGCACGCAAATGGAAGGTGGGTCCATGGCTGTTGAATGCTAACAGTACATGAGGCAGCAATGTTGACCGAGGACACATTCCCTCTGTACTAGTTACCCATGACACCCATCATATCATACAACAGTCCATGTGTTATGTATGTCAACACACATGTCCACCAGTTGCAATGCATACAAACATGGCTACATGACAGGCATGTAGGACCAACACACATGTACAATCTGTAGTGTGCATGCAGCTACCATGCCTGTGCAGTAGCTGATATAAGTAACTCATCTGTGCCTAACTACAACAAGCAGTTGCAATGTAGCCCCATCAATGACACCTGTATATGGTGACATACTGACAGGTAGGATGTACAGCAGGCATGGATGGATGTGTGTACATAAAGTGGTGATCCACCTGTGTAGATGGATGTTTGCCGGGGACGGCTCACAGGTGTGTCACACGCCATCCTACCATTACATGTGCAAACAGTACGCTATGTTACCATTACTTTACAGTGGAGACATAAAACCTACACAACGGTCAGGTGTTACCGACAGTACGTCACTTGACACTTGTAAGACTTACATCCTTCAGTGTGCATATAGCAGCACAATTGCCGAAGGTAGCGTTGGTACACATAATGCGGCCAATACTGCTGCATGTCTGTCAGACATATCATCATATAGCAGGTGTATCATTCACAGTACTGCCATGTGTGTTTGCTTGTGTGACCATATATGCCACATATGGTGGGGAATACATCCCAATTGTTACACACCCCTGTACACTGTTGTAGAGATTTGTACATACTGCAGTGTGGAAAGCATGATGTAGGCAGGTGTGGTGTGTGTATCACACACATCAGCTATCCATATGTGTATGACATTTGTGGTCTCCACAGTGTGTGTGTGTGTATGTAGATATGCATGGCTGTCTGGTGCATGGAGTGAGGGTGTATGCTACCATACAGAACACACAGGGTCCCTAACCCCTCATGGTGATGCAGTCCACTACCCTGTTGATGCCATCGGTCTCAACCGCACTGGCTACCTGTACATGTTCTTTCTCTGTGTCGCATCATGTGGGTTCACAGTACTGTGACGGTGATGACCACATAGGCAAGGGTCCTCACCTCAACACTATGGGGTGTGCGCTATAGTGTTGTTGACCCTGTGAGTGTGAGCATGTTCCTGTAATGTGACAGGGTATTACTGCTACACAGTGAGGCCTCATGCTATCAAGTGGCCTCTAACATTATCATTGGCCAGACCGCTGTGTACAACCCCTGCACCATGTCAACATACCTGTGATGTGACCTGGTATGGATGTCACGTCTCTAGCCACTGTAGCCTATTAAACTGCCCACATGCTTCTGGATCAGTATATGTGTGGACATCTGTGTTATGTTAGACTTTCCAACAGTCAGGCTGAGGTTACGTATAGCATGCTGATATTGCCATATGTGCCTGTGAGTACTCCACAGTTACACATGGGAGACTGCAAACAGTGCTACCTGTAGGCACATGCAAGCAGACCATAAGGAGGAAACCAGGGCATCATTACCAACATGCTGTTACTGTTGTTACTGAGACACATACTGTGAACATATAACAATGCATGCTAAACCTGTACTACGTGGTATGTCTGGTGCGTGTCAACAGTACACAACTAATGTAATATACACGTCTCTCACTATTCACATACAACTAATGTGATATACACTTCCTCGCTATTCTTACACAACTAATGTAATATACACTTCTCACTATTCTGTACACCCTGTGCATCAGACCATTTGAGCATGTCCCTGCACCAATGGTGTGGGTGACAGGGATGCGGCACAGGCTTCATCATATGCACAGAGTGATAATGTTTGCCAGGGGCATAGGCTGCACCAATGGATGACATCTTGTGTGTGGGTAAGGGCCAGTGATATGATTGGACATGTCTGTTCAGTATGCATGTGAGTGTTGTGGTGCCCTACAGATGTCTTTGCTGTGTGCGTGTATGTGTGCACACAGTTCTGCCTTTTGTGAGGCCTACACAGGGTATTATTGACAGCTCCAGATTGTACAGACCAGGTTGTACAGCTCACTGTGTCCGGCCACGGCCACGTGACCTGTGCCTGCCAGGGGTTGCATGGGCACTACCAGGCAGAGGTACAGCTTGGCTACTGTTCGACGACACATGTCCACTGGAACCGTGTCCTTGCTGGGAATGTCCAGGGCCACGTCCACGTGGCCTGCTGTGTCCTGGTGTGGACAGTGCAGCACCAGCTGCACTGCTACTGCTACCAGCACTATGGGAGTGGGCATGTGAGGTGGCACGCTCACGGTGACCTGCAGTAGGTGGTGTAGCTGGCCTATGTCCACGTGGCCTACGCCTCACTCCTACCAGATGTTCCAGCACAGACAGTTCACACTCGCGGATTGCCATGCCATGGTCAAGGATTCCGACCATGTCACCCAATCGCCTGTCCAGAACATCAGCGATCTGCTGTTGAGCATTTGCCAATGCCTGGATGTTGTCATTTAGGGTACGGATAGCAGCCCTCTGCAGCCTCTGCCCTTCTCTGTTCTGCCATTCAGCATGTGCCTGTGCCGCCATTACAGTCTGGATCATGCGTCTGGTGATACCAGCTGCTGCGCTCTGTCCTGCAGGTGCATGTCTGCCAGAGGTCCTCCTACCAGCAGCACCGGCCACATGCCTGTGTGGCACATCTGCAGTCATTACACTGACACCATGGTGTGTAGACACACCTTCTATAGCCACCACACATTCCTGTTCCACGCTAACAGACGCTGACTGTCCTTCCTCTATGGCCACTGGTGAAGCGGTATGTGTTGGCAGCAGAACCGTGTGCAGGAAGAGGGGGACATAGCTGGGATAGCAACCATTGGCACAGATTCAGCCCCTGACAACGCTGCCTGTACCTCATCCATATGTTCATCACTGCTAGTATCTGTGGGGACACTAACATCAGATGGACCGCAGGAGGGTAACGCACCTACATCACCTGTGAATGCAAAGAAAGACTCTAAATTACAATAGAATAGACACACACACACACACACACACACACACACACACACACACACACACACACAGACACACACAGACACACACACACAGACACACACACACACAGACACACACACAGACACACACACACACACACACACACACACACACACACACACACACACACACACACACACAGACACACACACACACACACACACACACACACACACACACACACACACACACACACACACACACACACACACACACACACACACACACACACACACACACACACACACACACACAGACACACCATGCATGTGATTTGACAGATGGCATGCAGCAGGCCTGTGATACAGCAGAGGGCATGCAGCTCAGACATTAATAGTGTTAGTAAGCATACCTCCCTGGGGTGCACACTACAGCAAGCAGGTGTCGTATCAGTAGCCATGCAGTTCACACAATCATGGTAGTATGCATGCATCCCCGTGATACACCATGTGGACCAGAACAGGATAACAGTACACATGGCTGATGTGACCTTGACATGTAATCTGCTGACGTGTGCATTAACATGCATACATGTCTGACACAATGGTGTCCTGACACATGTACAGCATCGTAATGGGCATCACATTGCGGTGTTGTCTATATGCCCTACAGATAGAATGCATGTTTAGCAAATGTGCATGAGCATGGAAGGGTAGTGTGAGCTGCCTACATTGCTATACAGTGTGAAGTACAGACACTGTGCCATTGCATGGCATCATGAGGCATCTATATTGCAGTACAATGCATAATATGTACACACTGCATAGCCATAACTGCATGCATACCCATGACATAACTGTGGATTGTGACCCACGATGCTGAAGTGTACACACACCAAACCATGCTGTGTCAAGTGACAGGTCACTGTAGGACCTACAGATGACACCCCTGCACAACAACTACAGGGTCTTAGCTGCCTGGCAACCATGTCCACACATAGAGGACATGTCAATTCACCATTTCCCACATGACATTGATGTGCCACACACACGAGGTGCACAGCTGACGGTGATGTCCTACAGCAGCAAGGGAAATGTACAGTATCTGTGGCCTGATGTGGTGTCAATGTCTGTGGAAGCTGTACAGGTGACTACTGTCATGCTATGACACAATCGTGATGTTCAACAGATCTTATATGGTAGACTTCAGTGACACCTCCACTAGCTGTGCACAGGCTTTTAGGATGTTCAGTGTACCACATCAACTGTATAATCAGTCAACTAAGGCTATAATTGGACCATGTGTGGACAATGTGCAACAGGGTGTATACACATCACATCTAATGTGTGGCTACGTGTCTCTGGCCATCCCCCATGGCCATGTGTGCACATGTGTTGGCCAAATGTGTGTGATGGCCATATATCTCACATGTCTGTGTTGTCCCATATGACATACACCCATAGATGTCAGATATGTCACCATCCACAGGGCTATGCAGACAACGGGTTGTATGTTTGGTATGTGGGGTATGGGTCATGGGATAGTGTAACAATATTGCAGCCAGAACACTACGTGTCTGGGACATGTCAGATAGCACATCACAATGTGTGCACCCAATGCAGGGGCATATAACACAATGGTGACACCTGTGGGCTGCCCATATCACAGCTCACTGTGTGGTACTGTTTGCATACCACACATGTTGTTTCAATGCATACTACATATGCCTCCATTGTAGAACACCTCCACTGTTGTATGCACAGCTGACCACACATGTAGCAATGACAACTACTGTGGTTTCAAGTCTGTGTATCATTTCATTTGTATATATTGCACATGGGTGGCCTGTGTGAATGATGGGTGATGCAACCTGTATATCGTGACTGGAACGAACATCAAGTGTGCAGCTGTTAACTGGCCACATGGCAAATAGATCTATGCTTTAACATGCCTGATACTGATGACAGTCTCATCTGCAACGGACTCATGTCTGTGCGGCATGCCAGAGGTACCTGTATAGGGGTGACACAGCAGTATGAACATTATCCATGACTGTATGACAGCCACAGGGTGCACTGTGCATGTTAACACATTCACCTGTATAATAGCATATAGTATGCACATGTGTGCATACACAGGGTAGCATACTGTAGTATGCAGCATGTGTGTCCACATACCTTGCATATGTTGTTACTTTACATAATGTACAGTGACACATGCAACTAAATGGGATATAATAGCCATATGCGCAGTACTGACTTACCAGGCAACTCCAGGCTCATTGGTTGGGAGACACCCACCTCCACGATGGCAGCTAGTGTGTGTGGATGCTGTTATGAGGGTGTCCTCAGACTGGCCAGTAGCTCCTTGGTGTGTGTGAGTGGGGGCTGGGTTGGTGGCCCACCACCTGTTCCACCTTGTTCCCTGGCGATTGCAGTGGCACGCTGTTTTGCATGTCATATCAAGTCCGTACAGTGTTTGCGCACCTGCTGGTAGGTGCGGTTATGGCCAACCACATCGTTCACCCTCCTGCGTAGATCCTGCCGCAGGTCGACCCACTGCTGGGCATGCTGTGGCACATGGCTGAACAACACCTCATAGTTCTCATGGAAGTACGGGATGAGGACATCATCCTCCTGGCGGCTGTACGCTGGAAGGCGTGTACGAGGCATTATCTGTAAGACATAATGATGATGACAGGTCACAGTTTCAGAGATGTACAGAGATACTGCTGCACATACATTTCTATGACATCTAGTACATCTGCACAGTAATCTTTGCAAATCATCATGACACTGACACGACTGATGTGTTTGTGTCACACACATGTAACACCCGTTATGCATTGGATATCATCACCATATATGTGTGTCACCTCATTACAGTGTTCATACTCTGTGTGAATGCTGTCTTGATGTGGGCATGTCTATTTGCCTGCACTGGTGTTCTTACCTATCTGCACATGCCTGGATGTGTCCACGGTAATGCTGTTGACCTTGATGCTGTGTATATTTCACATATCAACACAGACACAGCCTTAATGGACTTGAGCAGTGAAAATGCACACATATGCATGGACACCTGTACATGCATGTGTTTTGCCATATACATCTATACAGCACTGTACAGCTGTTCAACATCCTGCCACGGATCGCCTGTGTTGCACGTGATAGACATGGGACAATGGCTAATCGGACGTCATTCGCAGGGATGGTTATCAACCATAGCATGTACGGGCAAGTTTTCCTAGCTGTAACAGACAGCCAGTATGCCACTGCAAGGTGCATCAGTGCCACATTACTGATCCGGACAGTTGATACTACATCTACCATGCAGCCATCAGACCATGTATGACTGGGATGACATGTGCAGCTTTGATGGACAGGGCTGCATGGTTTGGCGGGAGTATGTCACATGTATGGCACAGGGATCTGTCCAGCATGTGGCAATCCTAGTATTAGGACGGTGGCTGTCCATGACGTATGTCTTACAGATCAGGATATGGACATGTAGCATGTCCATCATCATGGTGTAGCAAATGTCTTTATGCAAGGTAGACAGCATGCTGCATAGTGGAGGTGAGGATTGTGAAGGCTGGTATCGCCCATCCACGCATGGCCATTACCCCTTAAAGGTGATATGTGATCCAATATTGGTCACCCCAGTGCTGTATTTGCCTGTCCAATGATCTCCATGCTCATGGATGGCACCCTGTCATGACATGGGTACCTCGTTTGACTACCCAAGGGACCTGGAGATGTCACCAAGGCAGGGAGGTGTACTGCACAGCACCATCCCTTACACAGTGTCCATAATGTTGACCACAGCCTAGGTGGTAGTTAATGGGTACAGGGATGTTCACCTAGTGGTGACAATGCTGATATCATCCATCAGAATGTGCACATATGTCACACACCTCACCCACACAGCCCATTCTGTATGTTGTTCACAACACTGACACAGCTATTCCTCATAGGTCATGGCCATTCACATCCTTACATACACAGATGCCTAACATTTGTCTGTGTGGTATGGGCTACAATGAGGGTGGAGTACAACACATTAACCCTGTTCTACTGTAGCTGGCACTGGTGTGATATGCACATGTCACTCTGGCACCTTTTGTAGTTGTGAGCCTGTCAACAGGCCACTGGTAGAACACTCCTGTGACATACAAAGGCATTTGTAATCAAACATCCGTACTGTCTTGTACATTTGTACTGCTAACATCTACAGTGATAATGGTTCATGGACATGTCACCATACTCAGCAGGGTTATAGTGCGGTGCCACCCATTATGACTGCCATCACCACTTGTGGGTTGATATTATCCAACACCCTATCTGTATTGTATGGTCATGCTAGGCACTTGTTCAGAACTTGTGAGCATGTCATGAGCTACTGATTAATATAGCACCCATTCCACACCATTTCCCACAGGTACACTGGCTGTCCTAAAATTTCCAGCTTGCTTATGGTACAACAGCTGTTGTACACACGTAACGCACATATCCTGTGAGACATGGTTGTATATACAGGCATGTCCAACTGTCACATACCAGTGCTATTGCCTGTCTATATGATGGATATGTTGTACATGTCGCAATAGAGCAATTGTCTCATGTACACATTCAATGCTCACCTCCCAACATACGACATTACAGCCTGTGGGGGATGCACTTATGCAGCTCTGCTGGGGGTAAAGCTGTCACCAACCCTGACTGCACCTGACAGTCATGTGGGGATGTGTAACATTCACAACACACCCCACTCATCACATAGTCTCACATGATCTCCACCACAGGCCACACATATGAGGACAACTTGTGCAGTACCTCTCCATACTCTGTGTAGGCACCAGAGGCAGCCCCCATCACGGAACACAACATCACCAACTTATAGCCCACAGACTCATGTGTGCCCATCACATACAGCCAATAGGGTGTTATCACATACACAACACACCAGTCATAGGTGACTCTGTAGGCGGTCACACTGCAGTTCCACACAGCAGGCTACACAAGGCGATAGTCGCTTACATCTTGCTGTCGGGTAACTGGTTCTGCAACATAACCTATGCACCCATGCCACACCTCACCAGGTATGATGTGACTGTCATTCTCCATGTTAGTGTGACTGCCCTGAGATGCCACTTCACAGACTACGTGTGCAGGGACATGCAATAGCTCACCAGTCTTGTAGCCCCGAAAGTGTGGGCCTAGCCCTGGGGAGCATTATGCATTCATCAGGACCCGATACCACTGTACAATGACTGACTGTGTCACTTCAACAGTTGCCTATGCTTCTGCTGTCATTCCACAGGCATCTGGCATCTGTCCGCTTTGACTGACCTGGTCAAACACAATGCTTTGGCACAGATGACCTGCACCTGTCAGCCCTGGGAGTACAGATCACATGTAAGGCTCTTGCTGCTTCTATACTGCCTGTCTTGCACAGTTTCCAATAACAGTCACCGGCAGAATGGGAACTGGTAAGCAAGACATGGGGTCATGTGACACAATGCTTGCATCTTCCTCTGTGACGCACGCAGGCAAGGCACACCTTATAATGCACCACTCCAATATCTCTGTAGTGACTGGGACCTGCCTCTAGGCTCTGCAGAGCACACCTGCAATGACAGGTTATAGACAGACCATACCTTTCAGGCACATACCTGGACCGGCACACCCACAGCTGAGGTGTTCCCATATCCCACTATGTTGTACACACATCCTGGCTAGTTACTTAGCACAATGCATCAGAGGTGCTCCATGTGCAACTAACTGTGTCCAGAACCACTATACACATTGTAACAAGCTACAGATTCAGCAACATACCCCACAGTTACCAGACCTCATTTGTTGGTGAACTGGACAGTAGGGCTCAGACAGCTACTACTGATGTGTGACTGACACTACCCCACACTTAACTGGGATAGCCACTCATGTACCGACACATCCATGAGTCATAACCTCCACTCGGCTGGATCAACCCATACACACCACCTCCAAGACCAACATTAACCTTGACATGAACACTACCAACATGTGACTGGTGTTCCACACCTGGGGTTATCCCCTCATTGGTGGATTCCGAACATATGCTAATCAACCTTGTTAGCCACATCCCGGCACCACACCCTTCATGGCATACACAGTACATGAGTACTACAACACCTACTACAGACGTCTTATGACAGCGGTTGTTAACGTCATGACACCCGTGCAGATGGACAATGCACATACAAATGCTGAAACATACTCCAGTGCACTTCATTAGCACATACACGACTGCATGGATCATGCTATTCCACACAGAGCCATGATGGTACACACCAGATAACAGACGCCACTCTGGTGGTCAAGTTCCATGGACATAATGTACAACAACAGGTGGAGACTGTTGCACAGTGGTGTACAATCCCATGGGTGGTGTAGCTCACTGGTCAGCCTCGGTAGGACCACAGGATCCCTATTCACATACTCCAAGACTAGCTACGTAAACATTACTGCGACACATTCTGGGGTGTACCACAAGGAATTATGGTGGTATGTCAGTAGTTGATGGCAACACCCACATCTGCTCTCACATACAACAGTCACTCAGGAACATTACAGACCCAGGTGATGTTGGCAACATGCTGGCGGATGGATTCAATGCTAACATTACACCCTCTCACTCACTACAGGGCCACAATCCATGCAGGAACATTGCGGTGTCCCTGCGGTCACACCTACACAGTACTAACCTGCACTCTATATGTCCTGGGACACTGGCCCCATGTCACCTTCCAAAGTCCCAGGCTGTGATGTCCACAAACCTCTGAACGATATGTCTCCCCACTAGGCCACCATATTCAGTAATAGCTTTGTATCAGACATTGTGGCTCCTGAATGGCACACAGCAACATTTATCACACTCCACACAGGTGGCACCACAATGCACGAGTGGGACTATAGTCCTACACACCTGACTGGACTGTTCTGCATGGCTATAGGGCACACCATCAAGGACGTCATTCACAGAGACATTGTTGGGCTCCGGTCCTTTGATGCCACATGGGTTGGACTTGTTAGGGCCAGAGCATGGCCCCTACACCTGGTGGACTCCTTCCATACAGTTACCAGGGTAGTTGATGATGGTACGGGAGTCCACACATCCTACATTGTCCTCTCATTGCCTTTCAGCACCGTTCTCCATTCTGGTATTGACAACATACACATCCACCTGCACATCGTACCCTATGTCTCAGGATGTTATGCAATGTGGCTCATGGACAGGACACACACAATGAGGGTAGCATACCATAGTACCTACTGCATTTCAGTTACATTTGGCATACCACAGTCCTCAGTCATTGGGCCCCTCATGTTCAGTATATGCTTCCCTGAGGTACAGGCTAGCACAGAGGGACTTTCCCTGCCTAGCTTTACAAACCCTTGCATACAAAGCACCATGATTGATCCACCAGCTAATACTGACTCCATCCATATGGGTGTCACTGTGACAGATACCTGATATGAATATCATGGCTTCAAGCTGCATGACACAAGGTGCATGAACATCACCTTTGCATTACACCATTCACCCACTGACTATCACATAGGTGGTAGTCCCCTACATAAATGTCACATTGTACATGTTTGTAGTACACACGTATGTCGCACCCACTCCTGTGGTTACCGTATTGCCACTGTGGCATGGATATCCTTCTACGTGGCCACACTTATCTGTACTGGGTGTGTAGCTGGTACATGGGCACCCATTGTACCTCTGAACTCAAGACTTCTAGACACATTCAAGGGTACACCACCCCATTTAGGGTGTACCTTGCACAACAGCTACAGCTTTACATACCACACCATTAACACACCATGACGTTTATTGAGCTCCGACAGTTAAAGTATGCGGCTGAACTACGGACACCACATCTGTACACATTTGCATACTACATACTCAGGGGTGACCTCTGCTGAACAGACAGGGCCCATGTCCACAACAATATTAATGGATATACTCCACATACGCGACATAAGCAAAAGCCTCTGTGAGCAACACGCTCATGGATATGTGCACACACGCAACAATGAGTGGGATGTGCTTGAGGGTTACATTCCCAAACCGGACACTCACCATGCTTTGGAACATGAGTCCTATGTACATCACGCAGGGACACTCAGTAGCACTGTTCATGTGATACCTCCCTTGGTGGTTGGGGGACACATGTACACCAGGGATCACTGCAGTGTCTGTACTGTGCAGAGGTGCAGGTAACACATGGCTCTGCTGTTCACAGGACACTACCCTAGAGAAGTGCCACTGGTGTGAACACTGTAGTTGTGCTTACACATAGACTTGCCAGACTGCATAGTACCCCACTATGTACCTGTGAAGGTATTACATGTCCTTTGTGCATGGTTACTTGGTAGCCCTTCCATTTAGATTAGCTATCATGCTATTGCAATGTCCCGTGCCTACAAGCCATATGTATCCTGTTATTGTACATGCCAATAGACGATACCTTTGGTATGCATGATGTGCCTGTTATGCTGTGTAGAATATCTGACATATCTACCTACAATACTATACATTACACATATTTCACATAGTATCCCATAATGCAAAGCATACTTGCACAGCGGGATCACCTTAGACATGTCATTGTCGTTATATGCCCATACACATGTCTACTGTGACAGTATATCAACATATACTATCCCCTGCTATGGCACGTACTTGTTGGACATACCCTACCACTGACGGCGGGTTGTATGGAATTGTTCTGTTTAAAGCCCTCATGTAGCATCCCTTGTGGTGTCTGTGATGTGTACCTTGTGGCCCACTGCTGGACGCACAGTTTCTACATGCGTTAGTATGCTCAGCAAGACATCACTACATAAATACCTTTTCCCACTTTATGCATTGTGGACACTTTTAATTAATGCAAACCAGGCTATACATACAGTAAATAATTAATAAAAAGCATGCTATACATAAACTTACATACCGAGTGTTCTACATACCTTGTTATCATTATGGACTTTCGTCTCTATCTCTCTCACACTGCTTAAACAGGTATTTTGTATGAGCATACGGTTTGAATGTCTGGCAAGTCATCCTTATATACGTCGATACCTGTAACATGTGGTTTCCTCCCGCCAATTGGTGTTCCTGAGTGACTAATTACTTGCATATCAGCTGTGCAGCTACTCCATTCACCAATTACGCGGCAACAGTGGGGTATAATTGAATTCTCCACTTGGTCGTTGCCCATTTGCCCTACCTTTGGGGAGACAACCTGTATTGTGTTTTGTTATGTGTAATTGTAACTGCTATGCATAGAGACAAGTACACTTTGGATTCATGTCCCCCGTGGATTGTGTGTGACAACTAGAGTATGTGGTTCAACATGTGGGTGTACCTGTCATCCCAACGTCTGATAACGGACTATTGCAAACAAAACCTGTAACATCGCCGTTTGTTCCATTATATAACGGCTGCAATTTTGCACGGCGCCTTTAATTGTGTCTCTCACAATGTATGTTGACGGTTCTGCAGATGTAATTGACTGACTGGATGTTTGTGCTGTTATTACAGTCTATATTGCTATCGTTTCTAGTGTGGGGGATGTCGGTGGGTGTACGTAGCATATACAGGTTTGTGGGGCTTGCATTTCTACATATTCCATATATATATGTGTGTGTGTGGGCTCCGACCCTAATTAAAGAGCTATCAGTTAGTAGACTTATGTTACGGGATTGTACATTGGGCCGTTGTTAATTGGTTTCTATATAATTGCAGCGATATGTAAATGGATATGTCTAAATGACAGCTATCCCGTGTATTTCTGTCCCAGATATTTGCAGTCATTGTGGTTGTGTTGGTAACAGAACATCTTTGCCATGGGTTGCCACCTTTTCATATGGCCATTGTTGGACACTTGCGGGACGCACAGCGGTGTTTACAGGCCAACACATAGCCATGGTCAGTACACAGGTTAGCACATACTTTTATCCTCAATACATACCTATTGTGGGACTTTGGCTACTTATCATATTGCATGTAACATTTATGTTTCTTACATACAGGCATAACTATTTAATGCAACTATTACATTATATATGGGACATATTAATGTCCTACAATCCCGGACATTTGCCCTTTGTAATGTTTTATGTCAGGACACACCTGCCCAGGGAGGGGCTGTCCCTCCTAATGTGGGATAGGTGGTAACTGTATGCCTACGGCTAGCTATACCCAGACCTACCGTAATGATCTACCTCCGAGTTGGCACTAACAGACACATGATGCGGACATACACACACCCATTACAGTCACACGGAGACGCACACGGCACCCTCAACTCACACATACACAGACTACGGCACTCACAAACACAGTTGAACACAGTACCTACATGGACTGCAACACCGGCAACGGTAACTAAATGTCCCTTCATATCATCATACTATTACTCACGGTTGTACTGTTCCGGTACTGTGTTCTTTCGGTCTTTCAGCCTCGTGGTTACGCATGTCGGTATGTTACACATTCCATAGTTGGCAGTATCCTATTTATTTGTACCTCCAAGGTGTTACGAATGTTGTTGACCTATCTATATATATTTGCAGATATCGCTGAATCCGTATATATCAACATATATCACTCTATCGCCCTTTCTATCTGTATTATATATATGTATATATGTATATATATATATATATATATATATATATATATATATATATATATATCTGACGGGGAAAGTGACAGGCAAGCTACACCTTTCATTGTGTACTTGTTGGTGTATACTGTTTCCTGGACTCCGCACATTTGTGTCTGTACCTGTCACATTACACACCTGCCGTAGGTTAGGGTTACCAGCTGTCCCACTCTGTGAGGGAAGTTCCTCTTTGGGCAGTTGTGTCCTGCAAAATATTTGTAAACATGGCAAATGTCCTGAGATTTTAGAACATACTTATTTCCTATAGTTTATGTAATAGTTGCATGAAACAGTTATTCTGTATCTGAGCCACCTATATGTTCTAGAAACAGAATAAGTAAGTAAACATTACAAGAATGAGCTTTTATCTAGGCAAAACAGTGAAGTTCTGAATTTTGTACTGGCCGGGTGTATGTGTAGGCCTGCAGACATCTGACGTATGTCCCACATTGGTCATTTGAAGAGGTGGCAACCCTATCATAGGTACATCTTGGCTAGCAATAGTGTTAGGTGATTCTATACATGATTGCGTGTTCTACTCCTGGCAGTGGTCGTTTTACCCTTCAGAGCAGGCGCTATTAGTACAGGGGTGAATAATGCTGGTTTCACCTGTTCTGGACATCATTGACTGTGATCTGCGCGATATTCAGAGAAGCTTATCCCTGTTTCGCGTATATCCATATAGTCATATTTAAACGTCGCTTACCAGCAGTGGGCAATGCATATTTCCACTAACGTGTGCTACACATATGATCTGATGACCTGCATCCGACATGCATTACTCGTGCCTTCAGGATTACGTTACATCCCTTGCAGGATGTGGGACCGGGAACATGCATGACGGTCACTGCATTTAACACATAGCCATCTGGGATTTGTACACGTGTTATGTCGTTTTGTACTTGGAGTATACTATGGCTGTTACTCCATACTGCACTCACATGGGTAACTCAGTTAGTTTACATATTGATGAGTCCAGTTAATGGTATGTCCATGTGATGTTTACTGGATGTGCTCCGGCATTGGGTATGTATATCACAGTGAGCCACACACGATACTGTGCTACACCTTCAAACGACCATAGGTGGAGCATGCTGGGGTGATGAATACCAGTCATGGGTACACCCCATGCCTCGACACAACATCCATGATTATATTATGTGGAGCCCCTCATTAACGCAGCAGGGACTCCGTGCTGAGTGTGTGCAGAACAGTGCTTACACACATGTGCTCAAACAATTGCCTCTGCTCCACTAAGCGAGAGTTGGTTACTCGATGTTGTGGTGACAGCGGACACTGTTTGCCCCGTTTGGTGTATGGCCTCTGACAATCGGCCGTGTACCTACCGATGTACCTGGGAACCTATACACACAGCACCACCATATGCTGATAGGCACATGTACTGTTCAGGTGTTGACATTCCGTGTTCCAATAGCTGTTGTGTGTACAATGTTTGAGGGCTGCCTATGTAGGATTCACACAGTGGGCCACCTATACATTGCAATTTACAGGTGGTCCTGTTTGTGTGCCATCCATTTTACTGTGTGTGCAGGTGGAGTGGTGTGTCAGTCCGTAGGGGCCTACACTGTCAGAGTATGTGCTATATGTTCCCTCTTTGCCAAGGCATAGGCATATTGGGCATGCCTCCATCTGCCTACTGGGGGTGGCACAGTGTGTTCATGGTCTGAATCCCTCTGTGCCTGTGATGGCCTTGGCAATTGCGGTGGGCTATGAGGGCCTTCACCATTTTGTCCCTGCTGCAGCTGTTTCCACAGGATCATATTATGTAGCATGGCACATACTATGATGATGTGGGCACACGTGCCTGGAGAGTACTGCAAGGCTCCACCAGATGTGTCCAAGCACCGGAACCGTGATTTCAGCATCCCGAACACATGCTCTATGATGATCCTGGTTTGTGCGTGTGCCTCATTATGGCGTTCTTGCATGGGTGTGTGTGCATTTCTGATGGGAGTCATCATCCACGGCTCCAGTGCATAGCCAGCATCCCCCACAAGGTGGCCATGTGGGATGTCCCCCCTGACAAATACCTGATACAGCTGTGAGGCATGCCAGATATGAGGGTCATGGTAGCTTCCAGGGCTGCCAGCACACACATCCATGACAATGCCCTGGGCATTGCACACGACCTGGCAATTGATGGAGTGGAATCCCTTGCGGTTTATGTAGCGCCTACCATGCTCACCGGGTGGTGACTTGATTTGTATGTGCGTGCAGTCTATCACACCCAGTACCTCCGGGTAGTGTGCCACATGGTGGAAGTGATGCATATTGCTGGCCAACTCCTCCTGAGTTCAGGGGAAGTATATATGCTCATTGGCATGTGGTAACATGGCATCCAGGAACTGGTGTAGTACCCTGGATGCTGATGCCTGTGAGATCCCCATTATATCTCCAGTTGGCCTTTGAAAGGTACCTGTGGCTAGTATTTGCAAGCTTACACATACCTTCATGTCCACTGGGATGGGTTACCCTCTGTTGTTTCTGGTTCTCAGGCGTGGCCGGCACAGCTCCACTATTTGCTGTAAGATGTCCCTGTCCACCCTGTAACACTCTACTATCTCCAGATCATGTAGCCCCTGGTAGGTTACCCTTGGTCTGAACACTCTTCTCCTCCTCTGGGGCCTGCGGTGGTTGTCGGCATCATCCTCCACAACACCGTCAGTCTCTAACACATGCTGATGAATCACAGCTATGGCAGCTCCCAACATGTACATTTTAAAAGTTCCCTGTGTGTTTACACCTATGGTGCAGTGTTTAGGAATACACGGGTGTGTGTAGGGTGCTTTCACACTTTATACTATTGTGCTGTGAACACCGATGATGTCATAGGGTGTGTATGTACAATCGTAGCTACAGGGTATCTTATGTGTTTTACTACTGGAACTACTATTGTGGTGCCTTTAGTGTTGAATTACATATGGCTGCCGTGGATTACCTCTTGACCTTCCCTTTACATTTCTGCACGTTCCACCTACCATTTTCTGGCATGCATCCAGCAGTCTGCTTTCATTTGTACTTTCCTAGACCTGGCGTATCTTGCGTAATGTGTGCTATTGCTGGTCTACTGTTGGTTTGCTTTGCTCTGCTATGACAGATCTCCTATCTTTGCAATCCAATGCCTCCCCTCCTTTCTTTGCATTCAAATGCCTCACCTATCCTGTTTTGCAGGTTTCTGTGAGCAGACTTGTCAGCTGCCGTCGATTGGCCGCCGTGAGTTGATTGGTGTTGATTGCTCATTAGTACTCCAATTACCCTACTTCGGCATTTCCTTCTTTTCTTCCCCTGATCTTCCTGTTTGTGCTATTGTTCGCGGTGCATGCATCCGCTTACTGGGTTTCGTGCACGTTTTCATCCCCGTACACATGCACTTTTGGGCACCATGTGTGCTCTCAGCTAAACGATTCTATACCTTCCTCCCCACCCCTGTCCTGCATCTTTGCTTATCAACGGCCAGGCCAGATTTGCATTGCTCCAATGTGCTTACTGCTACAGTGGCACACCCCTCTGCTGATATGTATCTCCTCTGAGCCACTCCTCGGTGTTATAGCGCTGCGCCGTATGGTACAACCTTCATCCGGCGGGACATTTGTGATTCAGTATTATCTGCCTCATTTGCATGGCATTGACTACTAATTCATAGTTACCGCGCCGAACACTGTCGCAGGCCCTTAGCAACCCTTGCACCTTGGTTGTGGTGTTCTATGCCTACCATTGTGTATTATGGTGTAAACCTGATTTGTATTACATTGCAATTTTATGACATTTTTATATAATTTCTTTATGTTCCAGTTTGCGCGCACATGCCCTGCGGTTGTACTGTGCGTTACTGTGGACATGACATTAAATGTTGTTTTTAGGTGTTGTGCATCTTTTCTTATGCCATTGATTGTGTATTTCGCCACTGGCATATGTTAACTTTGTAATACATGAGTCTGGTCTGCTTCCATAGCTCCGATGTTCTGTTTGGGAAAATGTAAACCGTGTTTTTTGGTTTACATTTCCGTGGGCTTACGCTACACCTGCACCACTTCATGAATCACTATCTGCCTTCATTTGCATGGTGCGACACTGCACATGGGGTGATTATCATACCTATGCTGAGGGCTGCACAGTTCTGGCGTACGCCGGTAGTGCACGTGATATTGGATCATACCTGAATCACTCGACGGCCATATTTGGCGTTATTCCGCTTACGCTACGCCTGCACCTGGTGCAAGCTTCATGAATCCCGGGGTTAGTTTTAATTGTTTTCTTTGCTTGTCCTGCTACTAAGTGTATAGGGATGCACATTCTTTACTTTGGAAGCTCAGAAATCACTATTTGCTGTCTTGAATATGACATTGCTAGAGTTCGCAAAAGTATTTCTGTAATTGAAAGTGGAACTGAGTGTTAGGTAGAAAACAGTTGGAGAACTGGGCTCGAACGGCAATGGGAACAGTGCAAACATCATGATACTTGAAGACAGTGAAGAGTTAGCAGGTGGTGTGAGAGAGGAAGCTGGGCTGAGCAAATGAGAAATGAAAGAGAATGAAGTGGGGAAGATGCAGGGAGGGTCAGTTACTCCTATGGAGTATCTATTAAGAGGAGATCCAAAGAAAGTTATGAGCAGAAATTCAGATGTCACTCCTGCAGTAGGATATAATTGGCCTCACCTGCTCATTCCCATACATCTCCCCTTGACTGCTTCAGTGTTATGGTTGCTAACTATGGGTCATTTGGAGCACAGTCATTGTGAAAACCTCGATGTAGAAGAGGTAGTATTTTGTCTTTACTCTTCTCTAACATTTTACTAAGGTCATATTTTATCTACATTGGTCCATTTTCTTTTGCCTACAATTTCTGCATTTGACCTATTCCTTATTTTTCCTGAGTCACAGCACAGAGTCTGTTCTTTAAAACATTAATGCTAGAGTCAGAATTGGAGAATGAAATGGGATTTGGTATGTGTAGTTGAATGGGTATGTGTGTGCATGCATGCTACTTGGAAGTCACCTGGTTGCCTTTCTGAACATCTAGTTATACTACTAGTTATAACAGTCAGCTAGACTTTACTTACCATCATGTATACAGCTGCTGCTTATCTAATCCAGTTAATATTTTCACAAGTTCCAATTCCTATAACGCAATAGTTGCCCAAGGAGTGTATACTACAAATCTAAAGCAAGATGAAATTCCTAGCATTCTTATTGTCAGGCTATATTAATATGCAAACTGAACAACAGATGAATAAAGAGAAAGATGGACAGCTGTCCCTTTATCAGCCTATTAGCATTATAATACATTGATTCCATTTCTACGCACCACAAAGATGCAAATGCTGAGCTCAGTTCTAAATCCATTCTAAATTCAATCAATTGTTAACTCCCAGCTTTTGAGAAATATGACTTGAGAATTTATTTCAAACCAAATATACATAGAAAAAACAATGTTGACATAACTTAGCTTTGCTTTCATATTACTCTAGTTATTTATTACTTTCCTTTTGTCTGAAATGGTTCTGTTTTGACATTATTGTGCTCAATAGAAAGACAGGAAATAAAACTGAAATCATGCAATTTACTTCAGCCTACTGTAATGGCCTTACTGAAAATGAAAAGCTTCTAGTTCCTTATCATCTCAGTCTGCTTTCAAGTGCATTCCCCCTTCAGGAAAAGGAACTGCAAATACAAGTGAAAATTGTATATATTATATAAGCAGGGTTTCTGGAATGTTGCCAGTAGTTGAAAGGAGGCAGTCATTTTTGGTTTTGTAAGTAACACAGTTGGCAGTTTGCATCACTTCATTAGTGAGGGTATGCATAATTGCATTCACATGACATGAGTAATTTTAAGGTATCTGACAACAGTAGCAAACAGGTATGTCATAAATCAAAAGCTTCAAATCTTATGGCAACATATAACAGTGGTTAAAAATAGTTCATGGCATTCCAGTTCGTCTCTGCTATGCCTACGTCAGTTTCCAGCATTACCTGGATGGGTAAGAAAAATATTTCTACACTGGATTAACACCAGGGATGTCTTCTTCTTTGTTGTTATATTTTAGCCCTTTAATGTATTTTTCTAATAAATCAAATTGTTATTATGTGCTTTAGACTATCTATTCCATTTCCTGGTAAAGGTATAGCTATGGCACACTGATGTTCATAAACGATCGACATGTTATGTGAAAAAATATGGATACAATTTTTTAAAAGAAACTTACACTTCTTTGTATGTCAAAAAAAATTTGACTGAAGTCTCTACCATGGGCTACAGTCACAGAGGGATGAACCCGGGACTATAATCCAAATTATAAAGGTTCTACTAGATGCAAGGGAGTTGAAATGGCTGAAGCATAGAAGCGTGGGAGTGACCATTGCCATCTGACTCATGCTGGGGGTGTAGAAGGAAGTATGACCAGCTGCATCGGTGACCTGGCAGAATGTTGGGTTATTGCTGGTAACAGATATTGGCTCAGTGGGGATCAAGCTGTACATGAGCGTTTGAGTCATTCCACCCCCCTGCAAAGGTCTCTGCAGGTAGCATCCCTACAGTGTGGCTTCAAGCTATGCCACTAGCCACCATAGAAATGGAGTTAGGGAGAGAGACAGGACTCTCATACAAACTATAGCCGACTTCATGCCTGACTCTCACTTCTGAAGGGAAATAAAGGATTTATAGAGCTCTCATCTTAAGAAAGCAATGAACAGGCTATATGACTCTACCCACAAAGCTCACCAATTAATCTAAATAACAAAGAACCACCCCAACAAAACTGCAAATGAACTAACCCTCCTTCAACTACCACCTCAAACTATGCCTCTTCCCAGCTGTACTGTCCTATCATTAAACAACCACCTATCCACACTAATAAAACTAACACATTAAACCCCCACCCCATCATTCAACTCTTATCTACCAAAAAATTGAATATTGTCACAATCACCCTCCGTAGCATTTGTCACAAAATTACACTACTGCATGCTGGATATCACAGTACAACCCTGACATTCTTGCCATTACAGAAACCTGGCTTAACCCTAACATTAAAGATCCTGAACTACTCCCTCTAGGCTACAGTATTATCAGAGCTGATAGGCCCCACAAACCAGCATGAGGGATAGCCTTATTTATCCAGGTTCATACAATATCTTTTCCTTGTCACACAATATCCCACAATTCCAAAATGCCAAAATACTAATATCACTGCTAAAGTGTAGCAAGAAAACAGCTATGTTTTGTTACAGTCTATATCCTACCTGGAAAGAATATAACAACTTTAGAAGAAATCATCTCCTGGACAGGACAACTAATTATATACCTTATGAGAAAATCATACTAGGAGATATCACTATTGCCTGGCAAAACCTTACATCAGATTCTCTGTCAGCTAGCATAAACCTTTATATTTAGACACAACTTATCAAAACACACACTAGATTTAGCAATAGCAACAGTAAAGGTGCAATTCTAGACTGGCTACTGATCTCTGACCTCAATTAATTTGCAACCTCTGGAACCTATCCAATCTCATTTAACTACCACCCTCCAGCCATAGACCCATAAAAATACCACTGACTAACCTAACACTCACCATCTTAAAACAACCCAAAACCTTTTGAAATTCAGTAAGGAATCCTTCTTCAGTACATTGAAAGCCTTTAATTGGGCTGTCCTAAAAAACTCTTCCACTTGAGGAGGCAGTCAATACTTTTGATACCTTATTCTTAAATATTCTAAACAGTCCACAAAAAAAAGTGAAAATTATTCATGCACCATGACTCACTGCCCACACAAAAACTGTAATGTCTAAGAGAGACAAAGCTTAGAAAAAATGACTTAACCTTAAAACTCCCTATAACCCCCAACTTTATAGGTAATTGTGCAATCTGAGCAAAAAATAAATTAACCTAGACAAAAAAAAAATAAAATAAAAAAAAAACTATTATAGCCATCTACGACTTCAGCAAAAATGACCCCAAACAGTTCCTGACAATACATAACCTGTTACACCTAGGCTCAAACAAGGAACCCAACACTTTTCATAATAGCTCTCTACTAGAAACTGCAACCTTACTCAATAGTTACTTCATACAGAAAGCATTACCTCCCAATTAAAATCTCTTCAGCCCCATGCAGTGTTTCTACAACCCACTCAATAACACTCACTCCTAGTAATTCAGCAAACAGCAGGTTAAACCATAACTAACATTTTCCATACAGCATAGACACAACTCCTTTCTTTACTCTTTCCTTCACCCCAGCATCCCCACATGAACCCAATTCACCCTCTATACCCATTGCCTGCAACTTCTCCTTAGGGCTCGTCTCCAAATCAGTGATAAAAAATGTCTACTTAAACTCAAACCTTGCATTACTACAGCTGACAATGTCCCATCTAAATATGCAAAGGTGGCTGCCAGTTCCATAGCATACCCAGTCTCTATCCTTACCAATAGATCAATAGCTGAATACTATTTGCCCTCACTATGGAAAAAATCCTGTATTACCTCTCTTCATAAATGTGGCATCTTGGCTGAGAACTCTAACTTTTCACCTATTGTAATATTATCACCTCTCTCAAACATTCTTGAAAGATGCTTTCATAAGCAGCTCCTTCACTATCTTCTACAAGAATATTTCTAAAAATGGCTTCGGCCAAACCCACAGTACAACTGTTTCCCTTCTATCATTCACAGACATCATAAACAAATACAGGGACTCTGGCAAACCCATTTCCTCCTTATTTCTTGTCTTGTCAAAAGCCTTTGATATAGTTTCTCACCCTAAACTTCTGTATAAACTATGTAACTGAACTTTAACTATACCCTTCTTTATTACTGTGGTTAAAAGGTTATTTAACTGACAGGTAATAGTCGGGAAAATGGCAGAATACTCTTTTTCCATACTTGCAAGTCACCATGGGTGTACCCCAAGGTTCTTATCTTGATCCCCTCCTCTTTAAATCTTTATCAATGACCACTATACCACCATAGGTCCAGCCTTTTTTTTACAATATGCTGATGATGCTATCCTTATATGTGCATCTAATAGTTTGTCTCAAATGCTCCATATCATGCAATAAGCTTTTTCCTTAGTTGAAAAATGGCTCCATAATGGCCAGCTGCTACTCGTCCCTAAAAAAACAAGGTTACTGCTATTTTTCCCTGAATCACACATGCCTGTAAAGTGAATTTCAAAACCTTGTCACTAAACAAAATTGAAACTGAAGTAGTCTTCCATATACAAATTCTTGAAATCATTATAGATGATAGCCTTAAATTTGATCAGCATGTTCAGAATATGTTCATAGGTTCATAGGTAGGTACTAGGATATTGACCCTAGGGCCTATACAAGCCTAGTCAAAAAGGTACCCTGGCTTTTGCCACCCAAGAAAATTATTTTCCTGTGCCCCTGTCAAGCAGAACCACAGAAGTGATCCCCGGGGTGAATTTCCTATTACCCATCCAATCATCAAGATTTTTCTTGAAGAGTGCTAATGAGGAGTTCTGTTTGACATAGATAGGTAGTCTGTTCCAGAGTATGGGAAGTCTCTGGGACAGGAATCTATCCCTCCAGCATGTTCTGTTTATTGTGGTGACAAGGTTTGGGTCCCTAGAGCATGTAGCTCAGAGGGATTGGGATTTCTTTAAGTGGAGCATGTCCAACAGCTCTGGGTTTGACATAGTAGGTGATATGCGACGGAGTAAAGCTGGAGTTTTTTGAGACGGTCTGCGTAAAGCATCTGTTTGAGGCCAGTAATCCTCTTTGTGAGGTATTTTTGTGGCCTTTCCAGTTGTTGTAGATGTCCAAAAAGGACATTGTACTCTATAATGGGTCTAATGAGCGATGAGTAAAGGGGAACAATGACCTCTTTTTTTCTGGGTGAGAAACCTTTTATGATGAGGTGTGCCATGTAGAAGGATTTCCTGACCACTGTGGCGATGTGATTATCAAAGGAGAGACTACTGTCCACCTGTGTCCCAAGGTCTCTTATCACACTTTCGGTGTTAAGTAGACTACTGCCTATGTGGTAGTTCATGGGTACAGAGTTTTTACCAAAGGGGATGAAAATGCACTTTTTGGCATTGAGCTTGAGACCATGGCTTTGACACCGGGCATCTGTCTAAGTGAGGCCCTTTTGTAGGTTGTCCACATCATTAGGAGTTTCGATTATGGCTCCTAGTTTGCAGTCATCTGCAAATTTAGTTAGCCAAAGACCTTCTGTGTTAGCCTGTACTTCAGGGAAGTAGATACAAACAGGAGAGGATCCAGGACTGAACCCTGTGGTACTCCACTTGTCACTGGTCTGAAGTCTGATTTGGAGTCTGCTACTTTCACAGTGTGGGTTCTGTCAGTAAGCCAGTTGGCAGCCCATCTTGTGACAGGGATTTATACCTAGTTTAGTGAGTTTATCTATAATTCCAGAGTGGGGGATGGTGTTGAACGCCTTGGTGAGATCTAGATAGGCTGTGTGAACTGCCTTACCCTCATCTATGGCTTTGGTGACTATTTCAAAGATGTCTATCAGGTTTAGGAGACATGATCTGCCTTTTACAAACCCGAACTGTGTGGGGTCCAGAGTTTGGAGTTCTCCAGTGTCTTTGTTTATGAGTTCCATGATGATACATTCCATGGTCCTACAGACCAGGCTCATCATGCTAATGGGGTGGTAGTTCCCGGGGTCTGTTGTGGCCCCCCCCTTTGTGGAGTGGGATAACCATCACTGTGCACCATTCAATGGGCACAAAGCCTGAGGTGAGGCTATGATTGAACATGGTACTTAGGTTGGGTGCCAGTTCATTCTGTAGTTCGTAAAGAAGGCAGCCTGGGATGTTGTCAGGACCCATGGATGCTGTGTTCTTGGCTTTGGAGAGTGAGGTTTTTACCTGTGCAGCCGTGATTACAGGAGCTTTGCATTCTTCTGGTATAAAGATGGGCACTTTAGGGATGAGAGGGGGGTAAAGTTAGCACTGAACCTATCTGCCAGGATGTTGGTAATATCAGTTGGTTCTGTATATTTAGTGCCATTGTGCTGTAATTCAGAGCAGATCTGAGTGTTGCCACTGAGATTTTTGACAGAGCTACAGAATGCTTTGAGGTTGTCTTTAGAATCAGTGGCGATTTTCTTTTTATAACTAGCTTTGGAGGATTTTATGAGTGATCTCAGCTTCTTACTGAGGCTGACCAAGGAGTTCCTCCATTCGTGGGATTTTGCTCTTTTTTGCAACAGTTTCTTTCTTCTTTTGTAGAGTTTGTTTATGGCAGAAGGCCACCAGATTGGCTTCCTTTTTTTGGAGGATAGCATCTTGGTTCTGTTAGGGATAGCATGATCCATGCACTCGTGTAAGTGCTTATAAAGTGCATTTGTGTAGGATTCAGCAGTCGTACCTCTATTGTCCATCTGCATGGGTGTCGTGAAGTTTGCCACTTCTGTCTTAAGAAGCATGAAGTTGGCTTTGGAGAAATTGTTTACGGTTGTTTTCCTAAAGGGGGGTAGGAGCGGTATAATAACATAAAGAAGACTTATCCAAAATTACGAATGCTCTACAGACATAAAAAGTTCCTAGCAGCAGCACTGAAACCACTGTTGCTACTAGCTAACTTCACCCATCTCTCTTATATGGGGCACCCATCTGAACCAACCTTCAGGCTACTGATAAAAATAAACTAGAGGGGTGCTATAATGGAGCTGCAAAATTTGCCAACAACAAACAATACTGCAGCCACCACTATGTTACCCTTAAAACTTTGAACTGGCTCAAACTGCCTCAACCCTTAGGTTACTTACAGCGTAACTCCACATACAACATTATTCACAAAGTCAATGTCTGCCCTGCTTTTACCTCTATTCTCAATTCCTATCACCCTAATATAATACTTTGATCTAATAAATAACATCTGCACAGCATGTAAAAACCTTACAAATCCTCTGGCTACAGGCTCTACTCATCCTCTGTTGCTAAAAAATGAAATTCTACCCCTCTGCAAATTAGATCTACCTCTAACCTCTCCAACTTCAAACAATTACTAAAACTACCTGAATAAAACTTGGATCTGCTCCAGCGCTACCCCAGGATCGACTAGTCCCTCCTTCCTTCCACCACCAGCATACTTTGACTATGTTCAGAGAGAAGGAATTAATAAAATCTATTTCTTAGACAAAGAACACCTATATTTTTGCCTAGGCTATATTAGTCATCTCTGTTCAAAAGACTGAAGTGTGTTTAATGTCATCTTTGTGAACTGTAGCTTGTGAATACTTTATTTGTTGACAATGTTCATTTTTAACTTGTCATAGTTATCCATATATTTGCACTATGTATTTATAGACTCACATTGTATGAACTGAAGCTGAATTTCCATTTAGTTAATATGTTATTCTTCTGTATTAGGTTTTGTAATAACTTTATTTAGCTGTAACCGTATTATGTTAATGTGGAGCTTTTCTCCCTAGGCCTCCACTGAAAATGGGATATTACTGCAGTAGGATTTTCCCAGTAAACAAATTTCAAATAAAATAAAACAATAAACCCTTGCTGTAGAATGAATGAGCTGAGTCTTGTGCTGGGGATGGGTAAATTAATGGGTTGATAAGGTGCTGAAGAGAGTAGAACTGAAGTCGGGTAGTGAGGGATAAAAAGGCATTTGGTTCTGCTGTATGTCATCTTCTATTTCTGCAGATGAAATACATGATATTTAGGAAAAAATACACCAGATATTGGAATTAATAAACAGGGGGCTGTCAGTGGAAGATAGAGTAAGGGAAGTATGAGGGAGGCATGCCCCTTTCATGGGGGTTATTTCGGTAGTCATGGAAGTTCTTTTGGAAGGATAAAATAAAGAGTTGGGGAAGAAAACAACAAACTCAGATGGACCTCCTTCATTTGATATATGGATACCATTAGCTCAGTGCAGGATATGATAGACTCAATGGGACCAATCTTACAAATTTTATAAAGTATGGTAGAGTAATATATATGGTCAAAAAGAAAGAATAACATTTTTCTAACAAGTGTAATTATGTCAAAGATGCAGTATCAAACAGCATAAAGATGGTAAATATTATGAGACCATTGATAAAACTACATCAGTATGCACATGTAGGAACTGACAGACTTTATGAAAATTGAAATGACTGTAGCAATTACACTATCACAGCACCTACATATGGAAGATAAAGTTAGTAAAACAGTAAGAGTAGTTAGAGCCAAAATGTATTGGGGCTTTAGATCTGAAGAGGTACCTGACTGCTAACACAAAGCAGCTGATCCTGGGGACTAAACAGCTGATCCTGGGGACAAGGGAAAAAGAACAACTGAGTGGAAGGGATTCACAAGGAAGAGACAAACAGGAAGTCATTTTGGCTAATGACACTTATCTGGCCCATAATTGAGTATAACACCCCATTCAGTATACCATACTAGGCACCGGCAGCAATTGGAATAAAGAAGATCAAAGGCCTCCAGCATGTGCCTTACACAGACCGACTAAAGTCCATGTCACTATACTTGTATCATATAGACTTCTTAGGGGAGACTTATGCCTGGCCTACAGAGCAACCCAAGATGCAATGATGTATTGAACTTACTGCATATCTGTAAATTAGATGTGTCAAAGACTACCAGGTCCAGGGACATAAATATGGCCTGTGACTTAAATAGGACATGTTGGAGGTACAGATTTATCTCCCATTGACTGCCACATCTTTGGAACAGGCTACCAATTCATGTGAAACAGAGCACCTCTATAACAATGTTCAAAAGGAATCTGGATGAGTGGATGTGGATGGGGCACCAAAAATTCTTACCGGAGATAGTGCCCACAACCCTCCTGGACATGGGCAGTCATCACTAAATGCAATCTTGGGTATTGACTAGTACTTTTATGGTCTTACATTGGGTTGAAACTGCTAGGCTTAAAATGACCTCCTGGTCGATAGCCTAGTAATCTCCTATGATCTTATGAATAATAGAGGCAGGAGTTACAAACGAGGAGTTGTTGGATGAAGGGACAAAAATAATGACGCAATGACAGGATCACATATGCAGTAGGCATAGAGCTTAAATAGTTTGAGTCTCTTCAAAATGAGCATGATACTAAGAAAAAAGGATAGCAGTGAATATAAACTGGTATATGTATTGTAAAGGGAGTGAAAAAAAATAATGGGAGAGGGGTCCACAGCCAGAGAGAAGGGGGCACAAAAGTAAAAAAGTGGAGAATGTAGAAGAGGAAATGGTTGCTGGCTCTCAAATAAAAAAAGAACAAAACGCACAGCAATTATCTGTTCATGAGGTCAAATAGAAATTTCACAATTTAGAGATGCTGAATTGGGAAGTGGGTGACAACATTAATCCTGGAGATAAGACAGAAGACTCAGAAGTAGTAATAACTAAGTAGAGGTCAAATGAACAAAGCCTTTAATGTGGACATAGCAATGGTTTTGCCTCTGAAAAGAAAATGGGGATTGAAATAACTTTTGGTACCAGGAAGAGCTCTATGTTCAGAAAGAGAACCACTCGCACCATTCTCACTCATGAACTATGAACACCTGTGCCAGTTCCAAGGGAAGAGGCGGGGTATTGTTTGCAGAGATATCTTTAACCAGTTAAGACATAAGGGGACCACTGACCTGAAAAAAGTGGGATGGAGGGGAAGGGTGACTGTGTGCTGATCAAAGGGAGAATGAAATGAAGAGGTTGAACTTTAAGACCGTTTAGGATGTGGTAACAGAAAATAATATCATTTCGTAGATGGTCTAGTACCTGTTAAAATGAAGGGAAAGATAAAGCTGAATGTTGTAAGGGTAATGCCGAAGGGTCATAAATGAATCATATGTCCTTACAGTATGAATGAGCAAGAAGGTATGTGATGGGTTTGTGATAAATGGATATATTCAAGAGAAATGATACAAATACGGAGGGCATTTTATCTAGCTGCTATATGTGGAAATGAAAAAGGATGGTAAAAGAAGGAACTATTATGGGAGACTGATTTTTCTGAATGGGTTAAGATACAATCAGCTAAAAAGTAAAAGGGAGAGAGGAAAGTGAAAAAGAATGCTAGCAAGGGTGGAAAATGCAAGAACAAAAATTCTTAAGAAAAAGGCATGGAAGGAGAAACAAGGGGACGTTAAGAAAACACAGATGAGAAAATTACAGTTCTAGAGATCAGAGTGATGGGGATAGGGAAGCATAATTTAGTTGGGCAATTATGAATTTAAGAAAAACAAGAAGAAATGAAGTGCCTGTAAAGGTTGAGGGCATAATACATTTATCTCTTGCAACTCTTACCTTGTCTCTCTTCTTTTCTCTGAGGTTAAATGTCATAAATGACTTGATTTCCTCTTGTGTTATATGAAGGAGTGCTGCATATTCGAAGCTGTCAGGCTTGTCTGCTAGAAAATCTGCAGTGAGATATAAGTCAATTGTCTGGATTCAAAGCTTCTTAATTTTTTTAAGTTACTATGCGATATGAGAGATGTTATTGAGGGTAGTTGTATCACTGTGGGAATTAATGGAAAAGATGCATCAATGCAAAAATAAGAGCAATCAGAGCATCTGTTCTACAAAATATTTTGGGAAAATGCATTATAAAATGAAACTTTAGCACTGGAATATCAATATCTATGCCAAAGATGTAAAGTTTAATGACAATTTGTTACAGTGCTCTGGTACATGGCTGCTTGTGGAACATTTCCTCTTCTGTGGATTCTTGACATATTATACAGTTTAAACAGTAAATTTGGTAAAATGGGCTGATCTTTTTAAAATTCTATTATTATATAAAATGCTTCTAAAATGTATATCAAGAATGGAAAAGGAATGAAGCACAAGACAGGCTTGATGTTGACTGTAATTTTTACTTCAAGTATTTTTTGGCTACTAAGGCTTTTACATGCATATTTCATTATTGGAAGCTTCTCTTTTTCATTACACCTAACATGAAGCTGTAGCATGAGTTGTAGGAAATGGAGGCATACACCATGATGCTATACCATATAGAAACTACTATAAGTATCGCTAGTAGTGAGATGTTATGATGGTCGTGCATTGGATGTTCACACAGGTGCATATCATTTTATCTATATAGCAACAACAACCCAAATGCAGAAGACAGAGAAGGGGCAGTGAGACTAAAGAAATCAACAACAAGGAAAGGAGCTGGGTGAAGTGAGGTGAAAAAATAAGGCATATAGTGAAAAAGTAGCAGCTAAAGCAAATCAGAGGGTAGGGTTTACATACTGAAGCACTAAACCCAGACAACAGGAAGGGATGATACTAACGTATCAAGCACTGGTTAGACCTCAGCTTCCATAGTGTGTGCACGCGTATATGATAGGTTTCATATTAGGGAACGATGGATACAGAGATGGAAGTGTGGTAATGCAAACACTTAACAAGCCAGAGTAGGAATACTGCATGCAGGTCTGAAGAATTTGCAGGTAGTGAAGGGAAGTCACAGTGCTGGATGCAGGACTAATAAATGCTCCTAATAGCAGATTGCAGAGAATTGAGACAGGTGAATGTCTGACATGTTTTGTTAAAAAGTTGAAGAAAACGTAATATGATTAGGGATTATAAGATCCTAGGGGATGTAATGAGCATGGGATTCCATGTGGTAAAGGATACAGAAGGGGCAGCTACCTCATGCGAGCTATGACAAATGAGAAAAATCAGGCATGCTTTTAATGTAATTTTCTATGTGTATGTATGTGTGCATGTACTTGCAGTGAGCACCCATTTTTGCTTCTCTACATTGCTCCACCCACAGCTATATTCCTATATAAAGCAGTATAACACTTTCAATTGCATTTTACTGTAATATCTGGTATTGGGAATAGAGAATAGGCTTTGAAATTGACAAAAAAGAACCCTGTTATGCACATTTGTGGTGTAAGACAACTGCACAATTTTCAAGGGTTTTATCGAGTTTCACAATGCCACACAGATAGTATCCATCACAACAGCACATCGGAGGAATCAAATACCTTCAGAAATTTTTAACTTCATGTTTGCCACTCAGACACATGCATGCATGCATGCATGCAGGAACATGCCAACACAAACACACACACACACACACACACACACACACACACACACACACACACACACACACACACACACGCACACACACACACACACACACACACACACACACACACACACACACATACACACACTCACACCACACACACACACACACACATAAGCACACACAAGAACGTGTAAAGCTATTGTTTCAAGAGAAATGCACATCACTTCTTGCCACTGTCTAAGTGCATCATTAAGTGAGTGATAGCATTCAAACCTGTAAAATACTTTACATCACTACACTGTTTTTCTCTGTAACTGGTAATGCTTCTGGACAGGTAAAGCTCCATGTATTGCAAATTATTATACTTTTTTCACTGATTATAGCCAACATATTATGCATTCTTAAAATGGATGTCAAAATTCACCTCGACAACTTCACTTGAGAGGTGAGTTTCTTGGTTAGCAGTTCTCGAACACATAGTAAACTGGTTATGATCAAAGACCCAATCATTACCATCTCTGTTAATGAACTGCTGATGGAGTAACTTCACGTTTTGGCCTGTTATATTCTCCCTTTGTACAATATGCTCACAGTCAAGCAAATCTACCCACTTAACTAAAATCATTCAATATTTACATGCAGTGATGCATTAGCTAGTGGAATTTTGCTGAACATCATTGCATCATGTAAAAACCTCTCATAATTAACCCCAATATGTAACAAAGACACACACACACACACACACACACACACACACACACACACACACACACACACACACACACACACACACACACACACACATGTGCGCGCACGCACACCAAGTGAGAAATGTACCCTAAGACTCTCATTTCATTACTGTTTTAGTTCTGAGGTTACCATTGCCATGTGGTGGTGACAAATTGACTGTAAGTAATGGTTGTTGTTGTGATGACTGTGCCCTGGCCCAGCAATCAAGGAGCCTCAATCCTCACCACTAACACCAGGGAGGTCATCTCCTAGAAGAGAGGAAAGGATAACTAATACACACAGTAAAGTACAATTTCCCTTAAGTGCACACAGAGGTCACAGTCAGTCTGGGGCTGGTTGCTCCATTGCTCACCAGGTCCCCAATAAGACTCCCCACTGACACAGCTATAGGGTCCAGGTCTCAGTCTAGCTGGGCAAGCTAAAACCTCCAGTAACCTCTCTGTTCAACCAGTACTTCATGTCCCTGCCCAAGTAGCTGACACAACTCACACACACTTTGAGATAAGTATTTATACAACTTCACAGACACTCCTAGGAAAGGCTGACACAGATTCTCCAGCTGTGACCCTTTACCCAGACCATACAGTAGTAATCCCTGCCACCACCCAGCTAATAATATCAGCTACTAAAAGGCCCTTAAAAGGGTGTCCAATTATTGCTGTACAATATTATTATCCAATTGGTAATGTGACCAATCAGTCTAGGCTTGTTGAAAGGGCTTAGACAGTAAACTCTATAAATATATAATGTACTCTAAAGCATAATTTATCTCTACATAAACCAGCCACAGGTAGAAGGTTTTAAAAAATATTTAATAATAAATAATTAAAACACAAGACAAAACTACTACACCACAGATATATCTAAGAGTTCAGAGATCACACAGAAATGTAAAATAATAGAGTAGGATAGGTCTGATTTCAAAGAAAAATACCTAATTAATCTTTACTAGCTTTAACTATTCCTACAAGAAATCACAGTGCTAAAACTTACATGTGAGCATAAGGCAGAGTGCTGATAAGTTGGATATCAAGATCAAAATGCCCCCAGTCTCTTGTGAGAAATAGTATTTAAACATTACTAACAAACATGTCTGCTGGGTCCCTCCCAAATTACATCATGTTGACACTTAGGTTTTCCCAGGCAAATAAACTGCATTATTTAGCAATCTAACACCTGCTCAGAAACTTACAACAATAAAAGGCATTTCATATATACACTCTAGCAGAAACCAAAGCAATAAAGTACCATCCACACGTAAATTCTGGTCATAAACTTTAGCCTTAAAACAATGAGTATGATACCTTCATCCAGACGCACTGGAGCCGAATTCTAACATGAAAGGATCACAACATGCTTCACTGGGTCAGTACAGTGCAATGTTGTCACATATTTTGCAGTTCCACATTTCACAGTATTATTTTACACTCAAGAAAACATGCCTGTATTTTACATTTATTTACAAATGCCAGAATTATATATCAAATTCGATTTGACTAGGCTGGCAGCCTTCGCCCATCTCTCCCCAATTGTCACAGTTGTCCTGACAATTTATATACATTTTGACTTAGTGCAAAACTATATGATTTCTCATAAATGTCCCTTGAAAATTCATTCAGTCCTTGAGTTAGAATTGAACAAGTGCAGGATGACCACTACTCCTTTGAATTTATTACAGATTTTCTATTTGTTCTAAATTGTGATGGCTTCAGAGTGGTAGATTTTAGGGAATGATCTGAGCAAGTCATAGAAGAGTTCAAAAATGCTGAAAGAAAAGCAAGATCTGCTCTGGAAGCCAGAAGGATGTGTTTCCTTGTTTGTGGCTTATGATCAGGATAATATCACACCAGTTGTACAGCTTGTATGCTAATTATGAGAATAATCTATTTCATTTCTGAGAACGATATTCAAAGTCCATCCTAAATTAACATGATCTGCCTCCCATAATTATAAGTTGTTATTTAGTCATGGCTATTGGACTCCTCAGTGGGTGAAATGGGTACATATGTGACCTAGAAATCATTGCCATGGCTACCCAATCTCCCACTTAAGTTAACATGCTTAGCAATGCATTTCAAAGTTACACCTACATCATTAATATGGCTGCTGTCCCAGAGAGAAAGAGGATGCACTGTTTTTTAACCTGATCCTCTTAATAGGCTTCAAGAGTTTAACTTTTTCCATCTGCAAATGAGTCTTCTGCATCAAAACCAGTAGTTGCACTATCACACACAACTGTTAAAATGCATCTCCGTTTGATTTTTTTCTGGATAAATGTAATCTTTCACATTGATTAACTGAGTTTCTTGCACATAGAATCTCATGTTCCTAAATTATGTAGCTGTGTTGGTTGATAGACTGCATTTGTTTCTTGTATTCCATAAATAACATTCTTTAATATGTAGTAAGATGACATACAGGCTGATATACAAGCTGAATCTAGGCAGCAGTCATTCTTAATGTTAATAAATTATAGTCTAAATCCTTCTCAAACTGTGTACCAGTAAATACATTCCCATTGAAGAGCATCCCCACCCTTAGTCTGAGCCACTAAACTCTACAAAGCCTCACACACAACACATCAAACTCAGATATAACACTATAATTACATACTGAAGACATACTATTATTCAGTCCATGGCATTTGCAAGTAGTCTTGTGTTATGTGAAAGCTACTTATACAATAATTAGCACTTAGATATTATTCACATTACTTGAACATCTTCTAGAACTCATCTGAGAATTCAGTGTGGCAATTTTACTTGCATTATTTGTTCATGGTCATCTTGTGTAAAATTAATTTGGTGGGTACTGCTTGGTCTGGTGTTTGTTTTTCTGCCTTTCTTATATTTAAAGCTGCTTGGTGTGATTTGCTATAATTTTGTTAAGAACATCATTACAGCTATTTATTTCTTTTATCATCTCTGCTACAGCAAGTTGTTAAAGTATTTTGGTCATGTTAGAAAACAGGTGTAAGTAACAAACCTCTGGAGATGGATATAACCTCCCTACCATACACAAAACCAAATTATACAGTTTTTAATTCAAAAAGTGTGTTGTTTTTATTTTATTTTGTTAATAAGGATAACCCCCTGAAAAGTTTTCTCAGACCTGAAACTTCCTGCCATTATATCATGAAAGACAGAATCCACAATAATTCACTGTTTAAATTAATTTACAAACTATTATATTTCCATGTTAAATGCATAAGAAGTAGTTTACTTCTTCCTATAAAAGAAAGTTCTCAATTTGTTCCTGCAGATGGAGCACCTGACATTAAAAATTAAAAGATGATGATTCAGTAGTGAAACCACAATGCAAATAATATGCAGCTCCCCTAAAGAAGCAAACTATTTTAATTACCCTTAGTGCTTTCGAGTTGCAGTTATATATACATTTTTGGTTAGTAGTGCCTACTATGACATCATATTGTGGTTGTAGTTATATTGAAAAACTTGAGTAAATGATTAATCTGAAAATCCAGGCAGCCCACTATAATCTATTTTTTTGCAAAATCACTTGCAAATTTATCACCAGGTATACAAGGTAAAAAAAATTGCATACTGCTTTATTATCTTCAAACTGGACTTTAGCTGCTTCATCTTCCCAAAGATATTGTGACATTGCACCGAGCTTTGCCTTTTATCTGAGTTATTCTGTCTAACATTCAGTGCTCTTCTTTTGGTGTATGGATCAGTAATTAATAAGAGCTAGTATTGGAGATGAAATTCTTAGTGTCTGTATTTCAGATGTCATTCTATGCATATTGATTTGGCACACTTAATGACTTGAAATAATCATGGATTATTTCTGAGACCTGAATGCCTGTGTAATTAACAAGAATAATAGAGAAAGTGTCTCCTCTTGAGTTGGTTACACATTATTTTTTAGTTTATTTTTCTTTTATCATAACACATCATTTTTTTGTTCTGTAATGTATATTTAATTGCTATTTGTACTGCCTTCTGTGAGCCCCATTTTTTGAGAAGTGTGTAGGAGTCAAACACTTGAATAACTTGGATGTGAAGGTTAAAAGATATACAAGAAAAATAAAGTACAGATATATAATGATTAAGCTTATAATTGGATTTTTTACAGGTAAGTATGATAAATACAGAAATAGAAATGAATTTGTAGAAAAAAGTAAAACAGTAATTTATGCTTGCCATTAGCTCAGTTCTATCTAATTACAGTCAGCACAGTACTCTAACAATGATCTCTGACATTGATTTCTGGTCTGCCTAGCTAATTAAAAAGATGCATCTTGTAGTCTTACAGTAGAACTGAAATTTGATGAAGGCACTTCCTCATGGAGTACATCAATGGTAAATGAACAACAATTCAAATGTATGCAGAAGAAAGAGACAATGAGAGAGAGAGAGAGAAAGAGAGAGACAGAGGGAGAAAGATTCTCAGTCAGACCACACTAAAGCTAACCACAACTGTTTCATCTATGTTACCAAACCCTTATTTAAGTTCTGTCTGCCATGACCTTCCTGTGCCATCTGACTGAAATTATTATCTTATTAATGGATAAGTAGTGTATCCAGTTCCATTCAGTCCAACCCATAACACAGGGACACAATTATTGTCCTAATGTGTCTTTCATCCATTCTTCTGGACTTGCACAATATACCAGAAGCAAAGACTTATCAGCAAACTTTTCCTGTCATCATCTGCATTTGTAATGACACATTTATACCTCTGTTTTTTATTGTGTTATGTTTTTGCAGCAGTAGCAGTCCACTTGACTGTTGTTTATTCGTTTTTTTGTTGTTGTTGAAAACCTCAAGTTTGACAGTTTGTTGGCACTGTTTATTTTATGTTTTGTTTAACTCCACCCCTACCATGATGTTATGTTAGGTTTATTTATTTATTTAATTTTTAAGGAGAAATTTTTGGAGGGTGCAGTTGTTGTCAGTGATTGCCTCTTTTTTCTCTGAAATGAGTTTGATTGCTGCTTGCAGTATTGTGCACTTGTTTGCAATCATTTTTTGTATACGTTAAGTGTTAGTGGAAGTATAGCAGCATGTTGCAGTTTTGTTAACTGTATCTGAATTGTGCATGAAGGTAATACATAGCATTAACACAGTGTTTGGTACAGTTTTATAGTTACTGGCAGGACTTATTTTAAAATAGAAAACTATTACTTTTGTAACAGAATTCAGTCTGAAATGTGATTTTAAAATATGGTTATTTTTAATGTAATGTTTTTATATGTTATGTTTATGGTTTGATTTTAATGTCACTAGATCTTTTTCATTGTTTGGTATAAAATATGTTATTAATAGCATTATTTCACTCTGTAAGTATTGGATTGTCTGAATTATTATATTATTATATTGTATGAATTATAGTGATTGCATGTAGTAATACCATTTATAGTATTGTATTTGATATTTTAGTTATTATAATTTTATTGTTTGCATTTCATTTATTTTCTGAGCAAATTTGACAGCCTATTTTAGAAGATGTTAAGTAGAAAGTGATTTTGCAGCACATTTTGTAGTGACAATCCCCGGGATTCATGAAGTTTGCGCCATGTGCTGGAGTAGCGTCGGTGATCTAGCTCCAAATATGGCAGTCGAGCGATTCAGGTAAGAGCTCTTTCCACGTGCACAACCAGCGTACACCAGAGCTGTGCAGCTCACGGCGCTTGTATGCTAATTACCCCATGTACAGCAGTGTAGCATGCAAATGAAGGTATATAGCGATTCATGAAGTGGTGCAGGCGTAGCATAAGCATGCAGAAATGTAAATCAAAAAAAGGTTTACATTTTTTCAAACAGAACATCGGAGCCATGAAAGTGGACCAAACTTACGTATTACAATGTTAACATATGCCAATGGCTAAATATACAGCCAATGGCATAAAAAAACACGCACAACACATAAAAAATAACATTTAATGTCATGGCCACACTAATGCAAAGTACAACTGCAGTGCATGGGTGCACAAACGGGAACACAAGGAAAATATATTTAGATGTCATAAAACTGCAATGTAACACAAATCATGATTTCGCCATAATAGTCAATGGTATGCATGCTACACCACAACCAAGGTGCAAGGGTTGCTAAGGGTCTGTGACATTGTTCCATGCAGTAACTAGGAATTAGTAGTCAATGCCATGCAAATGAGTCAAGTAATACTGAATCGCAAATGTCCCACCGGCGTAAGTATGTACCACACAGTGCAGCGGTACAACACTGAGGAGTGGCCTGGAGGTAAACATGACATCATGAGAGGTGTGCGCCGCCGTAGCTGTAAGCACATTGAAGCATTGGTAATTTGGGTTGCCTGTTGCTAAGCAAAGCCACAGGATAGGGGTGTATACCTAGCCATAGCTATGCTTAGCTGAGAGCACACAAGGTGACCGAAAGTGCATGTGAACTTGGAAGAAAACGCGCTCAAAAGCCGGAAACCGGGCTCACGTGGAGCGCAACTTAGGTAAAACAGGAAGGTTAAGGGAAGACAATAAGGAAATGCTGCAGCATGGTAATTGGAGTACAAATGAGTAATTAACACCTAGAAACTCACAGTCATAGACGACAGCTAACAAGGCTGCTAGCAGCTACCTGCAGAACAGGAAAGGGGAGGTGCCGTACAGCAAAGAAAAGAGAACTGTCACAGCAGAACAAAGCAAACTTGCTGTAGATCAGCTAACACATTTCCCAACACAATCCTGGGTTGTGGAAGCACAAAACAAGAAAGGCAGCAGCTGGATGCATGCCTGATAATGGGAGGTGAATCTGGTTGAAAATAGAAGTAAAGGGCAATAGATGAATCATGCAGACAAGCGTAAGTCAACACCAAAGGCCCCACAATAGCAGTACCTGCTGTAAAACCAATAATTAAGATACCCTGCAGCTGGAATAACACAAACACACCCAATTACACCAGCATCATCCATTGCACAATAGTATAAGTTGTGAAAGCCCCACACACACACTTGTGTATTCCCAGACACTCTGCAACGTTGGTGTATACAGACGGGGAACTTTTAATATGTATATGTTAGGGGCTGCCATAGCTTTGATTCACTAGCATGTGTTGGAGACTGACGGTGGTGTGGAGGATGATGGTGACAACCATCTCAAGCACTGGAGGAGGAGACGAGTGTTCAGACCCAGGGTAACCTACCAGTGGCTACATGATCTGGAGATAGTAGAGCATTACAGGGTGGACAGGGACATCATACAGCAACTTGTTGAGCTGTGCCGGCCATGCCTCAGAGCCAGAAGCAACAGAGGGGAACCCATCCCAGTGGACACGAAGGTATGTGTAAGCTTGAGAATACTAGCCACAGGTACCTTTCAAAGGCCAACTGGGGATATCATGGGGATCTCACAGGCATCAGCATCCAGGGTACTCCACCAATTCCTGGATGCCATGTTACCAAATGTGAATGAGCACATGCACTTCCCCCGAATGCAGGAGGAGTTGGCCAGCAATATGCGTCTCTTCCACCATGTGGTGGACTACACGGAGGTACTTGGTGCAATAGACTGCATGCACATACACATCAAGTCACCACCCAGTGAGCAGGGTAGGCGCTACATAAACCGCAAGGGATTCCCCTCCATCAACTGCCAGATCATGTGCAATGCCCAGGGCATTATCATGGATGTGTGTGCCGGCAGTCCTAGAAGCTATCATGACTCCCACATCTGGCATGCCTCACAGCTGTATCAGGTATTTGCCAGGGGGACATCCCAAATGGCCACCTGGTGGGGGATGCTGGCTATGCACTGGAACCGTGGATGATGACACCCATCAGAAATGCACACACAGCCACACAAGAATGCCATAATGAGGCACACACAGAAACCAGAATCATCATAGAGTGCGTGTTTGGGGTGCTGAAATCATGGTTCCGTTGCTTGGACATATCTGGTGGAGCCTTGCAGCACTCTCCAGGAATGTGTGCCCACATCTTTATAGTATGTGACATGCTATACAATATGATCCTGTGGAAACAGCTGCAGCAGGGACAGAATGATGAAGGCCCTCACAGCCCACCACCATTACCAAGGGACCTACAGGCACAGGGGGGCTCAAACCACGAACACCCTGTGGTAGCCCTAGTAAGCAGATGGAGGCATGACCAGTATGCCCATGCCTTGGCAAAGAGGGAACATATAGCACATACACTGACAGTGTAGGCACTCATGGACTGACACCCTTCTTAACCTACACACACAGCAAACATGGATGGCACACACACACGACCACCTGTAAATTGTCATGTATAGGTGGTCTACTGTGTGCATCTTACATAGGCAGCCCTCAACTATTGTACACACAACCGCCATTGGCACAAGGTAAGTCAATACCTGAACAGTATATTAAGCTATCACCATGTATCCATACTGTATGTACAGGTTCATAGATACATAGGTAGGTACATGGCCAACCGCCAAGGTCACTCATAAGCATAGGCAAAACGTGTCTGCTGCCACCACCCTATCGATCAACTAACTGTCCCTCTGTGGAGCAGAGCCACTTGCGGGATCCCTGGGGTGTAGCTACTGTTCACCACCCATTCTGCAAGGATTCCCCGGAGTGTTAGTGAGGGGTTTTGTATAATGTAATCAGGGATGTGTTTCCAAATAATGGGGAGTATCCCTGACAGGAATCTTCACAGATTGTACATATTACATAGTATACCTTAAACACAGCTTGCATATATAGGTAGTTCTCCACAGAATAATAAACATGCGGAGCACACAACCGCTGAAATGTGCATTCATCACCCTTGCACTACCAGTGCCTGGTCTGAGAGGTAAGATATCACTGCCAGGATTAGAACACGCAACCATGTACACATTCATCACAATAACATACCACTAAGCTACCTGAGATGTACCAATGGCAGTCATGTATACTGACAGGATAAAACACAAAAGGTAGGAATGTGTTGAAATAGGACAAACCAGCATGTACACAATGAAAGGTGTATGTTTTTTATATAAATATATATATATATATATATATATATATATATATATATATATATATATATATATATATATATATATATATATATATATATAGAGAGAGAGAGAGAGAGAGATATGTCTATATATGGGGATATACATATATATGTAGATATATAGGTAGGTTAACAACATCTACATAACCATGGACATATAAATGGGATACCTACTACATACCGACTGCTTTACATACCAACGCACGTAATCGCAAGGCTTAAGGTCCGAAAGAACACAGTACCGAAACACCAGATGCGCAAGGTGTAATCTCACGATGTTAATGAACAGTTAGTCAGTGCTTCTGGTGTTGCGGTTTGGATAGGTTACTGTGTGTACATGTGTTTCTTAGGGCTGTAGTGTGTGCGTATGTTCTGTATGTGGTGTGTGTTGTTGGGGGACTGTAATGTGTGGTTGTGGGTTAGCATTGTGTGTCTGTTTGCGCAACCTAGGATGTAGAATATTAAAGTAGTGGGTGGTGTGTGGGGTGCAGACACCTACATGGGGTGTGTAGGGGGGTTGGCCACCTGCTCATATGTAGTGTAGGATGGTTTGTTTGGATGTGTTGGGTAGCAGTGTGTCTGTGTGTGCATGTGTGTGTTCCATGTTCGTGTTACCTTCGCGAGTTACTGTCGATGTCGGTAATGTGGGGTATGGGAGTCTGTTCCTGGGACTGTGTGTGTCGGAACACTGTGGTTTCAGAATTCCGTAGGTCTCCCGTATACATTGATTGAAGTGTTCACATATGTGTATAACATAGACCATAGCAATCACACATTCCGCCACTACCAACCTTTATGAACAAAGGATATGGAGAGTATGTGCCTATACACCATTACAAATATGTGCTATGGACATGAGCCAATTATAGTGTTACAACCTGTTCCACTTTGCGAGGGACACTCCCTCTTTGGGCGGTTGTGTCCTGACCAAATATATTAAATGTGGCAAATGTCCTGGGATTGTAGGACATAATTATGTCCCATATGTACTGTAATAGTTGCATACAATAGTTATTTATGTATCTAAAGTACCTACATGGTACAGGAAACAGGATAAGCTACTAAACTGCTACAAGAATAAGCTTATAATTAGGCAAGAAAGGAAAGTTCTATCCCTTGTACTGACCGTGGGTTTGTGTCAGCCTGTAAAATCAGATGTGTGTCCCAAAAAGGACCCACTATGGACATATGAAAAGGTGGCAACCCTAGCCAAAGAGGGTCAGTCACCAACACAACTACGATGACTGCAAATACCTATGACAGAAATACACAGCTAGCATGTAGCAACACAATATTACATTCAGATGTATTACCAAAGGGATTCAAGGACTAACATCACATGCATGCTATACAGGAACCACATAACAGTGCCTTAATGAATCAACCTGCAAATACCATTGTAGTAGTCCACAAAAGGATATGTGTTCAAATATGGAAGGAACCCTCATGCACATAGTGATTATGTATAAAAGCAGTTCCTACACACCTGCATTTGCTATGCACACCCACCAACATCACCCCCACACTGAAACATATTACAATACAAGCTGTAATAACATCATAAATCATTCACACACTGTACGACATCTGTAGAAGCCTTACCATACCTTGTCAGAGACACACTAACATGGCCCTAAGTGAAATAGTGGCTGTTATACAATGGAACAGCTGCTGATGTAATAGGGCTTGTTTGCACTAATCCCATTTCAGAGGGTTGTGCGTACACCGGGATGTGTTAGCAATTAGTGAGTAACAGCACAGTATGCTACACCTGTACACCAAATCAAGGATGTCTGGTGAGCACACTGTACACCACATAACAGTTCATGCATAGCCATACGGCCTTGAGCTGGCCAAACATCTTTGCCAGACTTAAACATCTGCAGACGTATCAGGTACAAACAAACCCTGCATAAGTAGCACTGTTCCGAAATATAACAGCTGTACTCACATGTAGAACTAAATCATCTAGCCATTGCACACAGTCCACAGGAGTCATGAAACTAATATATCTCTGTGTGTCTCCATATAGCCGTTGAAATATATCGCAATAACATATCTAGGCTGTCTCCCTCGAAAGTAAGGCAAATGGACAACCCTTAAAAGGAGTACTCACTTATACACCACTGTTGCCATGGTATCGGCTAATGGAGTAGCTGCACAGCTGATGTGCATCCAATTAACTACTTTGGAACAGCAATTGGTGGACAGGATACCACATGTTACCGATATGTAACTAGAAAAGGATGTGTCATCACACATTCAAACCATCCGTATATACCAGCAGAACATTACAAATAACATTGAAACACAAACCGAAAAGGATTGAATCAACTGTTAACGATACGTCAGGTTACTAATAAGGTATGTAGAACAGTCAGTATGTTTATGTATGTAGTACTATTCTGTAGTATTTAAAGTGCACTCAATCCATATAGTGGAAACAGTTATCTTGTAGTGATGTATTGTTGAGCATAGTCACACTTGTAGTATTTGTGTGTACTGTTGTAGGTCACAAGGCAAACACTGCATACATGACAAGGGATGCTATATAAGGGCTTTGAACAGAAATACTCCTCACCAGCCGATGTCAGTGGCAGGGTTGGTCCAACAAGTATGTGCTATAACAGGAGATAGTATATGTTGATATATTGTAACTGTAGCCATATGTATGGGTGTAATACAGAGAATAACTGCGGAAGGTTGGGCCACTGTGCAAGTATGTTTTGCATTGTGGGATATTGTGCCATTAACTGTGTAATGTACAGTATTGTAGGCAGATATGTATTGCAAGCTACATAGCATTACTGTAATGGTAGGCAAACATTAGTTATGTCAATCGGCATTTACAATACACAATAACAGGATACATATGTCTTTTAGTGAGCCGACAGTTTATCAGCATGATAGCAAAGTAAAATGGAAGAGCTATTTAACTATCCATGCACATAAGACATGTAATATGTGAAAAGGTAGGTACTAGGCTGTCTTACCAAGGGTATCTGTAAGCCTAGCTAGCGTGTGTTGTCTTTCGCCACCCCCATAGGTTGGTTCCCTGTGCCTCTGAATGGCAGAGCCAATAGTTCCCTGTGCCTCTGTCCAGCAGAGCGACTACAGTGATCCCCGGGGACATGTCTGTCTCCCATCCACACAGCAATGTTTCCCTTGAAGAGTGCTTGTGAGAGGCCCTGCCTGATTTACATTGGAATCACGTTCCAAAGCATAGGGAGTATCCGGGTCAGGAATCTATCCATTCAGCATGTCCTACTCATCATTGTGGTTAGGTGTATCTTCCTAGAGCATGTGGCTCTCGGGGGCTTCTGTTTAGGTGGAGCATATCCAGCAATACAGGGTTGGACATGGGCCTTGTATGTCAAGCAGAGATCACCTGTGAGTATGCGGTATGCAACTGAGTACAGCTGGAGTTTCATAGGTTGGGCTGCATAGGTCATCTGTTTGAGGTCAGTAATCCTCTTGGTGTGGTACTGGTGTGGTCTTCCAAGCTGTTGCAGTTGTCTTGTAAGGTATATCCCAAATGGGGTGTTGTATCCTTTAATGGGTCTGATATGACATGTGTAGAGTCACAATGGCCCCTCTGATCTGGATGCAAACCCATTAGAGATTAGGGGGGCCATGTAGAAGGATATTCTAACCACCTTGTCATTATGGGTATTGAAGGAGAGATTGTTATATACTGGTGTTTTCGGATCCCGTAATACCTTTTTTGTATGTAGGGGACTAGCACCTATGTGTAATTAGTTATATCCAAAGGGGATGACTATGCACTTTTAGGCATTCAGCTTGACACCATGATATTAACACCAGGTATCTGTCTCAATGCGACCCTTCCAAAGGGTGTCTGTAACAGTTTGGGAAACAATTATGTCCCCTAGTTTGCAGTCATCTGCAAAACCTTTCAACCAAAGCCCTCATGTGCTTGTCTGTATGTCAGAGAAGTATATACCGAACATGAGGGGTCCTAGGACTGAGCCCTGGGGGACGGCAGTTGTAACTGGTATACAGTTGGACCTAGGGTATGCAACTCCTACTGTGTGTGTTCTGTCCGTGAGCCACTTTGCAAACCATCACATGACATAGGGGTTAATGTTCAGGCAGATGGGTATGTTGATAATACCAGAAGGAGGAATGGTGTTGAAAGCCTATGAGAGATCTAAGTAGGCTTTGTGGACCTCCTTACCCTCATCTAATGCCTTGGTAACTGTCTCTAAGAAGCCCACCAGGTTTAGGAGGCATGGTCCAGCTTTAACAATGCCAAACAGGGAGGGGTCAAAGGTTGGGAGGTACCCAATGTCTCTGACAGTGATCCATGATGTGCACCATAGCCTTACAAACCAGGCTAGTCAGGCCTATAGGGAAATAGGTCCCATGGTCTGTTGTGGCACCACCTTTGTGGAGTGGGATAACTGTTGCTGTGTGCCATTCAGTGGGCACTATGCCTGATGTGAGGCTATTATTGAACATGGTGTGTAGGTGAGGAGACAGTATGATCTGAAGTTCATGTAAAACACTGCCTGGGATGTTGTCCAGTCCCATGGATGTTGTGATATTGCCTTCAGAGTGTGCAGCTTTGAGAGGGATCTGCCAGGATGTTGCCAATATCCATTGTTTCTGTAATGTTCGTGCCTTTGTGCTATAACTCAGAGCAGATCTGGTTGTTGACATCGAGGCTATGTGGTTGTTGTTGGTATTAGTTGCGTTAAAGTTTTTGTAGCTAGCTTTGGAGGATCGTATAAGGGATTTCACCTTCTTTCTGAGGCTGGCCAGGGATCTCCTCCACACATGGTATTGTACTCCCATTTGCAACAGTGTCTTCCTCCTGTAGTACAATATGTTTATGGCAGGGGACCACCAGATTGGTTTAGTTAATTATGAGTATAGCATCCTGGTTCTGTTTGGGATAGCACAAGCCATGCACTCCTGTAAGTACTTATAGAGTGTATTTGTGTAGGATTCAGCAGTTGCAACAGTACTGTCCATCTGCATGGGTGTCATGACGTCCACCACGTCAGCCTTAAGAAGCATGTAGTTGGCCTTGTAGACAAATTATACTGTGGTTTGCTTAATGGGGGATGGGTGCGGGATGTGGATATCAACGGTGTTCAGCACATGGTCTGATCGGACCAACGAGGACTTAGCTTCATGTGTGGAGCACCAGTCACTCATGTTTGTAATGACTAGGTCTAGGATATTGTTGCCCCTGGTGGGTGTGTGGATATGTTGACTCAGGACATTGGTGTTTATGAATTCCAGAAACCGTTGAGCTAATGTGTTGGTACATGAGTATTTTTCCCAGTTAATGGTGGGGTAGATACAGTGAGGCTTATGTGATGAGTGTGGTGTTGTGCGACTTGTGTACCTTCTCCACATGACACTCAGGCTTAGGCTTGGTTGGAGAGACCTTTACCTCCAGTTTGGCTAGATGAGTGCATCTCTCACAGGTTGTAGTGTTGGGTGGTAGGTGGAGAGGCTTGTCTGTGTACATGAGGCAATGTGTACATTGCTTCAGGATGTCCAGATTCATCAGATAGACAGGTGAGAACGCTGGCAGTTGACTCTTGGACACGCCTGAATATAGAACTACATTCACCTAGATAACTGAGGAAAGTGAGTTTAACAGCTACATTATTTTACACAAGTGAGAAAAGTATGTACAAAACCTGTTCACCCTTACCTGTAGATGATTTGGGAGATTGAGTGCTATACTAATCATTAGCTTACATACTGTTTACAAGTCCTGAACAAGTGCTTAGCATGAATAAGCAATCCAGATAGGGTCTTGGATAATATGAAAACACAGCCCCCTCCCCCCAACAGGTACACAAGCATATATCCAAGTACACCACAGGGCCCTGTACCCACAACTATGCAGGAAAAAGCTGCACTCAGTCTGCATGTGACCTGCCCACATCTCATATTGTATCAAACACATATGACAAAACAAGATGCTCTCCACGTACACATCATGTAAAACATAGCTCCATGTCAGGTTGTGTACACACTGAATGGTGCACACCAACAGGTATCACAACCCAACAAAGGGGGAGTCACCACTGATAATGGGAAGTACTGCACTACTACCCTGCTGAGGCTGGTCTGGAAGGCCATGAACCTTAATCACTTAGGTGATGTCAGCAGTACAGATGTAGATGACAGTATGGTTGATGTCACACTGCATATCATAACCTTGCCAGGTCATAGGACATCATCACCCATACTGTATACCACCTACACTCGGTATACTAGATATACATTCCTATGTCACAGGAGTGGTTAGCAAGAGGACTGCTGGCAGAAACAACACTACAGAAGGTGTCTGAATAATACGTGATCATCACACCAGTGGCAGTTACAGTATGTCAAGGTTAATGAATTCTATTCCCCCTCATTGTAGTCCATACCTCACAGACAAACAGAAGGCATTTGCCTATTGAAGTATGCAAATGACTATGACCTAGGAGCAATAGCTGACTCGCATTGTCTCCCCTATGTTAATAACCCTGTACCCATGAACTACCACCTAGGCAGCGGTCATCATAATGGGCACTTGTGTTTGAGGGATGCAGCTGGGGAGTTGTCTTTCCTGTGATAGCTACGTCACCACACCCATCAGGGAGTCATATGTGGCAACCCTAATAGTAATAGGGTGGCATTCATGAATATAGAGATAATTGTCCAGTCAGACAGACCACTCAAGTGACCCATATCAGATCACATATTTCCTTTAAGGGGTATTGGCCATGTGCAGATGGTCTACACCAGCCTTCCCATTCCCCATCTCCACTATGTAGGATGATGCATACCCTGAATAAATTCATGTCCAACCCAGTGATGTTGGACATCAGACATGCTACATGTACTCATCCTGATCTTGAACACATACTTCATGGACATCACCCTGCCACATGCTGGACAGATCCTTGTCCCATACACTTGACATAGTCCTGCCATACTATGCATTTCTGTCTGTCAAAGCTGCACATCGCTCCCCTCTCAGACATGGTGTGATGACCGCATTGTAATGCATGGTATATGTATCATTAACCCTGTGGATCAGTAATGGGGCACTGCTCTACCTGGCCTCACAGACCCATCTGTCGGCTACTGCCAGGTAACCTTTCATCCTAGATGCATACATGGCCCATGGCATATAGCCCACTAGTTGACTTTGACTGTACATGCCATAGTTGATATCCATCCCTGCAAATACCATCTGGCTAGCCAGTGTCCCATATGTATCACATGTGCAACACAGGTGATACATGGCAGGATGTTGAATCGCTGTACAGTGCCATGTAGATGTATATGGCAGAACACATACTTGTAAAACCTTATGTGAGCATGTCTGCAGGATCACAGGTCATGTCTGTTAAGACAGTGTAAGTCCTTATATGTGACATATACACTGCATCAAGGTCGACTGCATTAATGTGGACACATCCAGCCATGTGCTGATAGGTAGGAACACCAGTACAGGCAAACAGACATGCCCGCATCAAGACAGCAACCACATGGAGTATGAGCAGTGTAATCAGGTGACACACACACACACATATATGGTGATAATATCCACTCAACACTGAGTGTCACATGTGTGTGACACAAACACGTCAGTGTCATGTAGGTTTGCAAATACAACTATTTAAACTGAAGTAATGCGATACACATGTATGTTCAGCTGTAGCTCTGTATGTCTCTGCGGTACTGTGACCTGTCTCCCTCATTATGTCTTCTAGGTATGCCATGTGCAAGGCTTCCCCCTTTTACATGCTTGGAGGATGAGGCCCTCATCCCATACCTACTCGATAATCACGACATCCTGTTCAGCCATGTGCCACAGGATGCACAGCAGTGGCATGCCCTGTGGATGGAACTTTGCAGGAAGGTTAATGATGTGGGTGGCCACAACCGCACATACCAGCAGGTGTGCAGACACTGTACAGACCTCATTAAATGGGCGAAACAGCGTGCAAATGCAATCACCAGGGAACAAGGTGCAACAGGTGGTGGGCCACCAACCCAGCCCCCAGTCACACGTACTGAGGAGCTACTGGCCAACCTGGGGACACCTGCAGAACCACATCCACAAGCCTTAGCCGATATTGTGGAGGTGGGTGTCTCTCAACCACTGAGCCTCGAGTTGCCTGGTAAGTCAGTACTGCACCTATAACAACTATGTTCCATACAGCTGCATGTGTCACTGTACAATATGTAATGTATCATATGCAAGGCATGCATACACACATGCCCCATACTATAGTATGCTACTCTGTGTATGCACACATGTGCATACACCATAGTATAGTCTAATGTACTGGTGTATGTGTTATGCACATTACTCCCTGTTGCCTTTATACAGGGGTGGATTATGCTCATACTGCTGTGTTACTCCTATTTAGGTACCTCTGGCATTCCTCGGCGACAGCAGCCCGTTGCAGGTGAGAGTGTTATTATTTATCAGGAACTGCAATGCACAAATCTATCTGCCATGTGGCCATTCACAACATGTACACATAATGTATGGTCCTGTCACAATATACAGGTCGGACTTGCAATGCATCACAATGACTATCCATGTGCCACACTTGCAAACTATGTGAATCATCTCACCTACATGAATCCTCACAAACTTTATTGCCAGATGTGTTGACAGCTGTGCATACAATGGTGGATTTGCTGTTCACTTCAGGAACGTACAACATATCTGATCTACACATGTGGTGAAATACAAACAGTACTACACAGTGGGTTGGAGCATGGCCAGCACACAGGTTTCACCGGTGTGGATCATAGCCCTGCTATGAATGTCAGACAATGTGATGTGCTATCTTGACATGTCCATGACATCTATTGGCCTGGCTGCTACACTGCCTACCTAACCTGAAAACATCCCACATACCACCCTTTATCTGCATAACCCTGTTGTCAGTGGAGCATATATGTCATATGGGACAACACAGACATGTGAAATAGATGCCCATCACTATAATTTGGCAACACATGTGCACACATGGCCATGGAGGATGGCCAGAGACATGGAGCAACACACACGCTAGAAGTGTTGTGCTTGTGTGTACACCTTGTCATACAATGGCTAAACATGGTTCGGCCATGGCCTTTATATAATGGTCATAATGTAGATGTGGAACGCTAGACATCCTACAGGCCTGTGCACATCTTGTGTAGGTGTAACATCAATCCACCACATAGGATGTGTTGAACATCTTGAGGGTGTTGCAACATGACAGCAGTTACCTGTACAGTATCCACATCAGGCCACAGATACAGTACATTCCTGTTGCTGGTGATGGACATAAATACCATACTAGTTCCTCATGTGTGTGTGGTACACAGATGTCATGTGGGACATGGTGTACCGATGTGTTCACCATGTCTGCCCATAGTTGCCAAGCTGCAGCAATATGGTTGCAGATGTGCAGGGGTATCATCCGTATACCCATCAGTGACCTGTGTCACAACTTCCACATCATGGTTTAGTGTGTAAACACCTCAGTGATGTGGGTCACATTCCACAGTATATATGTATTGTATCTGAACACAGTGATGGCTATGAACCCTGTCTGTAACTCACACTGTATAGCACTAGAGACTCCTCATGATTCCCTGCAATGGCCATGCACATCAGCTAAATTTGCAGTATATCTGTAGGGTGGACAGACAACACTGAATTGATACACCATTGCCCCAATGTATATTCAACAGGACACCATTGTGTTAAACATGTATGCATGTCATTGCACACATCAGCAGATCACATGTCATACTACATGTGATTATCAAGGTCATATGCCACACATCTGTACTGTTAACTTGTGCTGGTCCACATGGTGTAACACAGGGATGTATGCTAACCACTACTATGATTGTGTAATTTGCATGCCGTCTATCACACATTCATGTTGTGTGCAACCTAGGGATGGATGATAACTATCACTATTATTGTCTGCGCTGCATGCCATCTGCCGTATCACATGCATGTTGCATGTCTTCTGTCATATCACATGCATGTGTGTGTGTCTATTGTATAGATTGTAATGTACAGTTCTTGTCTGCCCTCACAGGTGATGTAGGTGCATTGCCCTCCTGTGGTACATCAGATTTTAGTGTCCTCACAGACTCTAGCAGTGATGATGAATGTATGATTAGGTCATAGGCAGAGTTGCCAGAGGCTGAAATTGTGCCATTGGTTGCCATTCCATCTATATCCACCTCATCCCCACACACAGATCCCATACCTGCACATACTCCATCACCAGTGGCCATAGAGGAAGGACAGTTGGCACATGGTAGCTTGGAACAGGAACGTGTGGGGGCTATGGAAGGTGTGCCTGCACACCATGGTGTCAGCCAAACTACTGGTGGTGCCCCACACAGGCACGTGGCCAGTGCTGCTTGTAGGAGGACCTCTGGCCAACATGCTGCTGCAAGACAGAGCACAGCAGCTGGTGTCACCAGATGCATGTTTCAGGCTGTAATGGAGGCACAGGCATGTGCTGAATGGTGCAACAGAGAAGATCAGAGGCTACAGAGGGTTGCTGTCCATTTTTTAAACAACAGCATCCAGGCAATGGTAAATGCTCAACAGCAGATTGCTGATGCTTTGGATAGACAGTTGGGTAACATGGTTGGAGTCCTTGACCATGGCATGACAATCCGCAAGCATGAGTTGTCTGTGTTGGAACATCTGGTAGGAGTAAGGCGTCAGGCACGTGGACATAGGCCTGCTACATCACCTGTGTCAGGTCTATGTGTACAAGCTACCTCACATTCCCACTCCCATAGTGGCGGTAGCAGCAGCCGTGCATCTGGCGCTGTGCTGTCCACACCATGACACAGCAGGCCACATGCACGTGGCCCGAGATGGTCCCAACAGGGACACGGATTAAGTTGGCTAGTGACATCAGACAGTACCCAATCTACACCTCTGTCTGGTAGTGCCCGTGCAACTCCTGGCAGGCACAGGCCACATGTCCATGGCCGGACACTGTGAACTGTAAAACCTCACCTGTACAGTCTGCAGTTGTCAATAATACCCCTGTGTAGGCCAGACACATGGGAGAACTGTGTACAGACATACATGCACACACTGGACCCATATGTAGGGCACCGCAACACACACATGCTTACCATCCACACAAAGGCCCAAACCCACACACATGATGTCATCCAATGGTGCAGCCTAGGCCTCTGGCAAACATTAACATCCTGTGCATATGATGATGCCTGTGCCGCATCCCTGACATCCACACCATTGGTGCAGGGACATGCTCATATGGTCTGATGCACAAAGTGAACAGACTAGGATGATATGTGTAGTTTACAAATGTTGATGACTGTTGACAGTCAGCAGATAAACCATATAGTACAGGTGTACAATACTGTTAACAGTATGTGGCTTGTGTAACAACAGTGCAGCCTAGGCCTCTGGCAAACATTAACACCCTGTGCATATGATGATGCCTGTGCTGCATCCCTGACATCCACACCATTGGTGCAGGGACATGCTCATATGGTCTGATGCACAGGGTGAACAGACTAGGTTGATATGTGTAGTTTACAAATGTTGAGGACTGTTGACAGTCAGCAGATATACCATGTAGTACAGGTGTACAATACTGTTAACTGTATGTGTCTTGTGTAACAACAGTAAATGCATGTTGGTCATGTTGTTCTGCTGTCCTTCTTCAGGTCTAATTGCACGTGCCGGAGGATGTCAGTGTTTGCAGTTAAGTGTCCCATATGTCAATGTAGACTGTTCACAGGTATGTATGAATATACCAGCATGCACCGTGTAGCTACCACATACCAGTGAGAATGTCCCATGTTACAAACACGTCTACCATTCCAAGAGCATGATAGCTGTGTATTAAGCTACTGTGGCCACAGACGTGACATCCATAAAGGGTGACATCACAGGTACAGTTACATGGAGTGGTGAGGTAAGAGAGTGGTCTAGCTGATTACAAGGGTAGAGGCCAGTGGGAAGTGTGATGCCTCAATGGGAATCAGTAATACACATTCCCATGACAGGATGCCAACACACAACTGCACCCACACACTCATGTATTCAGTGACACTGTAACACACACACACACACACACACACACACACACACACACACACACACACACACACACACACACGCACTCACAGCTTCACCGACACAGTAACACACACTCACACACAGTTGCTACTGGTGTGCTGAGGAACCCTGCCTATGTGCAAATCATCATTACAGTACTGTGCACCTACATGACGCACCACAGAGAATACACATGTACAGGTAGTCAGTACGGCCTAAGATCGGGGACATCAACACGGATAGTTGGATGCATCACCTGGATGGCGGGATGGGTCCTATCAGTTCAGTATGGTAACATACATCCTCACCCCAGGGACCAGTCATCCCTACATACACACACTGTGGCATTCAGTAATTAATACACCTATGTCATGCACATACAGATACCTCACATATGTGAGATACACGCCCCTGCCTATGTCCTGCTTTATACATTGCAGTCTGTACAGATGTGTACACTAGTGTACAGGAGAGTGAGTAACAATTGAGATGTATTCCCCACAATACGTGACAAATATGGACACACATGGAACCACACATGCCAGTACTGTGAATCTCAGACCTGCCTAGCTCATGTTATGTATGTCAGACGTACAGCAGTATTACATGCATTACAAACTGTATTGATGCTTCCTGTGCCAACAGTGCTGATATATGCACTAGGGACGTCATATCTATTAACAGGTGTCAAGTGATTTACCTTGGCTATCACCCTGACCACTGTCTAAGTTGTGTGTTATGTCCTTCAATTAATGAAACCATTGCTTACCGGTTACACAGGGTATTGTAGGACCGCTTGTGACACACCTGTGAGCTGTCCACAGCAAACATCCATCTGCAAAGATGCCCCGCCACTTAGTTATTTCAACACATATGTCCATACCTGTGGTGCATCTTTCTGTACATTCAGCATATCACCATCTACAGTTGGCAATGTTGAGGCCGCACTACAGCTGCATGATGTACTAGGATACACACCACCTGCATAAATCAGCAACTGCACACACATGTTATCTGAATGCATAACACTACCTGTACAGGAGTGTAGGTCCTACAATCATGACATTTGGTCATGTTTGTAGGCATTGCAATTGGCGGATATGTGTAATAACATACATGACACATGGACTGTTGTATGATATGATGGCTGACCAGTACAGAGGGAATGATACCTCTGTCAACATTGATATCACACCTTATGTACTGTTAGCATTCAGCAGCCATGGACCTACATTCCATGTGCATATGTGTAATGGCTGTAGCCACCTGTTTGCAAAAAGGACTACAACAGCTATGAAACTTACAGGTATGTTGTGTGTGTGGCATGTACATACCCAGGGCAGGTACATGTATGTCATATCCATACATGAGGGTGTGTACTGGTGTACAGCAACAGACATCTGCTAATGGTGGACAGTAATAAGGGCCCTTGGTATGTGTACAGCTGACTAGTCACAGACAGTGGTATCATTGCATTGCATAACACATGATGCAACTGTGTCAGTACATGTGTACTGCCTACAGTTGATGTAGAGCTTAGTACAGTACACAGGTCAAGGGGCACATGTTGGTGTACTTGTCTGTCATACAACATGTATGGTTGCGTGGTGGCGGTCCGAGGGCATGGTGGTATCTGCAGTTTACATCCTAGAATGCAGCATGTGATACTGTGTCCTGCACATGGCTCATCTGTGATGCCTTTCATTGGGGGACCAGTCAGTACATGTGAGTGGCCTTTATGCATGTGGGTACACCACCTGGAGCAGTCTGTACCTGTGTTATGGCCCACATGTCTAGTTCTGAGGTATAAGGTGGTAGTGCTAGGTTCTGAGGTATATGGTGGTAGTGCTATTGTGCACTACAGAGACATCAGCCAGGTGTTCCTCACTGCACATATGTCAGTACTCCCCATTGTTGGATCTATAGTGGCCAGCTGTGAATATGGACGCTACACATGTAGCACTGGTTAGCATAAGAAAGCAATGCAGTTGTCCTGTACGTGTATGGGAGTTAACCTGTGTTTAGAACATTTGCCTTGGAATGGCACTGTGTGGGCAGATGCGACTTGGGTAATATCTACACTCCCTTGTATCATGGATGCATGTGATATGTGTCAAAGGCCTGCCTACTGTCAGCCATGTCATCCCAGAATGACAGCTGATTTGTTAAAGACCGGTGTAAAATATATGTAGAGCAGCGTTCCCACTAACAATGACAACTACCAACACCAGAGCCCATTACAATGTGTTATTTACATCTACCTGTAATAGCATGGCCACTGTGGCCCTCCGTGTTTAGCATCAGAGTGCATCCCAGTCAGCCCTGTGCTACTAGGAGTATAAGCATGCCCAGTATATCCTTGTGTAGATGGACACATAGTAGTGCATTCCGACCAGCCACGTGCTACTAAATGTGTGAGCATGCCCCCTGTGCTACTAAGTGTATGAGCATGCCCAGTATATCCTTGTGTAGATGGACACATAGTGAATTCCGAACAGCCCTGTGCTACTAAGTGTATGAGCATGCCCAGTATAACCTTGTGTAGATGGACACAGTGCATTCCAAACAGCCCTGTGCTACTAAGTGTGTGAGCATGCCCAGTGAAACCTTGTGTTGGTTATGTGCCTCTGTGTATGGGCAAGGCCATTTTAACCCTGTATAGTGGTAGTAGTCGTCAGTTCCACAGATGGGCATACTCCAGGTCAGGATGGATTCATACTTTAAACATACAGGTTCACAGTTATGTACATCTTAACTGCCAGCATCCCTGTTGATGTCCGCATCCCCAGATGGTCATAATGACAGCCTTGACATGTGTAGTCTGTGTGGCGCGATTCGTATATATGTAGTATTGTAATAGTAATCTGTAAATAGGCAGGTGTTCCATACCCGACACTGGCATATGTGTGTATGTCTGTCCCCGTTTGCCAGTGGACTCTAAATTGCTTTTAGTCTGGCCACACTCCATACATTTCTTATACCCACTGTTAGCAAGGCCGATGATATCACCCATCTACAAATGCACTTCTTGGAGGGCTGTGTCACAGTAATCTTGGTAGCGTGTTCTGTAACTGTGTAATGCTGTAGAGTAATAAAGTAGTTAGGTCAGTGTTCTACTCCTATACTTGCCATTTGTGTGTGTGTCTCTCCCCGTTTGCCTGAGGACTGAGTAATACCTTTATACTGCTCACACTCCATACATTTCTTATACCCACCGTTAGCAAGGCCGATGATGTCACCCATCTACAAATACAACTCTGGGAGGACTGTGTCCCAGTAATCTCGCTAGCATGTTCTGTAACTGTGTAATACTGTAGTGTGATAAGGTAGTTAGGTCAATGCTCTAATCCCAGCCATGCTAAATGTGTGTGTCTCCATCTGCCTGGGGACAGAATAATGCTTTTAGACTGCTCACACTCCATACAATCCCTATTGCCATCTTTGCCAATGCTGATGATGTCACCCACCTAGAAGTACACCTCTGGGAGTGCTGTGGCCCAGTAATCTCAGTGCTGTGGCCCAGTAATCTCGGTAGCGGGTTCTGTAACTGTGTAATTCTGTAGTATGGTAAGGTAATTAGATCGGTGTTCTAATCCCAGCCATGCCAACTGTGTGTGTGTGTGTCTCCTTCTGCCTGGGGACAGAATAATGCTTTTAGACTGCTCACACTCCAAACAATCCCTATCGTCATCTTTGCCAATGCTGATGATGTCACCCACCTAGAAGTACACCTCTGGGAGTGCTGTGTCCCAGTAATCTCAGTAGTGCATTCTGTAACTGCGTAATGCTGTAGTGTGGTTAGGTTGGTGTTCTAATCCCAGCCATGCCAACTGTGTGTGTGTGTGTGTCTCCATCTGCCTGGGGACAGAATAATGCTTTTAGACTGCTCACACTCCATACAACCTGTCACCATCATTGCCAATGCTGATGATGTCACCCACCTAGAAGTACTCCTCTGGGAGTGCTGTGTACCAGTAGTTTCAGTAGCGTGTTCTATAACTCCGTAATGGTGTAGTGTGATAAGGTAGTTAGATCGGTGTTCTAATCCCAGCCATGCCAACTGTGTGTGTGTGTCTCCATCTGCCTGGGGACAGAATAATGCTTTTAGACTGCTCACACTCCATACAATCCCTATCGCCGACTTTGCCATTGCTGATGATGTCACCCACCTAGAAGTACACCTCTGTAAGTGATGTGTTCCAGTAATCTCACTAGCGTGTTCTGTAATTGCATAATGCTGTAGTGTGATAGAATAGACAGGTAGGTGTTCTATTCCAAGGCATGACAGGTGTGTGTGTTTGGCAGTCATATCCTATGTGTTGGTGTCTGTGAGTGGCTAGCTACTGGATGTGTTGAGGAGCGTGTTTTGTTGTTTTCCTATGTAGTGTCCATAAATGTCACAATCGGCCAAGAGACTGGGTTGGCAAGACATACACATACATTCGGCAACAGGTCTGGTGAGTAATGTCAGCAGCCCTAATCTTACCCTTAATACAGTCTGAACCCGTGTGACACACAGAAACACACTTGCCTTGATATTAACACCAGTACATAATGTAGGAGGCGCATGTGGTTTCCTTTCCATTCTTGTCTAATGCTTTGGTGTCAAGTGGTCCGCTGTTGAGATATATATTCTATATCTACGTATGTGTGTGTATATGTATATGTGTATATATATATATATATATATATATATATATATATATATATATATATATATATATACACATATGTGGACATTAGCACACATACATGTACATGATGAAATACATGTCCTATACTGCTGAATGCCTGTGCTGGATGATCTGTACGTGATAACCTCAGATGTATGTATATCTGCCATGGCTTAGTGGTAAAGCTCATCATCTGTGGTGTGCAGGGTCCTGGTTTCGAGCCATGCAGAGGCCGGTTGTTTTGTTGCTGGGAAGAACAAGGGACATTGAATACTGTGATAGTAAGGCACGTTTCACCAGTTGTGTGCGGGTCTGTGCGACAGTAAGCAGTGTTTTTTTTGGGGAGGCTCAGTATGGGTCATGTAACTATGCATTAGAAGACAATACTATGCAAACGAGGTGGAAAATAGTGAATCCCGTTTATCCCCAGGGTGTGATGCAGGTCTCAAGAGTGTATGTGTATAGATAGCTGGGTGCAGGACTCGAATATAGGTGAAAGCATGGGGGGGATGTTAGGCATACTGTACGTAGATTGGAGCCCTGTTTCCCGGGATTGCACCTAGCTTAGCACGACTAAGCTAGGGGTGTGTCTATACCTGCCTAGTGCAACTGGGAGGGACAACAGCAGTAGGAGACTAGTCAAGGTGAACAAGCTGGGCAAACAGGTGATATTTATCAGAATCAGCAGATTACAGGCCCAGCAGACCAGCCCAGCCCAGAACACTACAATAAAGTGAGCAAGCACCATCCCCTTGGGTTTTTGCACACTCTACACCACCGGTGTATACATGCAGGGAAATTTTAACAAACAATTTTACGAAATGAGAAGGGCTGCAGCAGGCAACATAGACCAACATGTGCAGGAGGCTGAGGGTGGTGAGGATGTGAAAGCTGCCTCAGTGAGGAGACAGAGAAGACTGTACAGACCCAGGGTATCCTACCAGGGGCTACATGAGCTGGAGATAGTGGAGCGCTATGGAGTGGACAGAGACCTCCTACAGCAGATTGTTGAGCTGTGCAGGCCACACCTGACACATTGAACAGGCTGAGGGGATCCCATCCCAGTGGATACCGAGGTATGTGTAGGCCTAGGTATACTAGCCACAGATACCTCCCAAAGCACAACTGGGGATATAATGGGGATGCCACAGGCATCTGCATCCAGGGTATTCCACCAGTTCCTGGATGCCATGTCACCACATGCCAGTGAGCATGTACATTTCCTCAACACATGTGAGGTGTTGACCAGCAATATGCGTCTCTTCCACCAAATGGCAGACTACCCTGGGGTAGTGGGTGCTATAGCCTGCACGCACGTATGCATCAAAGAACCACACGGTGAGCAGAGTAGGGCCTACATTAACCACAGGGGCATCCCCTCCATCAACTGCCAGGTCGTATGTGATGTCCAGGGCATTATACTGAATGTGTTGCTGGCTGGCCTGGAAGCTATGACGATTCTGATATATGGCATCTGATGCAGCTGTACCACAGCTTTGCCAATATGGACATCCTCTACGGTCACCTAGTGGGGGATGCTGGCTACCCACTGGAGCCATGGTTGATGACACAAATCAGAAATGCACACACACCTGAATAATGATGCCATAATGAGGCACACACACACAGGCCAGACATATAATAGAGCATGTGTTTGGGATGCTCAGGTCACTGTTCCGGTGTCTGGACACATCCGGTGGAGCCTTGCATTATTCACCAGCTACATGCACTCAAATTCTTATATTATGTGCTATGCTACACAATATGATCCTGTGGAAACAGCTGCAGCAGGAACAGCATGGGGCAGGGCCACACAGCCCCCCACCAATGCCAAGGCCTGTACAGGCACAGAGTGACTCAGAGGAGGAACAACCTGAGCTGGACCCAGTAGGCAGAAGGAGGTGTGCCCAGAATGACCTGGCCTTGGCAAAGAGGCAACGCATAGCATATACAATGACACAGTAGGGACCCAGGGAATGTCACCCTCTCTGACTCGCACAGTCATTAAAAGGGATACCAAACATGACACTAGCTGTGCTCAGCCATGTACAGGAAGTGCACTATGTGCATCCGACATAGGCAGCCCTCTAGCACCATCCTCAGGTCTGGCACACCCTCAAGGTAAGTCAATCAACCTACCAATTGGCAGTTGTATTAGAATGTGTTGGTATCTGAAGCTATGGTATGGATGTGAGCATGCAAGGAAATTTGGTGGCCGAATGTTAAGGCAGCAGACAGTAGACATCCATAGTGGCACCATGACATCTGTAACACATACGGGGGTCACCATAGTAGCCAGTAGTACACAGGGTGTCATAACTTACTGCGGGTAATGGGCTGAGCATCATGTGTGTCCATAAAGCCCACACAAATCTCAACCAGCTGGACAGGTGTAGATCAACACAGACAAATGCTGTACTATGGCCTCTGAATATGCCCAATGGATGACGCCCCCCCCCCCCATAGAACCACACAGACAGACTACAGCAGGCCAGGCAATTGGATGTAGGTTGTGAAGGCTAGGACATCTGAAACTAATATGTTGGTAATTAAATCTAAGATCTAGAGTACACTGGTATGCCTCTAGCCAGCACAATAGGTAGGTCTACACACTGAAATGGAGTACCTGACATACCAGTACAGTAGTAGCAAAAGTGTACAAGTGTCAGGTGTGCCCCCCTTCCAACGTACACATATAGCAACAGTCAGGTGTGCCTCCCCCAGTGCTGTGTAGGAATGTGAATACAGTCGGATGTCCCCCCACGCTGTGCAGAAATGTAGCAACAGTCAATGCCACATGACCGATGGATAGCCTGCAGATACATCATGCCACCTGTCAGTGTACAACGCAGAGGTCGGCACCACAGTACAGACTACCTGGACATGTAACACATGAGATACAGTTGGCCATACTTGGTATGCTCAAACACATGAAGGTATGACGGCAATGTCAGTCGACAACATGCGGAATGGTCATACTGGGCATGCTCACACACGTAAACACAAGATGGCCAGGTCTGCAAACACCAGTGGTATGGACATATCTGCTGGTACATTGCTATACTGTTGGATGACTGTGCTGTATGGTATGTGTGTGGTACTGTCTATTGTCTGTATATTTGCCATGGTGTATTGGTAATTCACATTAGCTGTGTGTGCAGGGTGTTGCTACCAACACTAGTAAAGGATGGCTATTTGTTTGTGGGCAGAACAAGCCCATTGGATATGGAGGGAGTAAGGCACATTGAAGCAGTTGGGAGCGGTTGTGCGTAGGTTTGTGCAGTGTTAAGCACTGCTGACCTCTGATTACAGCTTCTTACACTTGGTTAGCCTCCACATTTCTTTACCAGTGCAATACTCGCATACTGGTAGCCAAACACACTTACACCCGCTTGCTCCCTCACTTGCACATGCACCGACATTGGTGCTTGCATGTGTCACTCACGCTGGGTGGGCACGATCCCTTGTGATGCCTATTACATCGGACTACATGACTACAGTATTGGGTATGGCTGACCATTAGGCGACGGCATGGCATTCGACTGTATGTAATCAGCGGCCTATCCAGTGAGTTAATCATATTATATGCGTGTTCCTCATACAATCTGCTCCCATCTGGCTGATACATGGGAACTGATACTCTGCAATGCAGACAAGTAAATGTGTTTTGGGACCCACATCAGTCTGCCGGGTCATGCTACTGCATACCTATTGTAGGTTTGCCACCTTTTAAATTGGCCGAGGTGGGACTTTAGGATTAACACCTGTCCCACTTTGCATGGGTCAGTCCCTCCTTAGGTGGATGTGTCATGCGAAAATAATCAAGACATAGCAAATGTCCTGATTACAGGACAATATTATAGTCTACGTTTCTCTAATAGTCGCATGTAACAGTTATTGTATATATGACACTTCTATATGTTATGTGAAGTAGCATAAGCAAGTAGACTGCTACTAGACAAAGCTTTTATTTGTGCAAATACATATAGTTCTGTACTATGCACGGCTGTAGGTATGTTCTGACCTGGTACGTCTGACATTTCTATGGAGCAGGTCCCACATTGGCCATTTTGAAAGGGGGCAGCCATATAGGATCTATATGTAGAGATGTCAGATTTGGCAGGGCAACACATACCCACAGCCAGTAGAAAATAGACTACTTCACCGGTTTGCCTAAATAAAAGGTTATTCTTGTAGCATTATAGTTGCTAATACTGTTTCCTATAACATCTAGGTGTTTCAGATACAACATAATCATTTTATGCAACCACTACAGACAATATATGGATTCTTTGCCCTAAATCACAGGCCATGTGCCATAATAACATTTATTTTGCAGGACACAACTGCCCAAAGGGGAGTGTCCCTCGCAAAGGTGAACAGGTGGTAACCCCAACCTATTATGCTATCATCTACCTAAGGTAGTCGGCAGAATATGCGCTTTCCATCACTAGCAGACCTCACATACGAATGGGGGAGAATGAACACTGAATCAGGGACACTGCATAACACCCCCCAGGGACACATTTAGATGATTGGTACTATTAACCTGACACATAGACAGTCCCAGAGCATATGTATTCATACACATTTGTCGAGGTACATGCTGTTTATGGCTCATACATGTTGTCATTAGTCATTATGTGTATTCTGCCACCTGTCCACCTAATATCACTAGTTCTGGAAGGGTTTAGGTGGGACTGTGTTAGATTCTGATTCGTAATCATGGACGTCCATGATAATCGGGTACAGTTCACTGATATAGTCCCTATGTGTTCCCCCAGTGGTTTACGGACTATCCAGTAGATTTGCTCTTAAGGTTTGGGAGGTATGGGGGTCTGCTATACCCACATAGGAATATTAATTACTTTCACGTGGCCGGCCTAATACATCTCTGACAACCAACACCTGCACACTTAGGCCCATGATTGCATACCCATGATTCCCCTACCTGACACCCCTCTACAGCACTCATCCTTACTGTAAGCACAGCTGGGGTATGAACACACCCCTACACACTGCCCACTCTCCCCGTGTTGGGACACATGTCATATGTTTTGTCAACCCATGTGTTATCAGACTTGCACAACCTACTGTTCCGTGTACAGCTACATCCTGGTCACGTCAATCATCAAAGGTTTGCCTACAAGGGAAATATGTGGTGTCCCACAAGGGACCCCGTGATCCATGTTTAAAGTATAGACCTTGCAGATCTCTCCCACTGGTAGTTTCCTGCCGGTGGTCTGGAAAGCAGTGGTGTATTTACCTTTATTGCGTGCCTGTATGTCTCACTGGCCTAGTTTGGGGGGGGTGTGGGAGGTAGACGTTTGTTTACTGGACCTCCCACTAACATATGCCTGGTCTGATCATATGTTACCCATAATTGCTGTAATGTAACCTAGGTATGTACATGTGTATATTTACAGTAACATATATATATATATATATATATATATATATATATATATATATATATATATATATATATATATATATATATATATATATGTATATATATATATATATATATATATATATATATATATACATATATATATATATATATATATACATCTGTGTGTCCGTTGACTAATACATTTCCCACTCATATGCACTTACACATGCGTATTGGGTTTTATATATGCTTCACCAGCATACTATTGCCTTAGTCATTATGACACCGACACTTCACTCCGATTATCTTGTAATCGGTATTTAGCATGTTATACAGTGGACATATGTCGCAATATGTTCATGTACAGATTACTCCTGGATCCATAATCGCATATCCATAGTTCCTACATCCCACCCGTGTTGAGTTTCCATGCATAACGGCCATTATCCACTTGATATCGCAGCCATGACACACCTTTACACATTGCCCTCTCCAGAGCGTTTGGGGCCCTGCACACATTTTGTCCCACCTCGTGTATTCACAGGGCATCCCACCATTTATATTTGCACATACGTGCCTTTCCTGGTGTTATGGATTACAGCCATTTGCAGTTTACAAGTGTAGGTGGTCCCAACATCGACTACATTCCATCTGTGTGTAATGTAGACGTAGCAGTTCAACGATGTTATGCCCACTGGTAGAACCCTGCCTGTGGTGTGAATAGTGGTGCTCTGCTCACTCTTGGGTAGATTTATCTGACATACGCTGCAAGCACTATATAATACCTCAGTTGTTCTCGATTCCCTTCACAGACCTTGTGTATGCTTTATTATTACGGCGTTCATTCTTCATATATATATATATATATATATATATATATATATATATATATATATATTTCATGTTTGTGGCTCTATATCTATGCACGCACACACACACACACACACACACACACACACACACATATATATATATATATGTGTGTGTGTGTGTGTGTGTGTGTGTGTATATATATATATATATATATATATATATATATATATATATATATATATATATATATATATATATATATCTATGTGTGTGTGTATAAATTACATCTATACATAAAAACATACATTTCCTATGCTGAGAGCTGCTAACACCCACGCAGGTGTACTCACCTATGCTTACTGTGAGTTACATATGTTTACTGCCACTTATTTGTGCTTACGTGTGCCTTATTCATTATGACAGTACCACTTTGATTGAAGGAATTCGGTTAATGGCCCCTGCGAAACACACGTTCACCTTTACATGTTTAAATGTTGGCTTTACAGCACAGTGACATTCATTCCACAAGGGAAATGATATGTGCTGTAGTTGAACTTGAACCAGGAATGCCTTTACATTAGCCAGATGCTCTAACCACTACACTATTGGTGTTCTGCTTCATTTATATGTATACCCATGGTTCATAGTTACGAACACACGCCTCAACACTTCACTTACACAGCAGGCATCCATTCTCCTGCTGGGAAAACCGCAGTACTACACATGCACCATTCCCTATTCCCTACTGCTCTGGACCCATGCTACATGTTTACTCACTCCGAGGATTTTCAGAACTCCAAAGCTTATAGTCCTGGCACATACATGTGTTTGATTGTCAGGGTGTTCATGTGGTCATCTGGGTTTAGGCTTGTCCGACTGGAGACCAGAACAGCCCTGTACCTGTTTGACAGTCACAATTAGCATGTGGACAGAGTTAGTCCCAATGTTACCATTCTACCTGTGTTTACAGATGCAGGGGTTTGCCCACCTCTGACCAGCTTGATATGTCGGCACTACATAATACGGGGTGGGGGGTTTCCCTTCACATTCATTATGACTGCTTTATTGTGACCATGTTCATTCATTCATATATATATATATATATATATATATATATATATATATATATATATATATATATATATATATATCTGTCTGTACATACATATACACCTACATACCTATTTACATTTCCCATACTGTTGAATGTCCGCCGCGCATCCCCGCTGGCTTTACCTCCCTATATCCGACGGACATTATTCTGGGCATCACATAAAATTAGCGACCCTTGCATGGCTTGGACCCAGAAATAGACACACCTTAGTCACCAGTTTGACCACTACACTATCCATGGTACATTCCGCATGAATGGTAGCTAGGATATATGAATTCACTACAGGTATTCAACAGTACTGGCAACAAATGTGACAGTTGGTTGGTGTACATATGTGTACGGACCTCTCAACCACTCAGGGACTAATTTCAACAGTTACAGGGACAAGGCAAGGACAAATCTGGGACAATCACAGACACTTTTAAAATATTAGTACTATTAACTTGAAATGTTGACAGAATCAGAGCATATGTATTAATACTCATTTTCTGAAGTAAAAGATGTCTATTACTTTAAATTATTGTCATTATTCATTCAGTGTAATTCACCACCTTTCCTCCAAAGGTCACTGGTTTTAGGGGGGATTAAGAGGCTGGCCAGTTATTGTGCGAATGCTCTGACCATTGGTAGGGTTGCCACCTTTTCATATGGCCAGGATGGGATATATTCAGGACACACCAGATATTTCAGGGCAACACATACCCATGGTCAGTACAACAGATAGTACTTTTGTTTTATGCCTAAATGTAAGCTTATTGTTGTAGCAGTTTAGCTGCTTCTTCTGTTTTGTTTACTTGCTTATTCTGTTTCTTGTAACATGTAGGTATTTTACATATGGAAATAACTATTGTATATGACTATTACATAAGATGTGGGACATAATTATGTCCTACGATCGCAGGATATTTTACATTTATAATGGTTTTGGTATGGACACAACTGCCCAAGGGGGGACTGTCCCTCACAATGTGGAACAAGTGGTAACCTTGACCATTGGGCTAGACTTAGCTATTGGCGGCACGCTAACACGATGTGTTTCGCTTCCACTTGGTATAACTATCGACACTACAATAGAATACGGGCACGGGATTTTAAATGTCATTTGTTCGAGGGATGGGGACTCAATATTTAGCTACATGCATTTGTGTTTGCTTCTTATTTTTATGTTCGCAAAACTGTCTTGCATACTTTGCATACATTTCAGTATTCAAGGACACTGACAGGTGTGATTACTATTAGGGGCAGGCTGTACTATTCAGCATTTTAGGTTGCACATAAACAGCCATGTCCTCACCTCCGTGTGACACTTGGACACGCCCCATGCACTCGTGCATGTTTCCTATGCATGTGGATGTGGTGGCAGCGCACCTTCATTAATATGCATATGGTGCTACTGCGCCATCTCTACGCTGTATGGTCGGCGCAAGCCTAATGCCGTTCTTGTGCCGAGCTTCATGAATCCCGGGGAATGTGCCAGTACTGTGAATGCTTTTCTTATTTCCAATAGTTTTTCATTTTTGTATTTTGTGGTAAAAGTTAAACATTTTAAAGCAAATCATAGTCATGACTATTAAAAAGGTATTATAATTGCAAATTGTTCTTATTACTATGTTCATTGCAGTTCTACATTCTCACATATAATGGAATAGATAGAAGATAGCAAATTATGTTGAGCAGCAGCCTTGTTTTCCATAATTCTGTCATTACTTAGCCATTTAATATAGTTGATTTGAAATTTCTATTTATAGTTAATTATTGAGAAATAAACATTGTAATTGTACTAAAGATTATTTATCAATGTGAATTGTGGTGTGTTGTTGCTGTCTTAAAAATGGTCAAGATATGTTAGTTTGACAAAAATGGTAAGCATTGCTGCTGTTCATTTATGATGCTCCCTTTTTCACTGGTTGTAAACATCTTTTTTTTTTAAATTTTAGATAGCAAGTATTATTTTTTTATATCAAACTTTGCCACATTACAAAACAATTACACGTATGAAATGTTGAGCAAGTGCTTTTGTTTGTCTGACTTTTTTCTACCTTAGAAAAAGAAAACTGATTCCACATCAGTAAGATTCCTTAGTTCATGGTAATGTGATGAGTTATATAATTTGCAGAAAGGTGTCAGTTTAATGAACACCTACTGATAGGTAACATAATAATAGTCATAGCTTTGATTCATCTTTTTTTTCCTATTATGAATGTAGGGACCACTTATTAATCTCCATGCGTGATTGGCGATGTTCAGTTTGTGTAGCACAATAGAAAGTTATTCCTTGTGTAGCCTATTGCATTGTTCTTTGTCTTATACTTTTAAGTTATATGTACATTTCTGCAGTTTTTCCTTCTTGTCTTTGTTCTGCTTTAGAACATTAGCCATGGTTTTAGTATTACATTGTGGTAATATTTTGATGATTTATTTTTAGTACTTGGTAAGTATTTTTTATAACATATATGTTTTGTTATGATTTAAATGTTATTGATTCTTTTCTCAGTATTTGTAATATAAATGAATAATAAAATATTATAAATGTTTTGTCTTTGTAATGTTAGAATGATTAATGTAGTATCATAATGTAAGTGTAAATGTAAGTTTTAGTGTAAAAATGTAATAGTGTAATATAAAAACATTATTCAGCAAACCTTTGTTAATTACTAATTATTCTGAGTAATATGTAAAAATGGTCACACAGGCAAATGCAATTTCACTGTCATTTGAAGCAAATTTCAAAACATAAAAAACAAAATGTTGAAGTGTCTCTGTTTTGTTCCTCTTCTTGACAATGTATGGCATCATATGTATGTCATTATGTAGAAAGTAGTTTAATACAATAATGTGAAGCATCATAACGTGAAGCAAGGAGAGTGCCGCATGTTATAGCACATTTAATGCATGCACAGCAAAGACTTTTGTACAGATGTTTTATGTAAGTAGCAAGACACTGTGTCTATTGTTAAATTTTTATATATTAATACTAGAAGTCTACATAGGTGTTACATTTTGTACGAAGTTGAATCTAATATTTTACTTCATTTTTCTAACTATAAATGGTGGTAGATGGTGTTGTTATGCCAATGTAAATGATTGCTGTCAATAGTCACATCTACTTTTTAATGTATAGCATCTATGTAACAAATAGTATGACTACTGAGTTTTTCCTCACATATTTTCTCCAACTCATGTTATTGTTTTTCATTGTACTCTACTATGAAACACGTTTTTCTCATACTTTTTTCACTCATGTTTCGTAGTGTAACATAATACTTTATGATTTAAAATATCTGTACTTGAATTTGAAAGATTCTGATTGTGGAGCTTTTCTCCCTAGGCATCCACTGAAAATGAGCACTTTCTGGCTCACTCGGACTTTCCTGGTAAACAAATGCCAAATAAATAAATAAATAAATAACTGAGTGAATAATAAACTATAATGTTATCATCAGTCATTTTGTCTTGCTTTTTTAGAAAAAAATTAAATACGAGGTCACCTGATATTTTGTAATGCCTTATTGTACTGTATTGGTTATGTAGTTCATTTGCTTGGTAATCATATTATATTTTTTTGTTTTCATTTTTAATATCTGTTTATATTTTTAGGTATAAAATAATAACTATCTTTGATATGAAATGTAATGACAGTATATGGTAATTTCCTATATGTAATAGGGTTGTTTATGAATGACAATCTCTAGAACAAAGATTGTTAACATGGTCTACTCACATCTGCCATTGTCATAAAGCCTATTTTTTCTACATTTGCATTGTTTTATAATACTCTGTGTGGTCCATATAGGAAAAATAGAGCCTTTTTCAGGCAATGCCAAAGTGACAAATCTATCAACAAAGCAAATAAAAAACAAGGGAACCTGATGGTGTTACTGCTCAATGCTAGAAGCCTTAACAAGAAACTCCACACCCTACAAGCTTTCCTCACTCTGGAGAATATAGACATCTATGCCATTACTGAGACATGGTTTAAAACAACAAAAAGTATTCCAGCAGTGTAAGGCAACATTGCTTTCCATACACTTAGACCATCAGCCACACAGAAGGGGAGTAAAGGTACAGATGTTTTGATCTACATTAGCAACATGCATACCTCAAGGTTGGTTAAACAGGATAATATCCTGGAGCTCATCCATGTGCAAATCACCCAGGATAGAGTCCCTTACCATATCTTAGCAACCTAGGTCACCATCTATGTAACAAGAATCCTACAACTCTTATCTAGACCTACAGCAAGCACTGTACACCCAACCAAACACTTTATTCATGTGAGACTTTTAACCTCTATAGATTGAGAAACTCACACTGTCTCCAACTTGCAATCTCAGCTTTTTAGTGGTTGAGTTAGGATAACAAAGCTGTCTTCGTCAAAATAAAAATTAACTTAAAAATTCCAGCAAAACCTGTTATGGTTAGGAAGTATTCTAAAGTTAACTACATCCTGTTAAACAACAGCTTGACAAAATTCAATCTCCTACCTAATACCAAGTTCACAACAGCCTATGCAGAATTGTTCACAGAAACACTGCACAAACATGTAAGTGGCAGAATGGAGACTGCTGTACCTGGTAGATGTAAGTCCAAAACAAACCTCAAAAACAAACACCCTGGTTGTCTCCTAATCTTAACATGGTATATAAGAAAAGAAAAAAGTCATGGCCAAAATTTCAAAGAGCAACTCCCATAATGACAAGAGATCACCAATTAAACTAAAGAGGAAACTAAGATGACTAATTAAATCCAACAAAGCCACTTATGAGGTCATGTTAGCCTCTCAGGCTAAAGACAACCACAAGGCCTTCAACAGTTATGTCTGAAATCTTAAAGGTAACATACAGTAGTGTGCAGAACTCATAGTAAATGGTAACACCTTCACCGAGCAGAGTGACATGGTTAATCTGTTTACTGAAAAATTCAGCCCAAACTTCAGCCCCACTCCCCCTCTGCCACCTCTTTTAAATCCCTACCAGCATACCTCTCAAACTCTTACAGCAAGAAATCTGGACAAAGCCTATAATTATGTGAGAACAAAGGCCCCAAAATAGGGAACAATTTTAAATATTGCTCTTAGAAACTTAGAAAGTTGCTAGAACAATAGGATTTGTTTTGGCATGCATTTTCTGAAGGATATGAAGTGTGAAGCATGTGTGAAACTCAAAGCTATGTCATTATTCAGTGACTTCAATCCTCAGCGATTTGCTAGAAAACCACAGATTTAATAAGCAGCAGACCAAAAATATAAGGCAAAAATATGGACATTCTGTGAAAATCTGGACAGCTGAGAGGTATGCCTACCAGTATTACCTCTTCAACTATCTGCAGAGAGCAGGTCATAATGACACTCAGTATGGGCAGAAAGAAAGCCTCAGTGAGGACTGAAAATATTCCAAGTTGCCTTCTAAATAGCCTGAAACATGACATATCAGGACCACTTGAGTCAGTTTTCAGCTACATCCTCCAAAGAGGCTACTCACCAAGCAAATTGAGGATTGCAATGGTTATCCCCATCTACAAGGATGGAGCATCAACTGACCCATAAAACTACAGATCCATTAGTCTGACTAGTCTAATATGCAAAGCCATGGAATAAATTATAATGGAAAATGATCAACAAAGATTTTCAGAGCCTATAAGCACTGAATCCATCCCAGTTCGGTATTGCCAAGAGAAGGTAATACCTACTTAAATGGTGGACTTCTTTGACAAGGTAACTAAGGCAGTGAATGAAAGGAAAATGGTGCAGACTGCCTACTAAGATCTGGCTAAGGCATTCGATAAATTCCCACTTGGGTGTTGTGGGCAAAATCATTGAACTAGGCAAAAATCCATATATAACTTGCTGGATTGCCAGCTGGCTCACAGAAGCCAGGAAGTCAGGATTAGTTGGACAACTGCCACCAAAAGGCAAGTCATGAGTGGAGTACCACAGGGCCCCATACTTGGCCCACTCCTGTTTGGCATCTACTTCTCATCAGTCAAGACTAATGTCAAGGGCCTCTGGCTCACCAGGTTCAGAGAGGACTGCAAATTTGGAGCTATCATAAATTCCTCTCATGGCACCATGATCCTATAAGAGGGTCTAATGCAGACAAATGACTGGTGCCAAAACCAAGACTAAAGCTCAATGAAAAGAAGTGCATTAAAGTGCCTTCTGGGAAAATATCAACTCAGGCAAGTTAATGCACTGATAACACACCACTAAGAGTTGATCTAGTAGTTAACATATGTAGAGAGCAATATGGCCTTTGGCCAGCACACAACTGAGGTAGTGAGAAAATCATTCTGTGGCATCCAACCTATAAGTAAGGGTATGTCAACCATGTCCAAGGAAGTTATAGTACCACTGTAATAGGCCATTATCAGATCCATCAATGAGTACAATGCCCCCTTTGGCATGTAACTGACTTGACATATGCAACAGATGGAATGCCCACAGAGGTTCATCACAAACAGAACCCATGGTATGAATACATTGTCCTATACAGACCGGCTCAGAGCCCTGTCTCTGTACTTGGACAATTTGTGCTTAGCATACAAAGCATCTTTAGATCAAGCCCTGATGTAGCATCTGCACATCTGTACAACTAACAAAACCAGAAACATTAGATCCATAGGTTCATAGGTTCATAGGTATGTACTAGGCTAATGGACCTGAAGCCTTTACAACCCTAGCCCATTAAAGTGCCCTGGCATTGTGAAGCCCGATGTTAGTTCCCAGTGCTTTTATCAAGTAGAGCCACTGGAGTGATCCCCGGGGTGAACTTTCCATTTCCCCTCCACTCATCAACATTTCTCTTGAAGAGGGCCAGTGAGGGTGCTCTGCTTGACATGTACGGGAAGTCTATTCCAGAGCATGGGCAGTCTCTGGGTTATGAACATGTCCCTCCAGCATGTTCTGTTGATTGTGGTAATGAGGTTGAGGTCTCTGAAGCATGTGGTGCAGAGCGATTGGGATTTCTTTAGATGTAGCATTTCTAACAGAGCTGGGTCAGACATGGCTTTGTAAGTGAAGCAGAGATCGCCTCTTAGTAGATGATATGAGACAGAGAATAGCTGGAGATTTTTGAGTCTGTCCATGTAGGACATGTGTTTAATGCCTAGGATCCTCTTCATGAGGTACTTCTATGGCCTCTCCAGCTGTTGCAGGTGTCTAGTGAGGTAAATGCCAAATGGGGCATTATACTCAATGATTGGCCTAATGAGGGAAGAGTAGAGAGAGATGATGACCTCTTTCTTCCTGGATGCAAAACCCTTAGTAATGAGATGTGCCACATAGAAGGACTTTCTGACCACAGTGACAATGTGGTGGTCAAAGGAGAGGTTGCTGTCAACCTGTGTCCCCAGATCTCTTATAACGCGTTCAATGTTCAGTGGGCTCCCATCAATGTGGTAATTGGTGGGAACTGAGTTTCTCCCAAAGGGGATTACGACACTTTTTTTGACATTAAGCTTAACGCTATGGTTTTGACACCAGTCATTGGTCTCAGTGAGGCCTTTCTGTAGAATGTCTACATCACTTGGGGAGTTAATGGCTCCCAGCTTGCAGTCATCTGTGAACTTGGTCAGCCAGAGTCCCTCTGTGTTGGACTGGACTTCTGAGAAGTAGATGCTAAACAGGAGAGGACCCACGACTGATCCTCATGGGACTCCACTCGTACCTGGTTGGCAGTCTGACTTGGAGTCCACTACTTTCACATTGTGGGTTCTATCTGTGAGCCAGTTTGCAACCCACCTAGTGATATAGGGGTTGATGCCTAGTTTGGTGAGTTTATCAATCATTCCTGAGTGGAGAATGGTATCAAAGGCCTTGACCAGATGGACGTAGGCTGTATGAACTACCTTGTCCTCATCCACAGCTCTAGTGACTGACTCAAAGAGGTCAACCAGGTTGAGCAGGCATGATCTACCTTTCACAAAACCAAATTGCATGGTATCAAGATTTTGGAGATTTCCTATATCCTTGTTAATTAGGTCTATGATGATGCGCTCTATAACCTTAGTTGTCAGACTCATCAGGCTAATGGGGTGATAATTCCCAGGGTCTGTAGTCCCTCCCCCTTTATGGAGAGAGATGACTGTAGCAGTACGCCATTTGGTAGGGACAAAGCCTGAGGTGAAGCTGTGATTGAACAGGGCACACAGATGTGGAACCAGTTCACTTTGTAGTTCATGTAAAACACATCCAGGGATATTGTCCAGTCCCATGGAAGCTGTATTCTTGGCCTTAGACAATGCAGCTTTAACCTGTGCTGCAGTAATGCTGGGTGCCTGACATTCCTCCAATATTGTGATTTGTCCTTTAAGGGTGAGAGAGGGGTAAAGTTGGCACTGAATCTGTCGGCCAGTATGTTGGCAATATCTGTTGGCTCAGTATAGGAGGTGCCATTGTGCAGTAAGTCAGAGCAAACCTGGGTATTGCTGTGGAGATTCTTGATATAACTATAGAAGGCTTTGTGGCTGTTTTAGTGTCTGCTACAAGTCTGCCTTCATAGCTGGTTTTAGAGGTTTTGCTGAGGGATCTCTACTTTTTGACACTAATAAGGGATTTAAACTTTGCTTGTGGCATTAATAGAACATACTGGATCCTCATACTCTAGAATAGGCTACCCATCCTTGTGAAGCAGAGTTCATCCCTAACCCTATTCAAACATAACATTGACCATTGAATAGGAAATCAGTAATTCATCCCTGGGCAGGCCCCCATCTTTCATTTTTCTTGTAGACAAAGTCTGACAGTAAACAGTCTCTTCTAACACTGGATGGGAAATTGTAAGTTCAACCATTGGCTAACCACCATGTCTCCTATAGACAGAGCTGGCATTAAATATTCCTTAACTGACATGCTCCCAACATAAGATTTTAGCAGTCCCCCTAACCTACCCCTCCTAACTAACATGCTCCTTCAACTAGCATACCCCTCCAATTTAGATGCACATTACAAGTGGGAATAATCAGATTTTGTTGTACAGTTAGGACTATAAAGGCCCTGCTGGTTGGTAACATAGCACATACCTATGAACCAATGAACATATAAGAGTCTATATTAGAAGACTGAAGATGCATTCTTTCGAATGTGTCTTGGTCGAACTGAAAAGGCTGAAAATGGAAAATATTCTGGGAAAGAATTTGCTTGGCCACTTCGGTACTTTGCCATTTTCGGCACTGTAGTGCGGTCTCGGAGTTGATATATTTAAGTATGGAGTGTAATGTTTGTAATTGATTTTTTTTTTTTGTTGGAACAGCGATTTTTTTTCCCTTGGAAAAAAAAAAATCACTGTTCTGACACTTCGATATTGTAAGCTTTCTCTTACATAGGGTCGATTAAACACCGTTTGCTTTTTTAAGTGTTTGGTGATTTAATATAGACCCACATATAATGCTATACATATGAGTTCTCTATGACTTCCTTGAAACCTCATATTAGGTCAGAAGATATCCACTATTTAGCAGTGTACACATATTAGCGGTTCATAATTTCATTTTCACATAGGATCTTCTCAATGGTGGTTGATGTGTGACATCTACTTGAGAAGCAGTGGCAGCAGCACCTTATATCAGAGCCACTTGCACATACAGAATTATAATAGTAGTGTTGTTGTTTCTGTATTCCAGCATATGCAGGGAATAGCTTACAAATTTTCATATTATAAATGTCTCTTAATTCCTCTAGCATGTTACAGTTCTTTTTCATTATCATATAGAATGGCTTATCACTGGCTCATTAACACAACATTCTGATAACCTCAATTTTCAAGATGACCATGAGCTTGGTGAAACAGTTATTTTTTTACAACACATTGGATTTAAATGTGTTTAGAACAACTGATGAATGTAATAAAGTCAATTATTAATGCAGAAATAAAATATTAACATTTTTACATCATTGTGTTAAATTTTCTATTTTTAATCCATGCAGTGAATTTCTACTTTTATTACCTTATTATCACCCTCAGGTTTCAAATCAATGTCAAAATACTTCATTAAATGAAAATATTGTTTTACTGTATAGTAACTGAGTATAAGAATATATCATATTTGGATATTCCTTTATTTTGATTTCCAAATCAAGACCGCTCACCAGAAAGATTTCAGCAATTGGTCTGTTTTGTACAAATGGAGAGAGCATGGGAACACCAAAGTCCATTATCCTGTTATATATGCTCTGCACATTTTTCAGAAGATAATTTTGAGAATGTAAATCAGTTTTAAATAGATTTGCAAAAGTACCTAATCTTACAGTAAAGTACTATTCCAAATTTCTGCACTCATCATGTAGAAATGAGGCTTTTATCAGATGTGTCACAATCGATGCCTGATATGACAGTATTCCCAAGTCCCAAATGTAAATGGTGAAACGTTTCATCAGATTACAGTGACATCAATGTATGTGAGTTTTAATTAGGAGCTAAATTGTCTTGATGACTTAGAAACATAATCTGTCGTATGATGCCCTTATTTGCATAACTGATATTGCAAATTAAAGTTTAGAAGTAATACTGCCTAAAGTGTGTTATAGTACATAGACTATTAATGAAATAATACATGTGAATTTCATTAAGTTATATTAAATCATTTCATCATTTGATTTAATTGTAATTTTAACCTCTATTTCTAAACTGCCTGCATCAACCACTTCAGGGACATGAGAGAAGGAGGAAATGTTTAAAGCCAAGTAAGTAAAAAACACAGGTACAGAAGCAAAAATAATAGAGTGTTTGAGTAAACATCATAGCGCTCATATAAAGTTTCACTTGGGCCAACCAACAATAGAAAACCTTTTGTCCTTTCTTGAACTGAATTCTAGACAAGATGCTCTTCAAAGAAATAGGCAGACTGGAGACATTTCATAGCACAGAAATTCACTTTGCCTCTAAGCATACTGCCTACTTCATATTACGGCATGAAATGCAAATGTTTCCTGTATAACGATGTTGAAATCTGTCATCAGTGAAATATAACTCTTTTCTTCAAACTAAGTTCTGTCATACAGACAGTAGTAATAGTCCTGAATTCTTTTATAATGAAAAATGTAAAAATTATAGCTGCATAAACAAAGAATGGAATTGGTTGAAATAAATAATATTTTTCTAACTACTTCTTGCTGAAATACATCTAATGAAAACTACAGAAAGACTTATTCCACACAGAAGGAATGGAATACAAAGGTAGCTATGTACTTTGCTAAAGTAAAAAAGGGAGAACTATCTGTTCAAAAAGAACCGAAAACATACTATAAGTGCAATATGTATTAATGTTTAATCCTAGTACCTTCATACACAAATGCGTGCATGCTGATTGAGTGTTCACACACTATCATATCTAATACTATTGTGCATTTATTGTGTTCATATTTATATTAAAAAAAATACGCACATGCACACACACACACACACACACACACACACACACACACACACATATATATATATATATATATATATATATATATATATATATATATATATATATATATATATACAGTTCCAATCTAAAAGACTGATAAATTAAATAATCTTACAGGCTTTTATCAGCCTTGTATTCCAGTCTTTTCTCTCCTTTCCTTTTGAGTTATCTGAACAGCAGAGTCCTTTTTTCTACAACACTTAAATCTCTTTACATTCTATGTAAAAGGATTCATTTTTGTATGTTTTAAAATATATAAAACAAAGGGAGACCGGGTAAAACTGCTGTTTGAAGTTTTGAAACTTCAAGCTTTAGAAGTAGATCTATATATATATATATATATATATATATATATATATATATATATATATATATATAGATATATATACACACATACACACACACACACACATACACACACACACACACACACACGCACATGCACACACACACACACACACACACACACACACACACACACACACACACACACACACACACACACATATGTACAAACAGATAATATATATTACTAATAATATCAAGTCTGAATGAAAAAGAAAAACTCAGTTTTGAAATATGAAAACGAATGGGTTAGTTTAATAAAGCAATTAGGTTTCTCTTCAAGTTGTAAATAAAAAATTGAAGTCACTGCAAGCATCTCAGATTGTTTAAACAATGTAATTCATGAAAACAACATTGCAAATACTGATGAGATGAAAATAATTTTAAAGAAACAATTTAAATAATGTACAGATTGCAATGTAGCTTTGCAATACAGCTTCAGGTTATTCGCGTAGAGTAATGGAATGTGTTATCAAAGCTGTTAAATGAAATGATAACACCAATGACATTTTGAGAGTGATTCACCAGTTTGTACACCTACCTCCACCTCTTTCAAACAAATGTGGTAATAACAACCATTCTGAAGCAAAGAGGGATCACTGCAGGAGATTTTGGGCTTTAGAGATAGAAGGACACCAAAATCTATAGAAGGAAAGTTGAAAAAAATGACTGTAAAGCATTTTATAAAAATTAGTACATTAAAACAGCATCTTCAGTTTCAGTAAGCCTTATGTTATGTTTGTAATACCATTATCTACATTTATCAAATTCAGAATATTATTTTAAATTAAAATGCTGCATATCCATTAGAATAACCAGATGACAATTTAATAAAAAACTACTAAGTGCGATTTAGACCTGATTGCTTTGTCCAGGAAAAACATACATATGTTTTACATTGTGAATTAAATTATTTCATTACAGTGTATTGCTGGAATTTGGAGCCTATACTTAGATATACCACATATTATGTGCATTATAATCAAGAAATTAAACAAAGAAATACTTAAATTACAGTTTCACTGTATAACAATAAAAAATCTGCAATTCAATATGTACTCTACGAGTTTGCAATTCTGTTATTCTAATAATTTATTAGTAGTCATAACATTATTAAGATTGGCTATAAAAGTTTCATTACAAATTCTGACAGCTTTACAACAGTTCTTATTTATTTACAAGATCTACACCAAATAAATATATATTTTTAAATGAGAAAAAAGAAAAAACAATATTGTATGTTGTCTTCACATATATTCATTTAATCTTGATAATGAAATGTTGTAGTAAGAGCAATATGATCCTGTAGTATATGACATCATTAAGCCATCCATTTTAATCCATTATGGAAGAATTCTACAAGTTTAAAATGAGTGTATGCTGCAGCAAGTGGCTCTGAGAGTTGTAAGACAACAGGATGGGAAAGGTCCATGGATCTCATTTCCAAGCTATCCCCAAATCTCTCTCACTAATTATCTATATCCCGTATATCAATACTTTCTACAGAGTGAAAAAAGTCATTTCAGTTATTAGTGATCAATGTTTGATTTTCTGAAAAATACTGCACAGAGTAAATCAAAAAAATTTTTATTCTGTATTAATTCATATTAAAAAATAAGATTGAAGTAATTCATTGAAATGTACTGAAATGAAATGGAATTTGAAAAGTACTGAAATGAAATGGAATGCGTACTTATGTAAGGCATGAGGTGCATTTCTATCATTGCAATCCTGATGATATTGGTAATAAGCCATCTGTAGGATCTTAGGGTTCAGAACAACAGGATGGAAACCAGAATGCTCAGTTATACACAAAACCTTTTCTTCATCCCCATGATGACTCATTGCAGTAATTTCATTGCAACATATACACTCTACCAGTTGTTCCATGTCAACACATTTCTTATAGGTACACCTGTAAACCAAAATAAAAAAAACTTGGTCAGAAAATAAGTAGCCATGTCATTGCAACTTCTTATATTTCATACAAGTATATATTACACAAAATGAGTTACAAAACACTAATAATTAAAGTCACATAAAAATCTGTTGCATTAAAATAAAGGTATTCAGAATAAAAAAAAAATCACCTTTTATTAGACCAATTTATCACATAATGATTAACATAAATAAATTGTCAACCAATAAATTACACAAATTACAGTTTTGTAAGATAACTCAGCATAAACATACATAGTGAAATGATTAGTGCTACAATACATTTAGTTGTTTCATTTTTATCCAGCCAGGGTTTAACTACAAGTCAGCTTCAAAAGAAGAGAATATATGGTTCTCTGTGCATGTATATGTTTGTGCCTATGTGTGTGTGTGTGTGTGTGTGTGTGTGTGTGTGTGTGTGTGTGTGTGTGTGTGCGTGTGTGTGTGTGTGTGTGTGTGTGTATTCTTGTATGAGTAAAAACATTTAAAAAGAAATATGCAGTGGAGACAAAACACAAAAACCATAATGCATGCTAACACACTTCTCAGAACTCTAGTTATAGGGTACTCCATTCTATGATATGCTTATGCCTCACTTACCAGGCTGAACAAACAGAAGATAGCAATTAATTGTCTACCTGGAACTAGAATCTACAAATTCACGCATGCACTCCAGTCACTGCCCACCAGGTACCTGTAAGATTCAATTATATTCCATGTAGGTGCAAATTACATGCTATGTCCCTCCCTAGACTATATGAAGTGAGATATTATAAATCTTTCAAACTGTTTGCTTCAGGTTGGTATGTGTCTAGCATTAAGCAATGTTCTACATTCACCAAGGATGATGTCACAATATGAGTAAAAATGATTACCTTAAAAAATGTCTTAGTTTCTGGTGTCATTCTGGGAGACCTAATATTTTCAGCATGGCACAACATGGTTAACAGGCTATATATCATTTCTAAGGATGGTATGCACCTGTCCACTGCAGGCTTTCAGGAACTGGCCAAAACTGTATACTCACCCATGGAACGTTTATTTCTTTTTCTATTTTCTTCTTCTCTCTAATCAAACTAAACAGAAAACTAAGAGGGCTTTATAAGACCAAGAAAGATAATTTTGAGTTCAAGTTAGCTTCCAAGCACAAAGACAACCATAAGGCCTTCTTCTGCTATGTCAGAAACCTCTAATGCAACACAAAAAGTGTGCAAAAGTGGTGTTTAAGAGTGCCACATTCAGTGACCTAGTGTTATAGTGAACCTGCTGGTTGACCAGTTCAGCTCCAACTTTATTACACCACTCACCCCATCCACCCCCCCTCCAAGGAATACTTTAGAAACATAACCCCATGAAGTATAAACAGGTAGTTGTTTCTGGCTCCACTCTCTAAGGCCAAGAACAATGCATCAAAGGTTCATGATAATATCCCAGGATGACTAAAGAATATCCTGAAATATGACCTTACCTGGGTCATTGGAATCACTATTCAGGTATAGACTTGACACAAATGGCATGCCTCGGGACTGGAGAACTGCAACTGTCATTATTCTACACAAGGGTGGACTATCAACTGATTCAGGGAACTACATACCTATTAGTCTGATTAGTCTTCTATGCAAAGTTATGGAATGAATTAACATGGATATGATTAACAAGGACATAGGAAACCTTCAGACGTAGGGCCTTACCCATTGTGGTTTCATCACGGGCAGGTCATGCCTACTGCAAAAGATGAACTTCGTTAAAAAGTTCATCAAGGAAGTGGATGAGGGCTAAACAGTGCATAGCACCTATTTTGGCTTTGCTAAGACATTTGATAAAATGCCTCATGCTAGCATTGTAAACAAACTCAAGCAGCTATGCAAAAAACAATATGTAACTGTCTGGGTAGCCAGTTGGCTTACAGACAGGACCCAAGAAGTTAGGGTTAGAGAGACTACCTCCAGAAAGAAGAGAGTCATCAGTGGAGTCCCTCAGAGCTCTGTGTTGGGCCTACTTCTCTTTAGTATCTATTTCTCAAAAGTCAAAGCCAGTCTCAAAGGTCTCTAGATGACCAAGTTCACAGATGACTTCAAACTTTGAGCAGTCACAAAATTCGCCCAAGACACAAACACCTTACAATAGGGTCTAACATAGATAAATGACTAGTGCCAAAAACCACTGATTAAAACTAAATGCCAAAATATGCATAACTTTACTCTTTGGAAATTTAACGACTCTGGCAAATGACATCATTGAGAAAAAAAACATAAGATAAATCCCGGTAATCAGGGATTTAGGAACACATGTGGATAACAACCTGGCTCTCAACCAACAGGTGTTCAGGGTTGTAGGAAAAATGTTCTATGTTATTTAGCTTATGAATAATTTATGGTATCTAGGTCCACATAAGTCGTCATGTTGCTGTATTTCACATTCATCAGGCACATCATTGAGTATAATGCTCCTTTTGGTATGCCTAACCAGACACATGCAACAACTGCAAATGTTCCTCCCAAAAAGAATAAAGGATGCAAACACAATTTTCTATGCATATGGCCTCAAATCCCTATCTCTGTATTCTGCTTCCTACAAATTATTGAGATACAGTCTGTGTATGGCACAGAAAGCATCTTTAGATCATATTCTTATAGACCTTTTGCATATCCAGAAAATGAACAGCATCAGAACAACTCAGAACAATATTTAATGACTACATACTGTTTGCGACATAGGTAAGACTTGGAGAGACAGATATTTGTCTCAGATATGACTCTCTGGAATAAGCTTCTCATCAAAGTAAAGCAGAGTCCTCACCTAACCCTATTTAAGTGTAACCTGGACTAGTTTTTGGGAAATCAAAAAATCACACTAGGTCTGATACCTATGTCTCTGATTGACAGAGGCAGTCATTGATTCATGGCTTAAATAATAAACCCTAGTATATACAACACCCAAGATACAATAACTTGTGGGAGACATGTGGGCTGCATGGATAGATTTATAATGGCCCTAGTGATCATTAGCCAAGTACATACTTATGAACCTAGTGATTATTACCAAGTACAAACATATGAGACAGAGAGAAAAAGAAAGAGAGAGAAAAACACAAAAAGGTGACTGCAAAAGGACAATTAGCACATAATCATGAAACTATTAGTGTTTGAAAAATTATACATGTTTACATATATGTTTGTGTCTGATTGTGTGTGTGTGTGTGTGTGTGTGTGTGTGTGTGTGTGTGTGTGTGTGTAAGAATTTCTGTTTTCTGTATGTGTGTGCATCTGTGTATGCACATTTTAAATCTGTCTGTTGTAAATGTATGTGACTTTTTCAACTAATATGTTATTTACAATTCAGTCTGTCTGCAGAAACATAGATAAATAAATGTCACATATTTATCGCAACAACTTTTGATGGAAAAAACACATTCCCTGGGATTCAGGAAGCCAAATTTTCCATGCAGGAACAGTGTAGGAGCTCCTGCATGGAAAATGGCCACGGCCCTACACTGTTCTAGCACGGAAAACCAGCAAATATGCAAATCACCTCATTTTCTGGTGAAAACCATGGAAATGAGGTGATTTAGTGATTCACCAAGCTGCCAGGTGTCCGTGCTAGAACAGTGTCAGTGCAGAAGTGTATTCAGAAAATAACTGAGTACATTTCTGCAATTGACAAAATGGAGGCATGACAGCTCTTGAAAAAGCATGTTTTATGCACATTAGACATGCCAATGGCCAAATATAAAGCCATTGGCATTAAAAAGTGATGAATTATTATGAAAATTAAACTTTTATTTTTTTGGCTGATCTTGGCTGTTTAAGCATAGGGCAGCGGGGCGCAAATGGGATCATGCTGAAAGAAAAAAAAAATGTGAAAACTCAGTTTTAAGTTAATTCTGCATTTTGCCATTATAGTCAATGGCATGCAGAATGTAAACAATTCCAGGGAGCACTGGTTGTCAAGGGGAAAGGGTCTGTTTTAGTGCAGGAACTAATGACCTACAGACTGGGGTATGCAAATGAGGGGAGTTATACTGAATCACATATTTCTTCAAAGTGTCAGCTTGTACCTAACCGTGTAGGCGCAGCAATACAACAGTACAAGTGTAAGAGCTGAATGTCTTCATAAGGGTGTGTGTTATGCTTGCTGTAAGCTCATTGGAGCTCTGTGGCCAGTGTTTGCCCTTAGCTAAGCACAGCTAAAGAAAGGGGTATGTCAGATGTGCCTGAGCAGTGTTTACATAGCCCATTAGGGTGTGCATGCCACACACCAGATTTTAAACAAAAAACAAAAAAAAAGAGGACATGGCAGCACTGTGTACATTTGAGCAGTGGGTATGCACGGTGCACCACGGGGCTTAAATAGGGAGGAACTGGGAAAGGGAAACAGCAGTAGGACGGCAATCAAGGAGAACTAGCATAGCTGGCAGGTGGAATGTATCAGAATCAGCCAATTACACATGCAGCAGCCCAGCACACTACTATAAACTATGCAAGCACCCTACAGACTGATTTTTCCCACAAACTCTACACCACCGGTGTATACAGATGGAGGATTTTTAACTGGCAAAACTAACTAAAAATGTTAGAAGCTGCTGCTGTTTTACTCCATCATTATGTGCTAGAGACAGAGGGTGGTGAGGAGGCGAATGCTGACAACCAACCCACAGTAAGGAGGAGGAGAAGACTGTACAGATCCAGGGTAACCTACCAGGGCCTACATGAGCTGGGGATAGTGGAGTGCAATAGGGTGGGCAGGGACATTCTACAGCAAATCATTGAGCTGCACCGGCCATGCCTCACACACAGAACTAATAGAGGGGAACCCATCCCAGTGGATACCAAGGTATGTGTAGGCTTAAGAATACTAGCCACAGGAACCTTCCAAAGACCAACTGGGTATATCATGGGGGTCTCACAGGCATCAGCATCCAGGGTACTCCACCAGTTCCTGGATGCCATGACACCACATACCAATGAGCACATATATTTCCCTACCACCTGTGAGGTGTTGACCAGAAGTATGCATCTCTTCCACCGTATAGCAGAATACCCTGAGGTAGATGGTGTTATAGACTGCACAACACATCCACATCAAAGCACCACCCAGTGAATGGGGTAGGGTCTAAATAAACTGCAAGGGCTTCCCCTCCATCAACTGCCAGGTCATTATCATGAATGAGTGTGCTGGCAGCCCTGGAAGCTATCATGACTCCCTCATCTGGCATTGCTCACAGCTGTATCAGGCATTTGCCAGGGGGGACATCCCATACGGCCATCTAGTGGGGGGATGCTGGCTATGCACTGGAGCCGTGGCTGATGACACCCATCAGAAATGCACACACACCCAAACAAGAACACCATAATGAGACACATGCACAAACCAGGATCATTGTAGAATGTGTGTTTAGGATGCTCAAGTCACGGTTCCGCTGTCTTGACATATTCAGTGGAACTTTGCAGTACTCTCCAGCTACATGTACACAAATGTTCATAGTATGTGCCATGGTGCACAGTGTGATCCTGTGAAAACAGCTGCAGCAGGAACAGAGCCACACAGTCTCCCACCATTGCTAAGGCCAGCACAGGCACAGTGGGACTCGGAAGAGGAACATCTTGAGCCTACCCCTGTAGGCAGAAGGAGGCATGCCCAGTATGCCCATGCCTAGGCAAAGAGGCAATGCATAGCACACACACTGACACTGTAGGGAGCCAGGGAATGATACCTTTCTCCGACTTGCACATACAGTAAAAGGGATGCCAAACATGACACTACCTGTGCTTCACCATGTATAGGGAGTGTACTACGTGCATCCAGCATAGTCAGCCCTCCAGCACCATCCTCTGTACTGGCCCAGCAACAAGGTAAGTCACCCTTCCTATCAGTTACTGAATGGAGTAGTATGTTCTCATAGTTGTATATATGATATGGATGCAAGCATGCAAGGGAATTGGGTGGCTGAATTGGATAGTATCAGACAGCTGGCAGCTATATGGGACAGCAGGAAATTCGTAACAAATACTGGTGTCAACATACTAGGCAGTACTACACAAGGTGACAACTCCCACCGCAGTACATGTGATGGCCCAAATAAGTGTAGGTGACAATAGGTCACATACATGGATGTCAATGAGGATCACATACCCAACACCAGCCTCACCCAGCAGGACAGGTGTAGATGACCATAAAGAAAGGCCGGGCTAAGGCCCCCAAATGATGACAATGATGAATAGTCCAACCAGATCTACACAGACATACTACAACAGGTCTAGCTGTTGCATTTTAGTTCTGAAGGGTAAGAAGTCTGAAACTGAAATTTATGCCATTAAGATCTAACATGTGTACTCTACTGATATGCCTCCTCTCTGCATGATAAGCCACAATACAATATGAAATGGAAGCCAGCAGAGTAACTGAAATACCAGTACAGTCACTGCAAATGTTTAAAGTCTTCAGGTGTGCACCCCCACCCCAATCCCATGTAGAAATGCGGTAACATGTAAGTTTGAGGAGTAATATCACTGGAGCACAGATTGCCAATGGTGTCCCAATCTACATTGTTGCATGTGTACAATATGCAGAGGCCAGTGTGGTAAGTTTGTTGTGTGTTTAATATTGCCTGGAAGTGGTCAGCATGTGGGCCTGGATGGTTGTGTCTCAGTGGCCTAAGTACAGTACAGTGGTAGACAGGGCCATGCTCTAACAACTGCAGTGCCAACCACACTGCTTCTCAGCTACACCCATGGCAGCAGTTGTACATACTCACTGTCCAGTCACCGTCAGAAAGCTGGCCATGCCATGAACGGGGCCCATACATAGAAACAGTACACAGGTGGAAGTAACCGACACAGAGTGCATGTAAAATAACTGGCAACTGCAGACAACTTTGGAATTATACATAGAAGTTAGCATCACATTAGTTGTCCCTCTAGTATGGAATACTGGTAGTCTGGACAATCAATGTCAGACCACAAAAGCCACAGTTATAAAGTGTTGACAGGCTGTCCATGTCCACACACAAGCCAAGGGGAATGTCTCAGGTATATTTGTGAGTCAGGTGCAAGTAGCTTCCATATCACACATGCACCCAGCTCACCTCACCATCAGCCACAGGTTTATCACATGTCATATCCTTGCTGTAGGGAATGAGTACAGCATGAACCCATCTCTGTATGGGAATACATACATGGTGCTGCATGGTGAATAGGTGTCCAGTGCAGGTGCATCCCTAGCTGTAAGCAGCAACCTGACCACATTCAGACTCGTGGATCAGTATGAGCAGGAAGGATTGACAGGTACACCTCAACCATTACCTTTGTCACCCCAGGGTAATCCACTGGGTTGCAGCCTAGGAACATATGCGTGACAGAATGCACTGGCCTGCTACAGATGGCCTGCAGCACTCTCAAATGGCCTACAGACCTCTGGAAAAGGTCCATGCCTCACCCATAGTGCCAATGTATGGAATATCAGCGGGTCTTAACTAACAACCTAACACCATAAACAGAAAACAAATGCAAGGCCATGCTGACAAATGCCAGTAGCATGCCTCCCCATGTCCTACTGCAAGAACTGTGGACCAGACTATAAATACTACTGGGATAAAGGCCCAACTATAGGGTTACCTCTGAGATATTGCTTTCATAATGTTAAGAAGAGGAGAGAATAACAGAGGGGGGTGTAGAAGCATGGATGTCATGGAGTGTATGAAGTCTTAAACTTTAATGTCCACCATACTACCCCCTGACTGCAAACCCATGAACAAATAGCCACTACTTGTGAACCACAATCTGAAGGTAAACTGACCAGATATATGAGTCCTGCCTCTGGATAAGCTGGGTGTATCTGTACAGCTGAGAGGTATGGCCTCAGCAGGATATGGCCATTCTGTGATGTTGGGAAAAGCACAAGAAGGGGATCACCAGCCAGCATACTAACAAGGTGCTGGACCATTTACACAGAATCAGCAGTCTGTTGTCTGTAGCTATGACAGGAGTGTGCCAGAGTGTGTAGTCTATATGCCTCAGAATATTGGTCTCAGCTTCATTCTTCTTATATTTCCCTGGTAAAAAACTGTGAGCAAAGAATGATAATGATCAGTAGTTGATGACATGATACATCACAGTGTAAAACAGTACATATGTCTGAAAATCTATGCTACAACCAACCATGTTACACAAGCAGCACAGACAGCAATAGTTACAGTATCCCCTGTATGTTATGCCCATTGTGTCTCCATATTGGCAATCTATCTACAAATATCCTGCAGATACAGGTTGCTAGGTGTAGCTGTAGTATGCAAAACCCTGAGCTGGAGTCCACCTCTCCCTGGAATGGATGCACACACACTTAATATAGGTCATACTGGGCATGAAGCCCATGTCTGACAACACAGTGGACTACAGATATCTGTTATTCGCAGATGTCTGTGCATACACAACAACAAATTGTACACCATTGATACTACACACACACAGACACATACACACACACACACACACACACACACACACACACACACACACACACACTGGATAGGAAAGGCCAACATAATATAATATGTCAAACATACACACACAGAGACGTGGGGAAGAGAGAGACAGACAGTGACAGAGAGAATCCCATTATGAGGCCTTTCCCACCCAGTACACATCCCATCAGCCTATATCACATGATGTGCTAATGTCATTCACTGTAGAAATTCCTTTGGTTAGCCCTCAGCCCTATAGCCTCAGTGGTGCTTTTGATAACTGTGTAACACTCTAGTACAAATAAGTATCCATGTAGCAGTTGCAATCGCAGTCCTGTCAAATGTAAAGTTGTGTGTGAGTGTGTGTGTTTCTAGATGAATGTGTTTGAGGCCATTCACACTCATTACACTTCCCATTGCCCTACTTTAGTACTCCTGCTGATATCAGTCATCCTGATATAACCCTTTGGGTAGCTTGCAGCTCTATAAACTCTGTGGCACTTGCAATAATTGTGTAATACTATAGTGTAGCAAACTAGTTGGATAGGAGTTCATATCCCTATCCTGGCAACTATGAAAATGTGTGTGTTTGGGTGACAAAGTGTGTATGTGTCTTTGTAGAGTCTTTGTAGAGTCTTGATTTTGAGGCCATTCACACTCACTACACTTCCCTTACCCCTCCTTTAGTATTGCTGCTGATGTCACTCACCTTCAAAGATACCTTTGGACAGCTCACCAACATATAAGCTCTGTGGCGCTTTTGATAACTGCACAATACTATAGTGTAGCAAGCTAATTAGATAGGAGTTATAATCCCAGTCCTGGTAACTGTGAAAATGTGTGTTTGTGTGAGAAAGTGTGTCTTTGTAGAAACCTGTTGCTGATGTCACTCTCCTTCAAAGATACCTTTGGACAGGTCTTCAACATATAATTAGGTAGGAGTTCTAATTCCCATCCTGGCAACTGTGGAAATGTGTGTGTTTGTGTGTGAGAGAGTGTGTCTTTGTAGAGACCTGATTTTGTGGCCATACACACTCACTACACTTCCCTTACCCCTCATTTAGCACCGCTGCTGATGTCACTCACCTTCAAAGATACCTTTGGGCAGCTTTCTGACATATAAGCTCCATGGCACTTACGATAACTGTGTAATACTGTAGTGTAGCAAACTAGTTAGGTAGGAGTTCTAATCCTGGTACTGGCAACTGTAAAAATGTGTGTGCTTGTAGAGACCTGATTTTGTAGCCATTCGCACTCACCACACTTCCCTTACCCTCCTTTAGCACTGCTGCGGATGTCACTCACCTTTAAAGATACCTCTGGACAGCTTGCCAATATATAAGCTCTGTGGTGCTCCCAATAACTGTGTGATACTGTAGTACAAAGCACTACTTAGGTGGGAGTTGTGATCTCAGTACTGGCAATTGTAAAAGTTTGTCTGTTTGTACTGGAAATTGTAAAAGTTTGTCTGTGCGTGTGTATATCTGTAGGTAGAGGTATTTTGTGTCCATACACAGCTAGTACATTTTAAAGTGTAATACTTTACAACAGCAGCTGATGTCACTCACCTTAGAGGTATGTTTGGACACTATTCTACCTATACTCCCTGTGGTGTATGTGATAAATGCGTAACAATGTAGTAACAATAACTACATAGCTAGGGGTTTGAATCTCATTCCTAGCAAGTTTGTGAGTGTATGTGTGTGTGTGTGTGTGTGTGTGTGTGTGTGTGTGTGTGTGTCTGTGTGTGTGTCTCTCTCTCTCTATATATATACATATATATACATATATATATATATATATATATATATATATATATATATATATATACATATATATATATATATATATATATATATATATATATATAAATATGTGGGTGTTCATACCTTAAATATTCTGGCCCCATTTATTCCCAGTACACTTCTCAGTGCCCACTTTAGCAGTGCTGCAGATATTATTCACCTTAGAAATACCTGTTGGCAACCCTAAACCATGTAAGGTCAGTGGTGCATGTGGTGAATGCGTAACATAAAGGTCTGAAAACATAGTTAGATAGAGGCTCGAACCTCACTCCTGGCAAATGTAAATGTGTGTGTAGGGTAAAATATTTTATGAAATTTCTCACCCACTACATCACCAAATGCCAATTTTATGAAATCTCTCAACCACTACATTACACAATGCCAGTAATTACAAGGGCTGGTGATGCTCCTCACCTTATAAGTACCTTGGGAAAACATCCATCCTATAAGCTCTGTGGCATGTGTGATAAATGTGTAACATTGTAGTAGCAATACATAGGTAGGTAGAGATTTGAAACTCAGTACTGGCACGTGTGTGTGTGTGTGTGTGTGTGTGTGTGTGTGTGTGTGTGTGTGTGTGTGTGTGTGTGTGTGTGTGTGTGTGTGTGTGTGTGTGTGTAATAACAGGATTCACTGGGGTGGGTTTTGTTAAATTATTATATTGAAGACCTGGTATATGTCCCAATGTCCACATTACAAGGCCGATAGTTGTCAAACACCATAGAGGTTGGTGTAGACAATTCACAGCCCTAAATGTGTAGTGCCATATGCAATGACTTTGTGACCGTATGGATTAGTTAACAATATAGGCAACCCTTCTAATACTCAAAGACCACTCTCCACCCAGGAATCATACACAAACACACTTGGCTAGACAGCAACCACTATATCAGTAGTTCTCTTGCAAATTGCCTCACAGATAGTACCCACAGTGTGATTGCAGTGGACTCCATGTCAAACCAATGACCAGACATGACTGGTGTCACACAGGGTATGGACCCATGTCCTCTCATGGTTGGGATCTACCCTTCTGAGGTGCAGGAGAACACAAAGGCACCCTGGCTTATAATGTTTGCATACAACAGTAAGGTGGGTGGTAGCATTCCCAATTCTTGTGATGTTGACATCATGCCCAAAGGCCACTTGACACCTATGACTGTTGTAAGAACCCTGGACATTACCTCAATATCAAGAGATGTGCCACCATTACCTTTGGGAACCCCATGGCTCACATGAAGTAATACATTGGTGGTAGTCCACCTAACAGTGACATTATTATAACAGAATGCGGAACGCAGGTTGACAGTCAGCTGCCTGTTGACCACAACAGTGCCACTGACATTAGAAAGTACTTTGATGTGTTACATCTCCTGACTGAGTGTGTGTTTTCCACCAAGTAAAAGGACATGGTAACCCTGTTCCATCCACTCAGTACCCCCAATCAATGTGTACAGTGGCCCTTTTGCCATGTTCCCCACTGGAAACCTGCAACAACTGTATCATCTGCAAAGGGAATACCATGTCTTATACACATGCCCTGTATGGACAGACTCCATTAACTCCAATGAATCTCCGTATCATACTGTCTATGTAGGTGCAATCACTACCTCAGTTACACAGCCATGTCTCACCAAACTAAGTCAGGAATGCTACATCTAAAGATACCAATCTGTCCACACAATATGCCCCAGAGACCTCAAGCACACTTCCACACTTCAAAGAACATGCATGTGGGACATGTGCACAACCCAGACACTGTCCATGTTATGGAATATAAATCACATACATATGAAGCAGTGCACATCACTGGCCACCCCCAATAATAATCTGGATGAGTAGATGGGGAATACAATTCCCACCCCAGGGACCACTCCTGTGACTATACTCCTGCGCCACATTGGAGACTATTGTCATGTGGCCTGATGCCAATGTATCCTTGGGCTAGCCGGATAAAGCCTTCAGGCCCATTCACCTACTACACACCTACAAAACAATGAACCTATGGATCTCAGTACTGGCAAGAGAGAGAGTGTGTGTGTGTGTGTGTGTGTGTGTGTGTGTGTGTGTGTGTGTGTGTGTGTGTGTGTGTGTGTATGTGAATAGTAACCTCTGTGTGTTTGGTTGATGAATATCCCCTGTGGCTGTGGTTATTAGCTATTGTAGGTGTGTTCAAACCACAACACGTACCATTCTCCACTCTACAACAGCTGTTGTAAATCAACATATACCTATGTACAACCCTCAGCACTATAATCTGTGAGGTATATGTAATCACTGTGTTACAGACTGAGGAATTATGTGCAGATACAGCTGCACCCTACCTAAGACATGGTGGATGTGGTACCACACTGCCATATCCCTTTGTCTTGCTGCAGGGCCACATCCTGATGACACACAGATGTCTAGAACAGAAACAGGATACAGCATGTGAGAACACATTCACTCAGCACTTCACTTGTGGGGGGGAGGGGTAGAGCTGGCACTGAATGTGTTGCCAAGACTGTGTCCAATATCTGTTGTCTCAGGATTGGTATTAGCATTGTGCAGTAACTCACAGCACTTGTGTTTAATGCTGCGGAGGTTGTTGATATAACTATCAAAGGCTGTTGTGACTGTCTTCAGGGTCTGCTGCATGTCTGCTCTCATAGATGCCTGTAGGGGATTCCGTGAAGGATCCAAAGTTGTGTTTGAGGCTAATAATAGAGTAAAACAGTCATGGGACACCTCCTTTCTCTGCAACAGTGTCCTCCTTTTGTTGTACACTTTAGCAATGGCAGGGGACCATTACATTGTCTCCCAGTGTTTGGAAGACAGTATCTCGGTTCTGTTGGCTCAGGCTAGTACCATGTATTAATTTACCTGTTTGTGCAGTGCATATGTGTGTGTGCTTCCACAGTCATGTAGCTATTTTCCATTTCCATGGGGGCAGTGAAGTCATCCACCCCTTTTTTCATGGCTGCAAAGTCAGCTTTGGAGAGGTTTTGCAAGGTGGTTACCTTTGTGAGGGGTGTGGCTAACATGCTGAGGTCCATGTTGATTACAGCCTGTGTGGATCCCATCATGCAGGGACTGACAACTGTGGATGAGCAACAATCCCATATTTAAGTAGTCAACACAGGTCAAGGTTGTTGCATCTTCTACTGGGGGTGAGTATGCGCTGGTCCAGGGCATTGGAAATGATGAATCCCAGAAGTGTTGAGCCACTGTACTGGTGCTTGCCTACTTTCCCCAGGTGATGGAGTGGTAGTTGAAGTCTCATACCATGTCAGTGTTGCGTTGGGCCAGTACAGATGGCAGGGTGTTGAGGAATGTGCATTGACAGTCTAGGGACATAGATGTGGACCCATAGCAGACTATGGTCTGGATTCCACTATTACCCCAAGGCAGTTGTACCGGAATATCTCCAATGCATTATGCTGGGATACTAGTATGGAGGTGTTCCTAGCCATAATGAATATGGAGACAACACCACCTGTGGAGGTGTGGTGTGGGCCATCTTTATGGGATGACAGCTGTGGAATGTGTCATAGCTTGATACCTCATAGCTGCTGTCTGCTGCTGTGAACCACCTCTCCATTACAGCAGACATGTGTCCTCCACTCCGAGTACTTTAAATTACTGCATCCTGACAGTTAGATGTCTACTGATGAGCAGCATGACACCAGGTTGCATACATGTTTAGCTGTTATGGTGGAAATTACATTAGGAACACTGCCAGTAGCTGGAAACCCAGCCCTGACAGATATAGGACATCTGTGGCAAGTCATTGGGTTCTGTCTATTATGTCATCCCAAGCAGAGAGGTACTGGATCCACTGAGAATGGCACAAAACACATAAGCCAATGTTGCAGTCAATCATCTGTTGATAGTACCACAACATCATTCTGGGTGACTGCGATACACTGCTCAGGGCTACTGTCACACCTGTCTGGACCACATAATTAGAGAGTTCAACAGTGTCTCTTGTCATGTAGTCCAGGGAGGTGTGTCCCAAGTCATTCACACCCATATGGATACAGAGTGATACTCATAGTTGTTGTGGAGTGACATGACTGGCTGTGTCATGTGTTGGCTGCTGGCATGTGATAGATATTTGGCTGTTACCTGCTCCATATTCAACTTAGTGAGTGGGATATGTGTGTGCATCAGTATTGAGTTACCCATGATTACTGTATTGTGCAAGGTAGTTAGCCTTAGGAGCATAAGTTGAGGGGCACACTTTGTAAGTTAAATATGTGTCCCTTGGCATGTACCATATCATGGTGTCTGAGTGGGTGTCTGTCTTGGTGGTCTGTGTTGTTTGAGTATATGTCCATTGAGTGCCTCTGTGAAGGTGAGCATGTGGCTTTTCACTGTATGTCATGGCTGTCAAAGTGGATGGTCTATGTGTTCCACATGGTGTGGTGAAGGTGTTGATCTTATCATCTTGACCTGCTAGTCCAGTCTTTGCTGGAGAGTGCACATGTCCATATTGGGTGATATGCGGGTAACTCTCACAGGTCTGTGTATTTGGAGGTTAGAGGGAAGGGTTGACTGTGGATATGAAGCAGTTACAACAGTGCCTCAGAATGGACAAGTGCTCCAGGTTAATGTGTGAAAACATCCCCTCACCATAATCTAGTAGTCCTGTTGATGTCATCCACCATAGAAGTACCTTTGGACTAGGTGGAGCTGCATAAGCTCTGTGGTGCATCTGATAAATGCATAGCACTGTAATAACAATAACTAGATAGGCAGGAGTTCTAATCACCCTACTGCCAACTGATTGGATGTGTGTTTGTGTGAGAATTGTGTAGTGTGGGGGATACACCATTTTGACCTGTGTACTACCCTTTACACTTCCCCTCACTCCAATTTAGTAGTTCTGTTGATGTCATCCACCTTAGAAGTACCTTTGGAGTAGGTGGAAATGAGTAAGCACTGTGGTGCATTTGATAACTGCATAGCACTATAATAGAAATATCTAGATAGGCAGGAGTTCTAATTCCAATGCTAGCAACTGTTTGTGTGTGTGTGTGTGTGTGTGTGTGTGTGTGTGTGTGTGTGTGTGTGTGTGTGTGTGTGTGTGTGTGTGTGTGTGTGTGTGTGTGTGTGTGTGTGTGTGTGTGTGTGTGAGGATTATATCTTGTGTGGCTTATACCATTTTAATGTGTGTACCATACATGACTGGTGACCACCTCCTGCTGCCATTACTTTATGTAGTGTGGTAATAGCATCTGCCTCCTATGCTGCAGGTTAAACTATTGTGCAGTCCTCTGTACAGATGTGTCTGGAATATCCATATATTTGAAACCTATAACCGAAAGTGGTCTGTGTGCCTTAACAATGCCCATGTAGGTGAAATTGTAGCCAAATAGGCCACAGCGAGTGTACTGCAAATATGGCAGCATGAGGTATCATACCTGACTGAAACATCATATTGATACCACGTCTACCACCTTCACAGGTGATCAGCCTTGTAGGTGCAATACATGAGTCCAGATGCTTGGTTTTACAAGTGAACTGTTCCTGATATGGGTCACATTAAAGGCTAGAAGAGGTGTGGACTGACATATTGTGGTCCTAATTAGTATGTAACAGGAACACCTTGCATCTTAATAGGGGTGTGTACACAATTTATATCCACTGTATACCACTAATGTGTCACACATGTCCCTACCTTAGGCCATTTCTCCAGCCCATTTTGCTGGCTTCCGTCCAGACATCTTGGCACTGACAAGTTGTGAGGTATGCTACAGGAAAGTTGAATTCACATCAGATAGGCCCCAGTGGTGACCACTGTGATGCAATGCATTTAACCCCAGCACAAGTGAACATGCACAAAAAGAAATATAGCTATTACATAAAGCAATATAGCTATTACTGATGGTTGCGTGCATGGTAAATTGCATGGCCTTCACATACCTGGGGTATTGCCAGGTAACAACAGAACAAGTCATACTCACCAGCTTCAGGCTGCTATCCCATATGCAGACCAGAGAGTCCTAGGTAGTTGTGAGAGGGAGTTATTGTCAGCAGACTCACATGTGGCCATGATATAGGATGGATACAGCATGTCTTCACATCTACAATGTTAACCACAATAATACAAGATGTCCTGTCCTCACCATAGATGTGCACCTCTGTGCATTAGAAAACCCCATCCACAACTGCAATCAGACCTGACACATGGATGTAGATACAATACAGATACATGTATGTCTGATATATTAGTGAACTAATCCCCACTAGGCCCTTACCTGCACACTCCTTGTCCAGTGTGTGCGTGCAGCCTACCTCCACAATGCTTCCTTCAGCTTCATGTCTTGTGCATGGACGGGCACCCCAAGTTTGGTGAGGAGCTCCTTGGTGGATGTCAGTGGTGGCTGGATTGCTGGGCCCCCACCTGTGGCTAGCCCATCCTTCTCTACAGCAGCAGCCCATTGATGGACATGGTGGATGAGGTTGGTGGCTCGATGCTGCACATGCTCATAAGCTCTGCTGTGCAGGTCAGCATCATTTACCCTGTGGACCCTACTGGTCCACAGGGTGGTCCTCTCCTGCACATCTTTTGCCCTCCGTCCAAATAAAAGGATATAATATCCAATCACATATTGAGTGATGACGTCAGTTTCCTAAACAGAGAATGCTGGTAGGCAAGCCCTCTGCATGTTAGATATAAACAGGAAAAGGTCACAGGACCTCATACGGTTGTCAAATTGCACAACAACAGTGGCTATTACATGCAAATAGTCCACACTACACCATAACCTTCCAAGCTATCATGGCTATAGCAGCTTGCATTACACTCCTGGCCTTGCCTTATTCCCCGTAATGTTGGGCACTTGATTGCATAATCCTGTATTCTCCATTCATTTCTGTGTAGAGACTTGACAGTGGCTATCTTCCACGTGAATGGTGTGTGGATGGTGGCAGGTCTGTCTTTGACTGTGGTGTGTGACAGAGTTGTGAGCACATGCTTGAGTTCATGTAGGAGGCAGACAGTGATGTTATTATGCCCCATGGAGATATGCTGTTGTTGCCATCAGTAGGCAATATGTACATGCTCACCACTGCTGAGGGGAAGAATGTGGTTGATTTGGATATCCCCCTGTACAACTGGGGTGGACAGGGTGGCAATGTTCCCACCTAACCTGTGTGATGCAGATTTCCTATATCCATGGTATGTGTGTATGAGGTGTTCAGGGTGAATTGTGTTGTTTCCTTTGAGACTTACAACATAGGTGGAGACACAGTTACAATTGTCCTTGGTGGTGTGGATATGTCTGATTTGTAGTTATAGTCAGCCTTACAGGAAGTCACCTGTGAACTTACATGCTTGCTCAGATATAGGTGGACTTGCTTCCAAGATGTTGCCTGCACCTATGTGCCCCTGTACAGCCAATGTTGCAACCTATTATTTGGTTTGTGTATTGCTGTTGACCACCAAAGGAGATTACTCTACCTTGGACGCTGGTTATACAGGTCAGTATTGCTGAGTTCATATTGCTACAGTGGATATAAAGGGTACACGTCCCTGTTACAATGCCTGGTATTTGTGCAATTGGAACATGACACCACATAAACTCATTTCAAAACAATTCCCACCTGTAATGTGACCTATAGCCTGTACAATTCAATTGAAAATATAACAATCTGGTCTGTGAAAACATATGGAAATAATCAGTACAATAAATCAGTTGAATGAGTGTGCACATCCTTAAACTGATATGTTGTGTATGCACCTCTTGAGATGGTTACAGCATTCATTTGTCTTGGTTTGGACCCTAACATTATTGCACATCTTCACTTGGCAATAGTTGCTTACCTTCCTACAAATACATTTGATTGTATTTCAATGGAATTGTACAGGTTAGGGGTCACATTCAAGATGAGAAACATTATGAAATGATCTTCTATGGTCTGATTGTCATACAGCACACACACCTGGCATTCCAACAGGGGTGTGTACACTTGTGATATCCACTGTATATAGGTGGTGATATACCTGGTAGAGGTAGGCATGGACAGAGGGTCATAACACAGTTGGACAATTCTCTGACTAATACCTGATAATCATGCCTACTCTGGTACCCATATCAGTGTCAGGGCAATGCAACAACCAGTAGCTGTACACATTTATGTCTGTTGTATGCACTGACATTGATATTACACACATGTGCAACATGCACAACCTATGTACCTGACTGCTTGAAACCCATGTTATTAGTTTTGTGCCTTCCAGTTGAACATATGCCTACATGCATATGCTCAGGGGATACCTGGTATACATTACTGTTCTATGTTGGTATGGCACACAGTATTTACAGTCTTGCTGCTCAGTCATACTTCTCAACCTGTTATAGCAGTACATCTGGACAATGGCACACATAAATGTGTGGCAAAAGGGACACCAGTATTGATACTGTATTAATATAGCTGCACCATACATTAGTACATTGATTGCACATTAGGCTTTGACATCACTGTGATATCCTGGAAGATGTCCAACAGTCATAAGTAGGCTATTATGTTATAATGTCATTGCTCACAGACCTGCCAATGGCTTGGCTGACATAACACAGGTATATGTGCATGTGACTATAGATATCAGTCATAAATGTGCTTATTTTCCAGCAGAACACTGTACAGTTGAATGTTATTAATTCAATATATCACATGCAGTTCAACACACATGTCTGCAACAGCACTTTACTATGCACATGCCCTATATAGGTCTCTTAGCTTTACAAAACAAAATGTGTCATACTCATATTCACAGGTAACATGGATATGGACAACATCTCATTAAATGGCCTAGCAGTGGCACAGTCACAACTTTTTGACAGACACCCCAGCAGTTGTCATATATGAGCTGTCCTTTCCCAGGTTGAGTCAGGCTCCTGAGCTGTGATCCTACCTTGCAACCTCTAAGAACATCACATCTGGACAAAGCCTAAAATGATGGGGATAAATAAGGACAGACTTTAAATATTCCTGTTACAAACATAGGAAGCTTGTAGAATGATACATTTTTGCATTACCGTGAATATTCTTAAGGATGTGGAGTCTTAAACTCAAGTGTTTGTCATTACTTGATGACTTCAATCCTCAGCTATTTGCCAAAAAAAAATACAGATTTCAGGAGGAACAGATAAAAAACTATGATGGGAAAATCTGGACATTCTGGGAAAATATGTACAGTTGAGAGGTATGTCTGTAATCTTTCTCACTGTTGAGAGGGCCAGATGCTATGGCCTTAGCAGCTATTCAGCAGGACATTAGTACAGCAAGTCTTGTTGGGACATATATTCCTCCAAATCATATTTCCCATTATTGCAGACCAAGTACAATAATCAATTACATGCTTACATGTTTCACTTAGCTTTTTTTCTTTCTTCTCTTTTCCAGTTTATGTTTTATTTGTTCTCTCTCTCTCTCTCTCTCTCTCTCTGTGCACTACAGGGATAGAGCTGGTTTGAATAAGTGGCAGCATGGCTTTTGTAGGTGATGCTCATGACCAAGTGATGGCCTATGCACCTATTGGGGTTCCCCACTTGCTAAATGCATGCAGAGCAGCTGTGTAGTTCTTCCAATAGCCAATGTCATAGCAACACACTCCTATAAATGAGCACTCCATGT
>NC_056725.1:1244472329-1244684829 GCF_019279795.1 Protopterus annectens
AAAACCCTGTGGAACTCCACTTATGACTGCTCAGCATTCTGACTTGGAGTCAGCTATTTCCACACCGTGAGTTCTATCTGTGAACCAATTTGCAACACACCTAGTGATATAAGGGTTGATGCCTAGCTTAGTGAGTTTTTGCATGATTCTTGAATGGGGAATGTTATCAAAGGCTTTGGCCAGATCAAGGTAGGCTGTAATTGCCACCTTGCCTTCATCCACAGCTCATGTGACTGACGCCAGGAAGTTGACCAGGTGGATTGAGCAGGTATGACCTATCCTTCACAAAAGTAAACTGTGTAGGATCCTGAGTCTGCAGATTCCCATATCCCTGTTTATTAGGTGCATGATGACGCATTCCATAGCTTTGCATAACAGACTTGTCAGGCAGTTGGGGCAATATTTCCCAGGGTCTGTAGTCACACCTCGTTTGTGGAGAAAGGTGACTGTAGCAGTGCACAATTCAGTAGGGACAAAGCCTGAGGTGAGGCTGTGCTTGAACAGGTCACACAGGTGAGGTGCCAGGTCACTCTGTAGTTCATGCAGAACACAGCTAGGGATATTTTCAGGCCCCAGAGAAGCTGTATTCTTGGCCTTGGACAGTGGTGTTTTAACCTGTGCAGAAGTAATATTGGGCACCTGGCAGTGTACTGGTATTGTGATTGATCCTTTGAGTCAGGAGAAAGGGGTAAAGTCTGCACTCAGTATGTCAGCCAGTATATTGGCAATATTTGTTGGCTCAGTCTAGGAGGTACCATTGTCTAGTAGCTCAGAACAAATGTTGGTATTGCAATGGAGATTCATTACATAGCTGGATGAGGCCTTGTGGTTGTCTTTACTATGTGCTCCAATTCTGTTTTTACAGCTAACTTTGGAGCATTTGATGAGGGCTCTCAACTTTTAATTGAGGCTGATAAGGGTTTTTTCCAGTCTTGGGACTTCACCTTATTCCATATCAGTTCCCTTCTTCTGTTGTACAGTTTCTTTATAGCCAGGAACTACTAGATCAGCTTCCTTTTTTTGGAGGTGGGGGTCTGGGTTCTATTGGGTATGGCGGTATCCATGCATTTGTGTACATGTTCATAGTGCATTGTTGTTTGATTCAGCAGTCATGCAACTAGTCTCAATTTGCATGGCTGCTGGAAGGTTAGCCACCTCTGTTGTTCTGAGGCCATAGTTAGCTTTGGACAGGCTTTTCATGGTGGTTACTTGTTGAGGGGTGGAGGGCCATGGATTTCCGAAGGTGATTAATTTGTGCTAAGATATAACAAGGCAGGAGCTGGCTACTGGTGTAGAGCAACAGCCACCTATGTTAGCAAGGACCAGGTCAATGTGATGGGCATGTGCATCGGTACATGAGTAGCTTTCCCAGGTAATGGTGGGGTAGTTGAAGTCAACCAGTATGAGAGTATTACGTTGGACACTAATATTCCCCAAGGTGTTTAGGGACATAGATTGTGAGTCTTGTGGCACCTTTGGGGACCTATAGCAGGCTACAACTGGAACCACTGTATTACCTAATGTTAGCTACACATGCAGGATCTGTTATGCATAATGCTGTTCTACCACTCTGGAGGTGTGTGCATCCTTAATAAATATGGAAATACCACCACCTTTGGTGCTTCGGCCAAAAGTTGTGGAATGAGTTATAGGCTGGTAGTGCAGGGGTGCTTTCTGCTGCCTTTAACCAGGTCTCTGTTGCAGCACAGATGTCATTGCTCCCCATTTTAAAGAATACTTCCAATGAGAGCATTTTCAGATTTAGACTTCTAGTGTGCAGCAGAATGACTCTCAGATTGCATGTGTTTGTAGCTGTCATATATTTCTGTATATTTATGTATACATATATATATATATATATATATATATAGAGAGAGAGAGAGGAGTTTATATATATATATATATATATATATATATCTATATATATATATATATTTATATATATATATATATATATATATATATATGTGTGTATATATATTTATATATATATATATATATATATATATATATATATATATATACATATGCTCATTTATTCACCTTTCTATATATATGTGTGTGTATGTATATAAGTAGATATACATGTGGATGTATATCTCTATATATATATGTATTATGTATATATTTGTCCACATATATGCATCTGACTAATTCTACAGACTCCTTTCCCTAATGTTGAATAACTGTACTAACTGATATGTTGTGAATGTCTTCACTACTTTGTAGGGCTCAGATGGTGTAATGGTACATTGGTGTAGTAGTAGTTTACAGAGCCCTGAGTTCAAGACTTGGCAGGCCTTATTACTTTGTTGCAAGGCAGAACAGTTCTGCTGGGGAGGAAGGGATAAGGGCAATAATTAAAAGAGGTCCCTAGTTTAGGCCCTTTCACCCCCATTTAGACAGCATTTGGACAGATTTGTTGCAGGAAGAGGTTCAGAGTGTGGATCTGATGTCCAACTGCACTACATATAAATATATATATATATATATATATATATATATATATATATATATATATATATAAATATATATATATATATATATATATATATATATATATATATATATATATATATTTATTTATATATATTGATAACATTTGTTTTACGTACATACTGAAATATTTAGGATAGAGTGATGTTTATGAAGCTAGAAATTGATGCTGTAATGATGAATGTTGTTAGTGCATATGCTCCACAAGTTGGGTGTGCAGTGGATGAGAAAGAAAAATTTTGGAGTGAATTGGATGAATTGGTGATGACTGTACACAATGGTGAGAAAGTGGTGATTGGAGCAGATTTCAATGGGCATGTTGGTGAAGGGAACAGAGGGGATGAGGAAGTGATGGGTAGGTATGGTGTTAAACAAAGGAATGCAGAAGGTCAGATGGTAGTGGATTTTGCGAAAAGGATGGACATGGCTGTGGTGAATACATATTTTAACAAGAGGGAGGGGCATAGGGTGATGTACAAGAGTGGAGGAAGATGCACACAGGTGGATTATATCTTATATTGGAGAGCCAGTCTGAAGGAGATTGGAGACTGTAAAGTGGTGACCGGAGAAAGTGCAGCTAGGCAGCATAGGATGTTGGTTTGTAGGATAATGTTGGTGATCAGGAAGAGGAGGAGGAGTGTGAGGGCAGCACCAAGTATCAAATGGTGGAAATTGAAAAAGGGTAATTGTGAGGTGGATTTCAGGAATGAGTTAAGACAGGCACTGGGTGTGAAAAGAGAGTTACCAAGCTGGTAAACCACAGCAGCAGAGCTAGTAAGGAGATGGCAAGGACAACAAGGAGAGGAGATATGTGGTGGTGGAATGAGGATACAGTATACAGGTATAAAGAGGTTGGCAAAGAAAAGATTGTCAGAGGAGAGAGAGGAGAAGAAAGTAGACAGGATTCTAAGGAGTGTGCATGGCAAAGAGACAGAGCGAAAGGCTAGCATAAACACACATACAAAAGAGTTGTTGTAAAAGTTGGACACTAAGGAGGAGGAGGGAGAAAGGTATCAATTGGCTAGACAGAGGACTGAGCTGAGAAAGATGTGCAGCAGGTAAAAGGGATAAAAAGGATAATGGGGAAACATACTCACAAGTGGAGAGATTGCGTTGAGGAGATGGAAGGATGATCAAAACTGTCAGTCAGGAAGAAAAGGGAAAGAGTAGTGGACTAGGGGTTAAGAAGGACGTGATGATTAGTGATCCGGATGATGAATAGATTCCCAGCAAAGAAGAGAGCAGACTACAGAGCGGCTCTTTTGCTCTTGATGGTTGATGGAGAAGTACAGAGAATGTCAGAGATTGTTGTTTTGTTTTGACTTAGAGATAGCATATGATGACAGGCCTAGAGGAGAGGAGTTGTTGTATTAAGAGTGAAAGTCAGAAATGTCAGAGAAGTAAGTAAGAGTGGTGCAGGATATGTACAAGTGTAGTGTGACAGCAAGATCAGCTCTGAGCCTTTTTATTTACAAAACAGGTGGAGGACCCTGAGATGGAGAGAGAGAGCTCTAGAGGAATGAAGGGATGTCAGGGCAGGAGGGAGAATATATGTGTGATGTGTGAATGAGAGAGGGATAGAGGAATGGGTGAGGATGTAAGGAGTAGAGGTATGAAGGTGGGTGAGAGAGAGTACAGGCAGAGGATGGAGTGGGTGGAGGAGCATCAGGAGTGATTTGGTAAGAGTGAAGGGAAAGGTCTACAAGAGGTAGGTAGAGACCAGCTATATTATTATATGGGTTGACAGTGGCATTGACAAAAAGGCAGGAGTTTGAGCTGGATGTGGCAGAAAGAGAGGGTTGGGACACATGTGCTGAGGATGGGGGCTGAGATTTGGGAAAAAAGATACTAGCTATGGAAGCACCAGGGTAAACAGAAAAAAGAGGAAGGCCTAATAAGGTTTTATGGATGTGGTAGAAGGACATGCAGATGATTGGTGTGACAGAGCAAGATGATATATATATATATATATATATATATATATATATATATATATATATATATACATATATTTATATATATATCTATATATATATATATATATATATATATATATATCTATCTCTATCTATCTCTATCTATCTATATATATATATATATATATATATATCTATATATCTATATATATATGTGTGTGTGTGTGTGTGTGTATATATATATATATATGTTTATATATATATATATATATATATATATATATATATATATATATATATATATATATATATATATATATATATATATATATATATATATATATATATACAGTTGTTGTTGTGTCTCTTTGCTTTTTCCTGGTGGGACAGCAGCAGAAGAACTCCGGTCTGCTAATGATGTAGATTTTTTTTTTACATGTTTGCCGCCCCCCAATGACAACCACCAATGAAATGAGCCCATTCATGTCTCTCCACACCACACAGAAGACACTCTAGAGAGAGGAACACAGGACATTTACTGGTGAGGTGACAACGCCCACAGAACCACACACACAGTCTATATATATATATATATATATATATATATATATATATATATATATATATATGATATGTTTGAAAAAGGTTTGTGTGGCAGTAAGCAATGCTAACTTCAGGTTAACTATGCTTACAGACAGCCTTCAAAGTGCTTAATCTGTGTAGGCATCGCTTAGCACTGCACAAACAGGATTAATCCTGTTTACAACTGCTTACTCCCACTTACCACCGCACTAATTTCTTTAAAAGAACAGAAAAAGGGGTGATAGGAAAGTGGTGAAAAAGGGGGCACGAAGAGGGAAGAACAATATGAAAGGTAGCTAGGGATGTGCAGGATGGGTGTAGGGAAGGTCCATAGCTGTCCATTTCTTCTACAGTAACGGCTGTGCATATCTACTGAATTTGGAGGTAATTTGGACACTCAAACCCCTGAGAGAGGGAGTGAGGATAAAAATAATGTGTTGTGAAGCCAATTATACAAAAGTACATGTGTTCAGTGGACATGTGTGCGAAATGGACAACTACGTATGGGGCGACATTTTATTTTGGGAACAGATTGCCCTTTTTTTTTAAGGTGAGAGTGGGATGTTGGGGAAGGATAGTAGGTAGGGGAGGTGGGTTGGGTAGGAAGATAGACAAGACAACATACAGGGGCAGTGTATAACTCATGGGGGCAAACACCTTGGATGGGGAGGGGTGCTTGGTAATCAGAAGCACACGTACCCCCAAATGGATACAGTGGGACTGAAGTCCTTACCCATGAGCAGTCACCACTGAACCTTCATGGCCCTGAAGGTGGCTGAGCAGGAGGGGCAGGCTGACCCTCTAATTGCATCACATGGCCCTTAAGCTGGCATAGCAGATCTCCCAATTCCTTGTAGTACTCACTACGCACCAGACCCCAGACCTGGCATTCGGTGACAGGATCCTGGCCACACCAGCAGGGGGACAAGCTCCATTCCCTAAGCTGGTTACACCCAAAGGTGGTGCAGGACCAGTGAATGAGGAGGTCCCAGGGTGGGTACCAGATGTGCTGGGTCCTGGTGCCACAGCCAGTTGAGGCATAAGAAGTGGATTCATTTGGATCAGCCTTCCCAGAAGTGCTATGGTGTTGCAGTTTTAGAACATATGTTGGTTAGTAATGGTAAACACATTCCAGGATTAGTTATAACAGCATGCATGAGCATTCCCATTAACCCAAAACAACAGATTTGGAACATTTGCATAGCAAACAGAACACATGAATATATGGAACCACAGTGGGCATTACACCAGCATGCAGGTTACATTGATAGCAACAGGCCACCAATGATAGTATTTGAACAGGGAACATTAATTGGTATACATTTCAACATTTGTAGAGCAGTAGGACACATGTCTCAGCAGTAGGTTTGGTGGAAAACATACCCATTCATTTATGTGTTTAGATTACTGGTGAAGATATGATGGGGAAGAGAGAGAGAGATGTCAATTAACAAATGTAGATTCTTGCAGTGGTCTCAGCTTTAATGATCATTGCTCTAATCATTACTCTACAGGTATTATTACAACAACCTATAGCCTTGGTTTGGGCAGTGGTATGTTTGTATACAGTGGATGATTACAGCCTTCTTATAGCTATGTTATACATTCTCTTACTTGGAAAACCTGTGGAGGGAATGTTTAAAACTACCTGACTGTTTCTACCCATATTCACAGAGTCAGAGTTACATATGTGCACTCATAGTGTGTGTGTGTGTGTGTGTGTGTGTGTGTGTGTGTGTGTGTGTGTGTGTGTGTATGCTACTGACATGCACTGCCTTTATTTCTATCGGTCACCCCAGTTGTTGGTAGCAGGGACCAGTAGCTATGACAGTATGACACTTTTGAACATTTCTTGGGGGAGACCACTTAGTGTATGTACTTATCTTGCTGTCATTTGCAGCCTTGGGGTTGGACTGTGGGTGTTGGACACAGTATAACTACAGCCTTCTTATAGCTACTTTTATACCTTCTCTTACCTGGAAGACCTGTGAAGGGACTTTATGTTGACACCACCTGCCTTTCTACACATATTCACAAAATTCTAGTTGAAATTATGCATACAGCTTACTACCACTCCCACGATTCAAACTGTGGCTGTTTCTGCTAAAGTTCAACAAGTTTGTGTTTCATCAGAACAAGCTGTTGAGAAACTGCTGTATTCCTCTTGAATGTTTTCTGTCTAATTCTCTCTTGGTTGTACAATCTGACCTTGTGATTGCAACATTCTTATATATACATTCCTATACATACCTTTTGACATAGCACAGTGTGGAAAGCAGTGGTTAACACATCATTACTATTCTGATATCAGATCTTGGTGCATGAAACATTTCAAGTCAGACAATACCAGAGTAAACACAACCAGCCTGGGGTTTTCACTTTTATTGACAAGTATTTACACTTTTATTGATATATAACCTGTATGTCAATATTACTCTCCTACTGGCTTCTTCAGTCATTACCATACCTGTTTTTAAGTACTGCAAGGTTACATTTTACTACTTTTTATTTATTTGCCCTACATAATACGAGCTAGATTGTTACTCACCAGCCTCGTGACACAGCCTTAGCAGCCTGCTGGTGTGGACTTCCAAGTTACCAGCCCTCTCATCTGCAGCTGTACAGGAGATAAGAAAAATATTTATGCATACCTATCCATCACATACACAGGCTGAACTTTGGAAAACACTTATTTTGACTAATACTTACACATGGCTGGAGCATTCCCCACCTGGGCATCTTGGGCCCACTGGTCCAAAAGGTCCCTTTTCCTCTGCTTCAAGTCGGCAAAGTGGTGCCCGACCTGCTCACCAGTCCGAGGGATGCCAGTGGCAGTGGTGAGATCTCGGGCAAGATGGTCCCAGGCCTCCACTTTGTATCAGGTGCCCTGGTACTGGTCCTGCAGCAGTCACCTTTCATGATCTTTAATGAGAAGTCTGACCATGACCCTGGACTCCTGAATGCCCCCAACGCTGTGCCCAAAAGTGCACACCTTCACCTACACCAGCCATAGTACCTACAGTGGGGAGCTACAACTGGTTATGAGCTGTATTCCCACCTGCAAGGTTTAAATAGGGCTAATTTCCTACCCTTTACTATGAGTGGACAGTTTGGAAACTGCTGAGCTAAGCTAAGCACCGGGCAAACCTGCTTAGCTAAGATAACTATTGCGTAAAGGGATAGATGCTAAGCCCTGCTTACAAGTGCACAAATCCACTTAGCTACGCTAATTCTTGCTTAAACTTTAAATTTCACTGACACATCACATTTGGAGCTGCTACACTATCCTGGTTAACATATACATAATATTCACTACCTATTTATAAAAAATACATTTTAGTTGTGTTTCACTTATGAAAATGTACAGATTGCTGTGGGGCTCAAACCATGACTGACTGCATGTTAAGCAAATGTTCTAATCACTACACTATTCCACTTTTACTGTTTTGATTGTATATTTCTATTTAGCTTCTTTTGATGTTTGAACTCTGCTATGCATAGCTGAGCGATGGGGACACCCGCTTAGCTACGGTTAAACTTTATTGATTTAATAAAAAAAAAAAGATTTTGAGAATTTAAATGAAATTTAACTTTTTCTCTCTTTAGGAGTATGCCTGCTGTGATGGGGAACAAGGGTACAACAATAGGGACAATTTTAGCACTTTAAAAGTGCATGGGATAACGTTTTTTGTGTTAGCATGTATTTTGTGAGGTGTATGGGAACTCAGGCATGTCAGTGATGTTTCTATTGTTATTTTATTTCTTCATTTAACATTTGTTGACCGAGTAAGTCCAACTAGGACAGGAAGCCTATTTTCAGTAGTGGCCCGGGGTGACACGCTCCAGATGCATGTATGTGGCATGCATTCTGCAGATATACTGCACAATTGTGCAGTATATCTGCAGACAACTGTGTTTTTGCTTTTAAAAGTGCTGCAATGGCACGTTCTGAGTGAAGGAGACATGTTACATGTGCAGGCACTGCTGTAACACCCCCCCTGCACTCATTCATGGATCGTGTCCTTGTAGTTGTTATGGCAGTGCACCTTCATGAATATGCAAGGCGCGCTGCTGTGCTGCACGGACATGATCCATTCCTTGCAAGAATAGTTTATTTTTGCACGGAACTTTACTGAATCCTGGGGATTGTCCTTACATCAAACACTACTTGACATTAGCAAATCTAATTAAAAAAATAAAAACATGAAAATAAAATAGCATACACTACATAAATGCCACTTATGAAAAAAAAATACTTTTACAGACCCCCCAATGAAACAAACACCACACTATTTGGGAAAAGACAACCATTTATTTATTTGCAGCGTCACCCATTCACCTCCATCCCAACCATCACATAAACCAGTGTTAATTCATCCACTCACTTAATCACAACTTCCCACTAGAAGCAGTGTTATTCCACTTACTTTGATAACCAAGCAACCAACCAACCAACCATCTAGTATGATCCAAAACATAAACACCAGAGGGGGAACAGAAGAGGGACATCAGAGCCCTCTTCTCTGAACACAGGCTATCCCCTCAAAAATCCTATAATGATTTCACCAAACCTTTCAAAAACAATGACATGTGCACATTGAACAGGTCTAAGCCCAAGTCACTCAAGTGGACTCCATCACCCCTAAACCACACTGGATCTCTGTCATCAAAATCCCTATGCTCAGTAATATGACTACCCAACTGTCACAACTGCCTCAAAAGCCTGTGATTAACAAGATGATGAGCATGCTCGATAGCCTTAAAATTGCCTGCATTCCTCCACACAATATGGTACTACTTCAGACCACATGATAATCAAGGAAGAAATCTGCTCCACAAACTCGCCAAATCCCTCATTACCCTGAAGACTAAGTGGTGTTTTGGAGTAATCCCTAAGTCAATAACTGCCAAATGGAGAACCAAAACATGTGTGATCTCAATCCGAAAATATAAATCTTCAAACTTGTCCTTGAGTTGGTGTCACCTGAGTCCTCAAACAACATGCTAAAAAACACTCCACCTGCATTGCTGCAACTCCCAGCTCATTTCCATCTGACCTAATCACAGCTCACTTCACAGCCCAATAAACAACGGGATGACCCAGTATGACAAACTTCCTTCCTTAAAAAAAAAGAAATTAAACACTGCTAATGACATAAAAACGATCTAATATAAGACAAAAAGGCCCCAGATGACTACTACACCCCTTCTTTATAACCTCCACTGACCAACCTTCCCTTGCCAAATCTGACGCCCTCCCAATCTGAAAAGAATGCATAGAGAACCTCTCAACTTGAAAACCTACACACTGAAAAGCCTTCTTTATCAAGATTGTCTCCTACCACCTTTCCACTGCTAGATCGAAAAATGAAATCCTGTGGTCTACTGCTGTGCAATAACTGCAAATTCCTGGCCCATGACACTGGACAACTGGAATCATCACCACACATCTGCAACACAATCTGTGCACTTCTATCCATCTGATCAGTCTTAGATCGGTGCCACCAGAGAAGGAAATATAAGGATATTCTGCCACAACAATGAACTCAGCAGCTCATCCACCCTAAATGCTCCAATAAACATCCATACAAACAGGGTGGCCCAAAGTGAATAATCTACTGAATTCCATTTCAAAGTGCAGACCTAGCAACAGCACCATAAGGGCCTGCTTTGTCATAGCAAATGCCTGCCAGTTGTCCTAAAAGTAATCTGAACCCAACCTTTCAACATCCAAGCTATTTCCCACAACTAGGTCAAATCCTCTAACTCCATCACCTGGGTGAGTATGCTAACAGCTATCAAATCTACCATAACTGACTGAACTGCCCACCCTTTCATCCAAGCCTCAGCCAAATAATGCAACAACAGCTTCACTGAACAAACTCTCTCCCCCACAGTCAACTGCAATATAAATTCACCAAATGCAGATACTGTCCTACCATACGCTTTCCTAGTCGAATTAGCCCAAGACTGCTGAATCAGTCATCCCATCACTTGAGCCCAACTCGACACACCTCCTCCTGCAACACAACTGGTACACCTTGTGCTTTCAGGACCAACTGCAGAACCTGGGAAACTGAAAATGAGAAAGGCTGTCAACAATCAAATTCCTTGTACCTGGCAAATGTCCACCTGAAAAATAACAAAATATCAACAAATATTGCAAAACCAATTTCTGTAAAACTAATAAAAGTAGCCTAGACTTGGCAGTTTTGGACTTTACCACCCAAACCACTGTCAAGTTGTCTGAATTAAAAACCACCTTCCTGTCATGCAATTGCTCCTGCTAAACCACAGAAGCCACCCAAATAGGCATCAATTGTAAAAAAGCCACATCCTTCTTCCACTCATTCACCCAGTCATCCAGCCAACGAACAGCAAACCAGCCTAGATTAAAATATGGCCCCATCCCTTTTCCTACTGCAGCTGTGAAAAATTACAATTCATCCTGATTAACCCAGTCTTTCTGCCAAAACAAAATGCTATTGAAACAGTTCAATAACGACAACTATAATTCTAAATCTGGAAGTACAAGCTTACTAACAATTACCCAGTGATGCTTACTTCTGCCACCTTTTAACAAAAATGTCATTGATCTGCAAAATGCTGACTGGGACTAATTACCTGACATGCAAAGTCCAAGAGACCCAAAAGCTCCCTGACATCCTTAATCCACACTTTGTCTTTAGATATCATCCACCCAATTCTTCCTTTCAATCACTCTATCTTCTCAAAAAGACAAAACAAACCCTGCTCAGAATCCACTGTCAAACCCCAAAAAAAACATAAAGACTTGGCAGAGCCTTCCAGCTTCTGCTTAGCCAGTGGAACTCCCAACTCCTCTCACATAGCAATGAAAGTCTGCATCCCTTCCGTAACCCTCACCAACCAAAAGAAAGTCATGCAGATAATAAATGGCCTTCTGAGAATGCACCCATTGCTGACACACCCAGTGAAGTGCAGAGCTAAATTTCTCAAATGTAGCACAAGTCACCTCATGTCCTTGTCAAAATAAAACTTATCATCGACTACCATACTGAATAATGGTCACTCTTCTTCACGTATGGGCAGCAAATGGAAAGCAGCCTTGATATCATCCTTTACTAATCAGGGATCCTCAAACCCTTTAATCATTGCTACAGCATCATTTAGTGACATGTACCTAACCATAACGTACTCTCTGTAGAAAAAATCATTGACCGAGTCGCCTTGCAAGAGAGACAAATAGTGAATCATGCGAAATTCTCCAGGCACCTTCTTAGGGACCAACCCAAATGGTGAAACTTTGAAGTTAAATAATGAGGGAGATTAAAAGGGCCCACCAACCTGTCAGAGCGCACTTTCTTCTCAAACAGACCTCTCAATAGAACCTCATCGCCACATACCAAGTGCAAATTTTTACAAAGTGAACTATCCCCACTAACCCCAGACTTGATAGAAAACCCCAAAGGAAACCCTGAAATCAACTCAGCAGTGATCTGTGAATCAGGAAAGTGAAACAATGTCGGGAGCAATACCTGCACCTTAAAAGCTGGCTTGCCTCTCTGCCTTCACAAGGACATACTTCCCCTCTGCTCCAGTAAATTAGCACACCCTCTAAACCCCTGAAGACCTTCCGCTGGGAGGAAGGACCCAATATTGGTTATTGTGGGACCCACATGTATCAGATTCCCCTCCCAACAGCCACACTGCAATGCCGCATGCACCCCAGAGCTGATTGATCAAATATGTGAAAATCTACACGCAGACCCTATGCACCTATCCACACTGAATGCCCAACATACCCCATCCATCTCTCCCCCTAACCTACCTAGCCAGGCAAATCCCCTCAAACTGCAGAGAACAAACAAAAGGCAACGTGGTTTACCAGACCTTCCAAATGTATTGTTAGCACTTTCAGGAGTAACAATTGCGACCTTCTACAGACAAAAAACATGAAAGAAAAAACTTTCTTGATTTAAATAAACCACCAACAGTGACATCTTCAGATTATCAATTCATAATTAAAGAAACATTACACATATCTAAAACATATGTGTGTGTATACACATATATATATGTATATATATATATATATATATATATATATATATATATATATATATATATATATATATATATATGTATCAACATATATATAAATATATATATATATATATATATATATATATATATATATATATATTGTTATGTTTATATAAATAAACACCCTCTCTAAAACATATAAAAATACATTTAACACAGTATAAAAATCTTAAACATGTCTCCAAGACAAGGTAAAACAATGAGTTCTTAACAAGTTAACGTCTTTCTAAAGATTTTAATCTTAATAAACATTTTAAGGAACATGACTCATTTAACTCTGGGTACATATAAGCATTGGTTATGACTTGCCACCATAATTCTCTTTGCTCCAATAATAATTGCCATGGCCCACCTCTAATGCTTTCACCTGCTCTATCACAAGAAATAAGAAGGAATGTCCAGGAAATTCAATTGCATGCTTTGCTAGTGCATTATTACAATCTTGCTTATGTATGCTGTACTGATGTTCATAAATGCGTTGCTTCAATTGTCTTTCGATTTTTCCTATATAAAACTGTGGACAGCTTTGGCACTCAGCCAAATAAATTACTCCTGGGCTGTTGCAATTACATCTACCACTAATGGAATAGGTAAAATGTCTTATTGTAAACCTGAATGAAGTTTTAATAAACTTGCAATAATTGCAACAGCCACATTTTAACATATCCCCAGTTCTATGATTACTATGTATGCCTCTTTCGATAAAAGTTTTAAGATTAAAGCCTCTTTTATAAATTATTTTAGGTGTGTCTGGGACTTTGTCTCTAATTTGGGCATCGTCAATAAGCACAGCCCGACTTTTACATAAAATATTCGCTATTTGTTTTGCAGTAAGTGAAAATGAAGTACTGAAAGTTAATGTAAAGTTATCATTTATATCAGTTTGAACACTGTTAGGTAATGTTAAATTGTCTAGCCCTTCCTCTTCTGCTTGTATAAGACTGCACAATATAGGTCTAAACCTATATTCAGATACTGTCGGAGATGACCAGCTTTTTGAAATTCACATTTGAATTTAATAGTGAATTTATAGCATTTTTGGATGTGTTATTAACTAAAGACAGGGTGAATCAGTGTTACACTGCCAGAATATATCGCAAACCTACATACTTGAACTGTTTTTTACATTTCAAAAGTACTCATCCATCCTACCAAAGGCAGTGTGTTGTAAAGAGACAACTTGTACGGGCAACCTGTATGACCACACTTGAACAAGATTTTTCAGATTTTGCTTTAAGAAATGTTCCTAGCTCATGGATACCCATTAAAATTAATTGATGAATTGATATCTGAGGTTACCCACAAGTGTATATCAGGTTGGTTTAGACCTATAATGTGCAGTATTACACAAGCGGAAGAGGAAGGGCTAGACAATTTAACATTACCTAACAGTGTTCAGACTGATAAAAATGACATAAAATTGGGCTGTGCTTATTGATGATGTCCAAATTAGAGACAAAGTCCCATAAGCACCTAAAATAATTTATAAAAGTGGCTTTAATCTTAAAAAAATTATCGAGAGAGACTTACCTAGTAATCATAGAACTGGGGGTATGTTAAAATGTGGATGTTGCAATTATTACAAGTTTATTAAAACTTCAATCAGGTTTACAATAAGAAAATGTACCTATTCCATTAGTGGTAGATATAATTGCAACAGCCCAGGAGTGGTTTATTATAAAACCGAAAGACAATTGAAGCAATGCATTTATGAACATCAGTACAGTATACATAAGCAAGATTGTAATAATGCACTAACAAAGCATGTAATTGAATTTCCTGGGCATTCCTTCTTATTTCTTGTGATAGAGCAGGTTAAAGAAAGCATTAGAGGTGGACCATGGCAATAATTACTGGAGCATAGAGAATTATGGTGGCACCAGAACCATGAGCTCTTTTGGGCACAGATACCCATTCTCCAAACAGAGTCATGTATCAATAGGCTTATATGTACCCAGGGTTAAATGAGTCATTCCTTAAAATGTTTATTAAGATTAAAATCTTTACAAAGACGCTAACTTGTTAAGAACTCACTGTTGGAGACAGGTTCAAGATTTTTATACTGTAGTTAAATGTATTTTTACATGTTTTAGAGAGGGTATTTATTTATATAAACATAACAATATATATATATATATATATATATATATATATATATATATATATATATATATATATATATATATATATATGAATATATATGGTTCCCCTTTACAATCCTGAAATACTGAAAGCTCGAGTTTCAGTATCTCGGGACCATAAAGGCGAAAATGTAAAATCTCGAAAGTACATAAGTGCGAATTCAAATAGCTCGAATCCGCACTTATGCAGTGTAGCAACAGGACGGGAAGTGTTTGGCCAGGATGCTTTATGGAAGTGAAGGTAAGTGAGTGCATGTGAGTTTTATTGTAAGTTGTGCATGTAGGTTAGGGTAGAGAGGTTGTGTTTGTGGATGTGTGTGTGTGTGAGGGAGTGTGGAATGTTTGCGTGTGAGTGATGCATTTCTTAGGTGTTAGTGCGATCTCAGAGTTGGTACATATAAGTAGGGGGTGTGGGGGGCACAGGGGGGGCTTGCCCCCCCTGCATAGATGTAGTGTAGGTTTGTGTAGTTTGTGTGTTGTGGGTTGAATGGTGTGCGTGTTGTGTGGTGTATGGTTTGTGAATGTTCGGGATTTCAGTTTTTCGTGTTTGTGTGTTTCGGGATTGTGGGCTGTTCGACTTTATAGTTTCGGGATACTGAAATTTGAGCTTTCAGTATCTCGAGATTATAAAGGGGAACTATATATATATATATATATATATATATATATATATATATATATATATATATATATATATATATATATATATATATATGTATATATACACACACACACACATATTATGTTTTAGTTATGTGTAATGTTTCTTTAATTATGAACTGATGATCTAATGATGTTACTGCTGGTTGTTTATTTAAACCAAGAAAGTTTTTTCTTTCATGTTTTTTGTCTGAAGAAGGTCGTACATTGTTATACCCGAAAACGCTAACAATAAACTTGGAAGGTCTGGTAAACCATGTTGCCTTTTTGTTTGTTCTCTGCAGTTTTTTTTTTTTTTTTTTATGATGAATCCCCTCAAACTATTCATCATCATGGTGAGCCAAATATCTGGGTGTCTCATTTCTCATTTCAATGACTGATCCATAGCTTTCCATTTCCAGAACTGCTGATCATAACACATCCATGAATTTCTGGAATGTAACCACGGAGCCTCACAAATCATTTAGAAATAAGGTAAAAGCAGTAAAGCCTATGAGGTCCTTCTTCAAGCAGTCCACCACATAATACATGAAACCAAGTACCCAGTTCTACCACATCATGGCTCTAAACCTTCCAGCCCTCTTCTGACTCAGTGCCGCTAATGTTGCCAAAAGATCCTTATTACCTGACATGCCAGCTTCAACCAAACACCACACACCCCCGCATCAATTAATTCAAATATGTCAGCAGACTTGCCTTTACATAGCTTCTCTTTAACAGATGTAAGGATATGCGGGGTAAAGAAAACCTCTCTCTCTGTACCAGTACTCTGGTCGAATCCCAAACTCTGAGCTCACATCTTGCTCTGATGAATTACCCTGACACCCAATTGAACCTGCACTGCTTGATAGTAAAACTCTCCCATCATCCACACCCAGAGCATCAGTCTGCACCTCCTTCACTACTCCAAAGGGATGCAGGTCATTCCTTCCATCTTTTACCTAACCATGACCTAATATCATTACCTCCAATCACATCTGAATTCATTCCAGTAGCCAGGCCATTAGTGATAGAGCCAACTACCATTTTCTTGGCTTTCTTCCCATTGGCAACATGAGGCTTCCTTGATGACTGCACTTGCCTTTCCCTCCCAACCGTATGGGAACCATCCTACATTGAGGAGTCGCCCAATGATACTTCTCAAAACAACTTTCCTGCTTGAGGCACAATAGCTGCCCATCTCTTCTTCAGGCTGTGGGACCCTGTTATCTCAATAGAAAAAAAAAGTACTTACACCTTAACCAAAGAAAAGAATACAGAACCCCGACTCAAACGAAATTAAGTCACTTCCACTTAGCTATAGCCCCTAACAAATTGAAATTGTTTCCAACCACATAAATTAAAACCTGGCAGGAAGTAAATGGAACAAAAAAATGGCTGGCAACCACCAAGCCTTTTGAATGCAGATCGACCCACCTGAAATGTCAGGCCACCACATGCCTATATTCACTATCTTTACCAAAATTGTATATGACTACAACCCTCTGATAGACCCCCCAACAGTCACCTGAGCCACCTGGGGTAGCGGTCTTAACCTTGAATCTGCTCTTATTTGTATTATATTTATTTATTTTTTGGTATTGTCTATATACCATGCCCCAATGCCAAAAAGATCATACCACAGTGAACAGCGAACTAACCAAGAAACCCAACCTATACAACTCATGTACTTCCAACATCTTAGCACCAGATTCTATAATTTAACCATAATTCTCAACCAATCAGAGACAGATCTCATTAGAATCAGGGACAAATCCTAAAATAATTAGGGGCAATCTGGGACACTTTAAAAATATTAATGTTATTAACTTGAGGCATTGATAGAAAAAAGCCTGTAATTAATTTACATTTTCTGAAGTAAACAAAATCTATAACTCAAATTATTATCAATATTTATTATGTGTAATTCACAACCTTTCTTTAAAAGGTTTGGAGACATGTGCTTATTAAAACTGTCTTTAAGGGAAAGGGGAATAGGACAAACCCAGAGTCATATAGACCCTTAAGTCTACTTTCATGTTGTGGAAAAATAATGGAGAAGGCAACATTAGATAAATTATTGTCAGAACTGGATAGGATGGGACTTGAAACCATATATCAGCATGCATGTGTCAAAATAGTTCTATTACCTCCTGTAACATGATGCCCTATAACAATATAATAACAGCTATGAATGAAAAATTGTGATGTGATGCAATTTATATAGATTCAACTTCAGCATTTGACAGGCTCATACACAAAACACTGATAAATAAATTGGAACCACTCGGTATTTATGTACACTTGATAAGACGGATAGCTGCACAGCTTACTAGAAGGACATAGCAACTGGGCAGGTGAAATTCTTGGTTACATTCAGGGTGTCCCACATGACTCTGTCCTAGACCCTTGCTTGTCTAGATTGTATGTTTCAGACCTATCTTTTTCATCTGAGGTGTATGTCTGTATGCAGATTACATGAAAATGGATCAACTGATTACATGTGTTACAGATAAGGCATGTCTGCAAAAGAACTTGACTAAATTGACCATTTGGGCATGGGAGAATACAATGCTGATAAATACATCAAAAACTACACATATAAGATTTGGAAGTCATAAATTGAAAGGTGAATATTTAATACAGCACACAATGATTAAATCTGTAGATTCATTTACAGATCAGGGTATATGGGAAGAGTTTTTCTGATCATATGAACCAATTAGTTAATGATAGTTATAGAACTATGGGTTATAAATAAAGATTTATAAAGGCTAGGAAATCAGAATTAATGAAGTCTTTGTTTGCTTATTACATTAGACCCAAACATGAGTATGGGATAACAGTATGGAAACCTTATTAAGAAAACAAGCGTGAGTAAACTGGAAAAGTACAGCAGAAATATACCAAGGACATACATGGATGTGAGCATTTAAGTTATTGTGAAAGACTAAAATATCTGAATTTGTACAGTGTCTCTTATAGATATCTAAGAGGAGATCTACTTCAGGTATATAGGGCATTTAGAGACAGTTACCTCTGGGAATGTTTGGAGTTATCAAAATGCAGTAAAGCATCATTAGACAACCTATGTAGAAGATTCTATGGGGAGAAGATGGGTACTAATTGGTTCTCTGAGTGAGCAGCTAATGCATGGAACAGACTACCAAATTACACTAAAGCAAGTACTAGTTTAGATATTTTTAAGAACAACCTGGGTAATTATTATGGGAACAACTGCTTTGGTATATTGGCATTCTAGAAGGGCATTAATATCCATGGCTGAAATATCTGTATGTATATACGTATTTGTATGTATGTAATATATACATGCTTTATGCACAAAGTGGAGATCAGAGCTGGCATGCTGAAGGAATCAGAAAGAAAGGTTTAGTCAGAGAAAGAAAAGTCGGATGTTCTCTGTTAAGTCCTCATATGCTTCTGAGTAGTTTAGCACTTTACTTCATTGTAAAAGCTCAGCTCTTCAGCCAGTTCAACCATAAAATGTAAAATATTTTAATTATAAAGCCAACCTTCCCTGCTGCCTTCCAACAATTTCTTTAAATCACTTAATAGTATGAATATAGGTATTGAAAACAATATGCACAAAATGAGGCAACAGATCAAAATGCTGAAACCATAAAAGTATAATTAAAAATTCAGTAAAATATCAATGCAACAGTGGTAACATATCCAGAGATGACATGTTTTCCCCTTAGACAACTTATTAACCTTGTGGAAGAACATCCACTTCCTCTTCTAGGCAGCTATACTGACAGCTAAAGAATCTGTGGTTTAGTCATGCATCTGATTATGTAGTCCATGAACAAAACACAATCTGCCCTCACTTACCACTAGCTAAACACAATCCACCCTCCCTTACCACTAGTTACTATTGCATAGAATAAATGCTCATATTTCTGCACTACATGCAAATGTTTCATAATGATATCTTCCCCATTTACATCTCAGTCTTGTATGAAATGAAGTAACTCTGAAAATTGTATGTGGTTTATTAACTTTCTTGCCATGTTTAAATCAGGACCCTCACCCCTCCTGTGCCCTTGAACATTTTAACTAAGTAAACTTAGAGGAACCATGAAATATTGTTTGAAGTTTTATAAAAAACATTCAAACAAGTATACACGTTAGAGGTTTGTAAAGCTCAGAATAACATAAGCCTTTCCATGGCTATGGCAGGCTACATTTGGAGTCTTAGAAATGCCTACTCATGTAGCAGACAGGAGAATAACCTATAGTGACTGACACTTCAGAAATAAAGCTTGTCACAGTTAAGAATCCATCAGGTTATTGCTTGTAGTGATAACAACAGTTTCCAGCTTCTCTTCAGGGAATACCAGTTCATTAACTAATCAAGCCAGAGATATGACCTCTGCAACATTTACTGAGTCTGCCCTGAGGCCTCTTTCAATGGGCCATGCCTGACACATCTACCCAAAGGAAATTCACATGCGGGGGGATCCTCACTAAGTACCAAAACCACTTCAAATGTCTCCTTTTAATGCTGAGCAGCAGCAGTGTTATTACTCCAAGATCCTCTTGCCATGCCTGACACATCTACCCAAAGGAAATTCACATGCGGGGGGATCCTCACTAAGTACCAAAACCACTTCAAATGTCTCCTTTTAATGCCGAGCAGCAGCAGTGTTATTACTCCAAGATCCTCTCAGATGATATGCTTCTCACTCTGTGACAGAGACTAAACCCAAGAACCCCATTAAGGAACCTTATTTCTACCAGCTGAATTAGTGATGTCATCCTTTCAGCCACTATCAGAGTTCATGCCCATAGTACAGACTAGGATGTAGAATGGCTTACAAATTAACAGATTTTGTGGTTCCATCAAAACACAGCAGTTATTTGATATGTCATGGTGTTATTTAGTTAATGATTAATTGTGTTGAGTAAGCACACTGAAGGGTTTTTTCTTTAAAAATGAAAACACAATGCATAGTAATAAGACATTGTGATATACTGTTAGATTGCCTGCAATATTTTATAAATGATGAACATATAAGACTGGTGTGTGCAAAATTTAATCTATGCAGCTAGGCTATTGCACTGAGCTAGTACACTACTAGTCTCACATCAGGCTGTACAGCTAATTTACTCAGTGTCCCTGATGTCCACCTTCTTGGTGTGACAAAACTAATGCCAAATGTGTTTTATTGGACCTGTGGAGTGGTGAATAGCTTACTGCATTAATTCTATCCTTCTTTCTTAATCTGATTACATATAATAACTATGATTTACTTCTGCTGTTAAACAATCCTTTTGTTCAGCTTATGTTTACATCTTTTAGCTAGCCCTTGCTGCTCAAAGCCATGAAAATGAGGTCAAACAATAGTCATTGGTGCCTCTGCTCACTTTGAGTGCTGTTACTCCCTTCCTCCTCATCACAACTGCAACAAAAATGGCAGAATATATTAAGTCATCTACTAGTAAAGCAGACTGCATGTCAAGAGTCTTAATTGTTCTAACAACCTAGACTTGTTATAGATAACTGCTTATACTATAGCATTAATTAAACAAATTGTGGGAGGTTGGCATAATGATTAAGGTGCTTACCTTAGAAACACAAGGTGCAAGGTTTGATTCTGACATGAGGTAACTGGCTAGGCTTAAAAATGCCCCATAAGGGCAGTTAGCCTAGTACTAACCTATGAACCTATGAAAATTGTGATTTTGGGTGGGAGGTTGGCATAATGGCTAAGGTGTTTACCTTACAGTCAAAAGGTGCAGGGTTTGATTCTCACATGGGGCAATTGGCTAGGCTTAAAATGGCTCACAAGGGCACTTAGCCTAGTACTAATCTATGAACCTATGAACCTAAAACAACTGCTTTTACTGGGAAACATAGCTAGCGGACTTAGTAAAACGAAAATACTTTCCTACAAGAACCATATGATTTTTCCCTTTAAGTTTACAGTGGTAAAACTGTACTTTTTTTGGACAACAGATACCCACTATTAATGCCCTCAAAGTTTAAACTAACCGAACTTGGCACTGCACCCATCAGCAGCTACTATTTTTCTTTGCATTCATGTAACTCGTTTTTTTTTCACGAATCACACATATCCTGTCCTTTCTACTGCTGGTACTGTAATCATTAGTGACTCTCCTTTGATCACTATATATCGGCATACCTAAACAGCTCACAGTCAAAAACACTATATTCAGAATGTGGTCTTTATAAACACTATTTTATCACCACTTACACACAGTTATATTTAGCTGATTTTCTTTCTCTGTCATAGATTGTTTTCCTTTCTCTTGTACTGGAGAAACACTGCATCACCCAGAAGGGCCCCTCTTCATCAGGTCTCTCTACATTTGGGCTCACTCCACTCCCTTATCTACCCTGAATTCCCACTCACACCCTCATGCTCTATCTTTATACGCACACATTCCCCATCCTCTCAACCTCAAGCCAATTAAAACTGTCTTTATTTCAATCAAAATTACAGACTAACTCTCCACACTACCAGTCTACATAAGGCCAGTCCCATAACTAACTACCTTAACTGAACACGCATAGTATTTTCTCTACCAAATGCATAGAACTAAGTATCTCAGAACCATCTTCAACAAACAACTTTTCCCCACTTTCTTTTTTTTCTCACAAAATCCACCATACCACCACAAAATCAAAAGTGCTGTAACTATAGTTATCTTCTCACCCATATTTTACAAACTAAACCCCATCACATCTACTAGCACCTACAATTACAGGTCTTCCAAATTTAATGCTATAATTCAAAAGCTTACCATAAAGTTTCAATTTAAATATAAACGGCGCCTTGCATATCATTATACCAAAAATACTGTGTTACTTAATGGAGATATTCAACCTAACCGAGGCCCAACAACACGCTGAGATACTCTCACTTTTTTCCCTCAACCATAATAATGCCTTACTGCTTTTAAACATGAATCGTAGAAGCATTTGTAATAGAGTTTGATATACACATGTGCATTACCTTCAATAACCCAAACATACTTGTTACTACAGAAACCTGGCTAACGTCAGAAATAAATGATGGAGAAATTTCTTCACCAGGCGATTATATACTCAGATGGGGAAGGAAAAGTAAAAGCACAGGTAGATACAAACTACTTTAGCTATAACCCTATGCTGTCAAAGCACCCCAAATTTAGCAATGCATACCTTCTCATCTCAATCCTAAAAAGCAACAGTCATAACAGCATATGTATTATGGTGCTTTACACATTAGTAAGTGATAATACCAGTACAGTTGAAGGTATCCTTTATTTGATATCACATAACATATACCACATAAACCATAATAATTGGAGAGATCTGAACATAGAATGGTCACATATCAGCTCAGACACCCCTAACTATGCATTAAATCTTTATAACTTTACCCATTTCATCAGTACATCTACTATTTTCAACTGAAGTACAAATAAACAATCCATTTTTGACTGGATTCTTACCAGCAACCTACTCAATATAATCGAGTCTGGACCTTGATAATTACCTGATATTACCTGATAATTTCAGTGATCACCTTTTTAATTTCACAGTAAGGCAACAAAACAATAAAAATAAACAAGTCATCTGCAAATAAGTATGCAGTCTCTCAAAAATCCAGCACTGAAGCTGTCATCACCAGCCTAACACTCTACAAGTGGTCTTCACTACAACCACTACTCCTGGAAGAAGCAGTATGGGAAGTCAACACAGCATTTCTCAATATTCTAAATCATCATGCTCTACTTTGAACAAAAAGAGTAACACCCAGGCCCTTGGTTAACAAAAAAAAAACAAAACACAAAGAAACTGTGGCTGTAAGGAAAAAGCATTAACAAACTGGATTAAATACAAAACAGATGTGTCTACCCAAATTTTTGACACCTCAGAAACTTTAAAAACACAGAAGGGCAACCAGACTGAGTAAAAAAGAAGAAATGGCATGGTAAACTAGCAAGACAGTCCGCAGATATAATAACATTTAACTATTTAATGAAACTGTTTTAAGCGCTTTTCATAAGCCTGACGGCAAACTTCATCAGAAACAAATTCAAATAGAAGGAAACCCTTCTTTATATAAAAGCAGGTGGTTAACATTAACCAATTACATCACTTTGTTTGAATAAATAAAAGCACCCTGATGTTAAAGTGACAAATACATATATAAGTCAGAAACAGCAATTAACTGGTGTATAATCATGACTTAAAAGTATTAACACTCAACACTTATAATCCATAAAACAACTTATACAGTTGAACATTCCCAACTAAAGTTTTTGGTAATACATAACATTTCACCTCTTTAAACTTTTTAATTTAAGAATACTGCTAATAGAACATGTGTCATTTAGACCAGGAGGATTGTAAGCATTCAGCCTCAATTGCCAAGCTAATTCAAGTTCTTCTAGTTTTAATGGTCTAGGACCACCCCTACTGTCATACTTGACTTGATCAATAATAATAAATTTAAAGGCATGGTCTTTATTGGTAGAAATATGCTTGGCTAGGGCGTTCTCTAATTTATGTTTATTGATAGCATATTGATGCTCATAAATTCTGTCACGGAGCCTATGCTCCATCTTTCCTATATAAAAAGCAGGACAGAATTTGCACCTCGCCAAGTAAACAACAAAACTATAAACAACAAAACTAGAATTGCAATTAAATTTATCTTTAAGTTTATATTGTGTACCATTGATGTTAAAGTTATTAGTAACCTCCACGAATTTACAATAGTTACAACTTTCACACTTATTCATCCCATTACAATGGGCTGATGGAGTACATTACTATTCTAAGAGGGTCTTAAGATTCTTCCCTCTTCTAAATGTCACCCTGGGGAAATCACCTACTTTGGAATAGATATTTGGAATTGTTTTAAATAATTCCCAATTTTTCTGTAGTATTCCAATACATGAATAACTATGGGTAGTATATGTGGTGATGAAACTTAGCGTAACATCCTTAACCTCACTATTCAATGTTCTAGGACTGACCTCCAAGTTCTCCTCTACTTTATTACCAATACTAGCAGGGATAGGTGGGGTTTTCACACTTAAAAGTGGTATATACACCTTGTCCACTCTCTTAGCCTTAACCTCTTTTATGAGGGTATCCGAGAGTGGTTCAGGGTAGCCATGGTGCAGAAACATGCTTTTCAGAATGGAGCATTCTTCAAGAAAGTCTTCATCTAGACTTATCATTCTTGAAGCCCTCACTAATTGACCTTTAATAACTGACCTCTTTTGGTGAAAAGGATGGCTACTGGAAAAATGTAAGAACGTGTTAGAATACGTGCTTTTCCTATATATCTTTGCTACAAAACTACTAACAACGTAGTTTTTTACTAGACAGATGTCTAAGTATGCTATAGCGTCAGTATTAAATGTAGAGGTGAATTGTAGGAAATGAGTAGTACTGTTAAAATAATCCAACACGTACATACTATCACGTTCATCTCCATTGATGAGAATAAAAATATCATCAAGGTATCTTGTGTAGAAAACAATAGAGTTACGAATTGTGTTGTTCTTAAATATGTATTCTGATTCCCAGTAAGCCATAATGAGGTACGCAATACTAGCTCCGCAAGGTGACCCCATCGCTACCCCTACTTTTTGCAAAATAAATTGGTATTGGAACATAAAGAAGTTATTAGAAAGTACTAAATAAATAAGTTCTGTGATCAACCTAATTTCTGCAACTGTGGCGTTGTTTTTCTTTATCATTAAATCCACCCATTCTATGGCAATCTCATGAGGAATACAAGTGTATAAATCTCTCACATCGATAGTGAGGAAATTAAAATTCACATAAAATTCTAAGGCCTCGATCTTTTTCAAGAATGTCCATGAGTCCTTACAAATTTGGTTCTCATGACATGAATATTTTTGCAAAATAGTATCCACCACTTTAGCACAAGAGTAGGTGGGTGAACCTCGACTGTAGACCAATGGTCTCAGGGGAGGGTTTTCGATATACTTGTGTATCTTGGGGATGCCAAATATAAATGGGTATCTAAAATAGATTATTGACAAGTAGTTGTAGATCTTCTGATCAATTCTGCCTTCAATATACATATCCTCTATACAGTTTTTAATTAAACTGTGTGCCTTATTAACCTCTGAATGCGAACTAATGTCATCTTCTTCTTCCTTCAGCTTTTCCCGGTTAGGGGGCACCACAGCAGATCACCTGTCCGTTCATAATTGGCAGTGGAGTTTTTACAGTGTCGAGTTGCCAGCCCGGCACCCAACCTTCCACAGAAGGCACACACATGCACGCACTCACACCTAGGGCCAATTTAGAGTGTCCAATCCACCTACAGCATGTCTTTGGGATGTGGGAGGAAACTGGAGCACCCGGAGGAAACCCACGTGACCATAGGAAGGACATGCAGACTTTGCACAGAAGGCACCCCAGCCGAGGATCAAACTGGAGAACCTCTTGCTGTGAGGTGGCAACGCTAACCACTGCACCACCGTGGCCGCCCAATGCGAACTAATGTCATAAGCACTGATATTCAATAGTGCATTCATATGTTGTTGGTAATCAGAGTTATTAAAAACAAACCACCACCCTTATCTGGTTTACAGAAATGTAACCCCTGTGACTTAATATACTGCAGATAATCTCATTCATCGCTATTGATGTTGTCAGAAGCCTTATGCTTGAACCCAACTTTTACAGCATGTCTAATGTCCAGTTCACAAAGTTGCTCAAACATTTCTAAAACTGGATGCAATGGAGGGTTGTACGTACTAGGGATGTGGAATTTATCAGGGTTGCCCATGTTCAAAACATCTCCCATGATTAAATTAAAATTCAACTTCCTAGTATAAGTTTTAATATCAACAATAGTATTGACTATATTCAATGGCTGAGATGGGACAAAAGTAAGCCCTTTAGATAAAAATTCAACAATCTCTGGACGAAACTCCGTAGAGGAAAAGTTATAAAGTTTAAAGTCACCTTGAACTTGAAAGGGACTGTAAAGCATACCACCTTGGCACTGCATACCCAGATACTTGGCCTGCCCAGGTTTGGAGAAAAGGTAATGTTCCTCCTGGCCAAATGCAAAAGTCCGTTGGCAATTACAGTTTTGTATCTAACAATCATGGTAATGACTCGAACAAGGTTTCTAATTGTAATAATGACAGGGTTTGCTTCAGCTCTGATGTTAATCACAGTTCAACTAGTGATAATAGCGACCCTGTCAACCTAGGTGAGATCCCATGGAGTAAGAGATTATGGAGTGGCCACCACGGCCAAAATAACAACGCCCACTCTCACCAACAACAGAATTTTTGGCAAGGTTCCCACACAGGAGCCAGGACAAAACAGAAAAATTATCAACAGAACCAAAACAGGTGCAAGCAGAAAGTCAACAAGAACAAGACTTAACTTCTTCTCACGAGGTTGAATCGTTGAATGTTTCCCCTACGTACAACAATGAACTAATTGGTTGCACCTTGGTGAATGTCTTGCATGATAACCAACAATTCAATATTGACTGTCCTGTAATTCTGGATAGTCGAAGTGGTCAGCAATACCCAGTGATAATTACGAATAAAACAGGCGACTTTAAACTTTATAACTTTTCCTCTACGGAGTTTCGTCCAGAGATTGTTGAATTTTTATCTAAAGGGCTTACTTTTGTCCCATCTCAGCCATTGAATATAGTCAATACTATTGTTGATATTAAAACTTATACTAGGAAGTTGAATTTTAATTTAGTCATGGGAGATGTTTTGAACATGGGCAACCCTGATAAATTCCACATCCCTAGTATGTACAACCCTCCATTGCATCCAGTTTTAGAAATGTTTGAGCAACTTTGCGAACTGGACATTAGACATGCTGTAAAAGTTGGGTTCAAGCATAAGGCTTCTTACAACATCAATAGCGATGAGTGAGATTATCTGCAGTATATTAAGTCACAGGGGTTACGTTTCTGTAAACCAGATAAGGGTGGTGGTTTAGTTGTTTTTAATAATGCTGATTACCAACAACATATGAATGCACTATTGAATATCAGTGCGTATGACATTAGTTCGCGTTCAGAGGTTAATAAGGCATACAGTTTAATTCAAAACTGTATAGAGGATATGTATATTGAAGGTAGAATTGATCAGAAGATCTGCAACTACTTGTCAACAATCTATCCTAGATACCCATTTATATTTGGCATTCCCAAGATACACAAGTGTATCGAAAACCCTCCCCTGAGACCATTGGTCGACAGTCGAGGTTTACCCACCTACTCTTGTGCTAAAGTGGTGGATGCTATTTTGCAAAAATATTTATGTCATGAGAACCAAATTTGTAAGGACTCATGGACATTCTTGAAAAAGATCGAGGCCTTAGAATTTAATGTGAATTTTAATTTCCTCACTATCGATGTGAGAGATTTATACACTTGTATTCCTCATGAGATTGCCATAGAATGGGTGGATTTAATGCTAAAGAAAAACAATGCCACAGTTGCAGAAATTAGTTTGGTCATGGAACTTATTGATTTAGTACTTTCTAATAACTTCTTTATGTTCCAAGACCAATTTTTTCTGCAAAAAGTAGGGGTAGCGATGGGGTCACCTTGCGGAGCTAGTATTGCGTACCTCATTATGGCTTACTGGGAATCAGAATACATATTTAAGAACAACACAATTCGTAACTCTATTGTTTTCTACACAAGATACCTTGATGATATTTTTATTCTCATCAATGGAGATGAACGTGATAGTATGTACGTGTTGGATTATTTTAACAGTACTACTCATTTCCTACAATTCACCTCTACATTTAATACTGATGCTATAGCGTACTTAGACATCTGTCTAGTAAAAAACTACGTTGTTAGTAGTTTTGTAGCAAAGATATATAGGAAAAGCACGTATTCTAACATGTTCTTACATTTTTCCAGTAGCCATCCTTTTTACCAAGAGGTCAGTTATTAAAGGTCAATTAGTGAGGGCTTCAAGAATGATAAGTCTAGACGAAGACTTTCTTGAAGAATGCTCCATTCTGAAAAGCATGTTTCTGCACCGTGGAGGTTAAGGCTAAGAGAGTGGACAAGGTGTATATACCACTTTTAAGTGTGAAAACCCCACCTATCACTGCTAGTATTGGTAATAAAGTAGAGGAGAACTTGGAGGTCAGTCCTAGAACATTGAATAGTGAGGTTAAGGACGTTACGCTAAGTTTCATCACCACATATACTACACATAGTTATTCATGTATTGGAATACTACAGAAAAATTGGGAATTATTTAAAACAAATCCAAATATCTATTCCAAAGTAGGTGATTTCCCCAGGGTGACATTTAGAAGAGGGAAGGATCTTAAGGCCCTCTTAGAACAGCAATGTACTCCATCAGCCCGTTGTAATGGGATGAATAAGTGTGAAAGTTGTAACTATTGTAAATTCGTGAAGGGTACTAATAATTTTAACATCAATGGTACACAATATAAACTTAAAGATAAATTTAATTGTAATTCTAGTTTTGTTGTTTACTTGGCGAGGTGCAAATTCTGTCCTTCTTTTTATATAGGAAAGGCTCCGTGACAGAATTTATGAGCATCAATATTCTATCAATAAACATAAATTAGAGAACGCCCTAGCCAAGCATATTTCTACCAATAAAGACCATGCCTTTAAATTTATTATTATTGATCAAGTCAAGTATGACAGTAGGGGTGGTACTAGACCATTAAAACTAGAAGAACTTGAATTAGCTTGGCAAGTGAGGCTGAATGCCTACAATCCTCCTGGTCTAAATGACACATGTTCCATTAGCAGTATTCTTAAATTAAAAAGTTTAAAGTGGTGAAATGTTATGTATTACCAAAAACTTTAGTTGGGAATGTTCAACTGTATAAGTTGTTTTATGGATTATAAGTGTTGAGTGTTAATACTGTTAAGTCATGATTATACACCAGTTAATTGCTGTTTCTGACTTATATATGTATTTGTCACTTTAACATCAGGGTGCTTTTATTTATTCAAACAAAGTGATGTAATTGGTTAATGTTAACCACCTGTTTTTATATAAAGAAGGGTTTCCTTCTATTTGAATTTGTTTCTGATGAAGTTTGCCGTCAGGCTTACAAAAAGCACTTAAAACAGTTTCATTAAATAGTTAAATGTTATTATATCTGTGGACTGTCTTGCTAGTTTACCATGCCATTTCTTCTTTTTTACCTCAGAAACTTTACCAAACAAAAATTCAAATCAGACAAGCAATCCTGCTATAAACTGCTTCAATACAAATACCAGAAGACTCCCAAAAAAGCTCCTGGTCTTCCATAAATAAACTCTTTCATCCCAGCCACTTCACCACACTCCCACCTTTGACAAATAATACCACAAGCAGCATTGCTTCATAATGCAATTATAATTTCATACAAATTGCTCTCTGTTTACTCAAGTATATCATCCCTCCCCCACTCACAGTTCCAGTAATACCAGAAGCTCAGCCAGGCTAGCTTATGATGCTAAGTGACCAGAATTTCGTTCAAGGTTTATATTGTTGGTGACACCGAGAAAGGAAGTTGTAGTACTATGACCAGGATGAAATCCATAGTGGGTATAGGACAGCAAGTTAATATACACAGGGTATTTTAAGACCTGTATGTGGATACTTTTTTTCAGGATTTTTGAGAGAGGTGTTAAGGTAGTTAAAGATATGTAGCTGCTGAATTCAGTGGATGTTCTCCCTTTGTGCTTCTTATAAGGATAGAGATTGGGTAGACAGTGACATTTGCTGCTGTTTTTAGTGAGTGCACAGGTAGTGTCTACTACTCAGATGGTTAGTTACGACGTGTAGATCCTATAGCAATAACTGATGATGTGGGTGTGATGTATTGAAGATTTACCTACGGTTGGTGTAGTTTAATCATGAGGGTGAAGCCTGAGTGATTAAGCAAAGACAACCATGGGTAAATCTTCAATATACCACACCATGGAGTCGGTTATTGCTATTATAGAATGACATTATTTAAGACAAAAAAATAATGTCATTGTATGATGACTCTGTGGTGTTCTGCTTTTCACAGATATCCCGCTGCTTTTTTTGATGTATTACGCATGTGTATGAGACTTTCTTTCCAACGCTTACACAGTACATCAGTGCTGTGTAACAGGTGCCGTGTATAGGAAAAAAAGAGAGCAGGACACTTTGAAGGTACGGGAGTGACGGTACATAGAAAAATGATAATCAGGTATGTTTCTCTAGTTTTGTATAATGTACCTGATTATTTTTTTATTTTTGTCTGTCCTATCTCTCTTGTTGGTTTTAAGTGTCCGGTTTTGTAAGTTTATTATTTTTTTCTTGTTTAAGTAAAAATTTTATGGCATATATTAATGGAAAAAAGTCTGGGCGACCAGAACTTTTTCCATTGGTATATGCTTGTATTTACAATGGACATGCTGGCTGGGCTAACCAATCATTGTGCTACTTTTTGAATATTAATAGGCAGTTACTGTATAATTTTTTATAACTGATGTTGAGACAGATTGGGAAATCTATTTTTCTGGACCTATCAAAAGTATTCAACACAGTCTCCCAACAAGACCTACTCATAGAATGTTCCTCACTTAATCTGTCTTAGACTGCCTTGTCATTGTTCCACAGCTATCTCAGAAGCAGATAACAAGCAGCAAGGTGTTTTCACCTTTCCTTCCTGTTACCATATGTGTCCTCAGGGCTCACCTCTAGGCCCTTTATATTCAACAGCTTTTTAAACAAATTAAAGGCAACCTCTAAGCAAACATCTATAATACCAATATGCAGATGATGCCACCCATATCTGCTCAGCCCTAATCTTTTCAAAACTTAAAGAACTCCACGAGACATTTTCTCGACCACCAGGTGCAGCTAATAAAATCTATCCTTCTTTCAATCTTATAAACAAAAAACCAAACAAACAAAAAACTAATGCTTTTCCTCCAAATGCAATTGCTCTGATCAAAGAAAAGTCATTCAAAAACAACATTAAAATATATGTAGTTCAACAAACTGAAACCTAAAAAAATTGTCAACATATACTCTAAGCTTTAAAGAAAGCCAACCAGAAACTTGTTTTATTATACAGAGGTAAGCATCATCTCACTCATACATTAGGAAAATATTGCATTAGCCTTTTTACTCTTATCTCGCCATTATGCTTCCCCCATACTAACCAGTGCTCACAGCACTCAAAACAATAATGAAGCTAGAAACCTGTTATAACAAAATAGCTAGATTTGCAGTCAAGAGTCTTACATAAAGTCACCATTGAATGCATTGAAATGGCTTGAGCTCCTGGAATACCTACTCAGAGCCATAGCCTAATATATATAAGCTAAACAGCTATCCAGCACTAAAAACCTTAAATCATTACTCCCCAGTTTGAGAATTATGCTCTCAAATTCATTCACTATTACTTACCAGCAAATCAAACAGTACTGCAGGAGACCCACTCTACTCCTGTGATGCCAAGCTTTGGAACTGTCTACTACGTCATTTGAAAGAGATTAACAAACCTAACACTTCTAAAATTTAACTAAATAATGGGCTGGATTCAATAAGCCTGAACGGTGTGTTAAAACCATGTGCACATAGTACATTTATATTCAGTAAGTGAAGTAAGTTTCTACAAATCCAAGTCTAAATTTGGACGCAACATGTACAGCTATCACCCCACTATTGCCTGGAATAGGCTCCCACTAGAAATCAGGACCCTTACACATCCTAAATAATTTAAGACAGCCACCAAAGAGCACTTTAAAAGTCACTGGTCCTGCCACTGCACTCTCCCTCCTTAACACCCCCTACTTCTCATACCTTAATCTACTTTCTGTCCTTAACTCACTCTTCTCACTAGCTCTCTCTAATCTTCCTTGACTACTCTTTCTACTGTCTTCTAAAATCTATTAAGCAAATTGCCACAGAGAAACATTCTATTGTAACTGTCTTGCCTTCATGCAACTACATCATAATAAAACTGGGTTTTTGTAACCACTTACCCCAAAAACTATACTCATCTTAATGACATATTTCTTTTTATACATCTTGAAATAGTTATGCTATACTCCTGGTTATTGACCTGTATAACATTGTATTGCTACTTAATTCCTTGTAATAATCCTGTAACATTGCTGTTTAATGCTAATTTATATTGAAAATTGTATAATATGTTGGAGCTTTTCTCCCCGGGCCTCCGCTGAAAAAGGGCTGTTCAGCTCAGTCGACAATCCCAGTCAACAAATGTAAAATAAATAAATAAATAAGTGGCTCTACAACCAAACATGGTAAAGATCATGGCGTGCTAATTACAACATAAGAAGCTGAATTGTATGCTAATCAACCAATCCAAAATGGGAGAGCTATTCAACAAGCTATAAAGCAGTTGTGTACACTTAGTGTAGGTTTTTTCCTCGGATTCCAAAACCTATCGGAATGCAGCCTCGGAAACTATATTAGAGGAAAATAGTGTTAGGGGCTCTTGTTGCTTTTCTGCATGTGTATGTGCAACAGGCTGAAGTCTATGCTGCTGCTGCTGCTGATAGACCTCAGTTGAGAAGGAAAAGAGTGTTTAGATCCCATTTAACTTTTCATGGTCTGCATGACGTGGAAATAGTAAACCGTTACAGGGTGGCTAGAGACACAGTCCAGGAACTCTGCAACCTCTGTCATCCTCAACTGAAGCAAGGGAAAACCAAGGGAAACCAATACCTGTGGAGGCCAAGGTATTTGTAGCACTCAAAATTTTAGCTACAGGAACCTTCAAGAGACCACCAGGGAACATGCTGGAGATGTTACAGGCATCAGTATCCAGGATCCTACATCAATTCCTTAATACTATGCTACAGCATGACAGTGACTATATTTTTTTCCTAATACCCTGAGGACAGAGCTACAACTATGCAGGATTTCTACTCTGTAGCACACTTTCCTGAGGTCTTGGGTGCCACAGACTGCATTCACATTGAGTTCAAAGCACCTCACAGGGAACAGGGAAGAGTCTACATAAACAGAAAGGGCTTCCACTCCATTAACTGCTAGCTCATGTGTAACACTAAGGGAATCATCCTGCATGTGTGTGCTGACAATCCCAACAGTTACCATGGCTCCCATATCTGGCACAACTCACAGCTCTACTAGAGATTTTCAAGGAGGGATATCTTACAAGTCCATTTACTGGGGGATGCAAGGTATGCACTTGAACCATGGCTGAAGTTCATACCTATCAACCTCTTAGTGCAAAAAATCTGGACAAAGCCCGACAAAATGGAGGGATAAAGGGCCAAAAATAGGGACATATTTTAAATATTGCTCTTATAAACTTAGAAAGTTGCTAGAGTAACAGGGTTTCTTTTAACATACATTTTCTGAAGGATTCGAAGTTTGAAACTCAAATGTATGTCATTATTTAGTGACTTCACTCCTCAGATCATCCTAGTCATTTGCCAACAACACAAATTTTATGAGGAACAGACCAAAAGTATGAGCCAAAAATCTGGACATTCTGTGAAAATCTGTACAGTTGAGAGGTATGCTGAAGATGCCCATCAGAAATGCACACCCACCCACAGAGGAACCCTATAATGAGGCAGATGCTCAAACAAGAAATATCATAGAGCATGTGTCTGGGCTGTTGAAGTCATGGTTTCTTTGCCTATATACATTGGGTGGAGGGGCTGAAGTACAATCCCAGTACTTGTCCTGAAATTTTCACTGTCTGAGCTATCCTACAAATTCCAACACAACTAGCAAGGTGAGGACTCAGAGGAGTGAATCACCAGCTACTGTGGATGTGTGTATATGTAGATGTGTATAATATACTCTCACTCTGGCCAAGAGGCAATGAATAGCATACATGATGTGCTCATAAAGGGTACAACTTTCATCCTATGCACATACATACAGCAAAATTGATGCCAGGCCACAGCGTCACACTCAAAATGTTTACTTAACCATGAAATGGTTTTGTACTGATAACATCAGACAGTCAGCCCTGAATTACAACAGTTGTAACTGAAGGACTATCAAGGTAAGTGTTGAACCTGGAACAGGAAAATAAATGGGTAAGAACACAAATAAATGGCAAATCCTTGCATATTGTTACTGATACTTGTAAATGTGCCTAAGTAGAATGTGTATGAGTTGTCCAGCAATGACATGAATATGTGACAGGACTGACTTATGCCCATAGATTTCTGCCATCTATTGGCTAACATGCCTTACATATTGAAATACTAACAATATATAAGCAGTCCAAAGCTTAATTATCCCTATATTCTCACAAGTGGAGAAATAAGCCTCACTGATGTATCAACAATTTCAAGGTATTCATCACAATAGTAAAAAGGGTGTAAGAAATCAGTAAAAGTTTTAAAATAGCACCCCCACTACATATACTAAGAATTGTTAGCTATGCACCCAGTATATCAGAAAAAAATACAAATATGTTCCTAAATCCAAAAGACAGAAACAAAGTGATGGCACTGTTATCACCATTTCCACAGGGTGTGGTTTGTGGAGGGCAGGAGGCCAAGTCTAACACAAAAGTAGTGAGTACGTGTGAGTAAGAATCACAGGCAGGCAAAAATGTAGCTAATTATCAAATGGCCACTGAGACAGAATGACCTGCAAGCCTCATGCATGTCTCATGTACCTGTTATGTGTGTGTATCTGCAAGGGCACTTCAATGTGAAATGTGTGTGCAATTCTTTGGAGAAACACAGTCAAGCTCTGTGCTAGCTCTACATCCTGGCATGTCAAGAGGTGTGACCCATGCATGGTAGAGGTATCAGTTAATTGTCATTGCCTTCTACTGTGAGAACTGCCTCTGCTAGTAGTTGCACTGGCACAACCATACCTGTGGTCAGATGTGCTGGTGCGACCTGAATGAGAGCAATGTCTGCTGGATGAGTTCTCTTCATGACTATGCCCAGGTCTATGACCTCATGGCTTACCATGTCTGAGTGTGGACACCTCAGCCACTGATGGAGCAGAGGAAGTAGTGCCACCTACAAGAGCGGGAGGGAGCACAGCCACATTGGCTAACGGCAGATGATGTTGCTGACCTACAGCCACATGGAAACTGTCCACCTCCCAGCAGATGTTCCATTACAGACACTTCCTGTTCCATCGTGTCATTAATCCAATCCGCTGAATCGGCCATATGAAAGAGGCAGTCACACACATCAACCTGTGCCACATCTAGAACCCTAAGCATGTCCTCGGACACCCTAGTGGAACATATCTGCACCTCCATGACAGCCCTAAACATACATCGAGTGGCATGTAATGACACACCAGCATCATTCATGTTTGCAGCCAATTTAATTAGCACACTTTCTCTGCCTAGTGTATTTATGTTTTATTGCATTTGCCCTTGCTGTCCACCCCAACATCTATTATTTCAGCTTGCAAGTACTTGTTGTAGTGTACATTGCATAGAGTACATTTTTGTATAATGTGTTAATACCGCAGTTATTAAAATATTTTTACCCCTGTTAGTCATTATGGCTGTCTGCTCCATCTTGCTGAGCAGGTTTGCCCATAGGCAAACATGATGCATCTTCTATATGCATTTGTGCAGCTCTACAGGGTTTCCTGGTGAGCAACACCATCACTGGCCATGAAATGGTGCTTGTATTTGTATAAGCATGATGCACAGCATGAATATATGATTAGTATTGCTGCTCATTGTGCAAATATGTAAACTCCGTGTAGTTTCACATGATGCCTGGACAGAGTTTATCAAATCCCCAGGAATATCTATATAACTCCTGGATATGTTCTTGCTCATCTCCTGGCTAATTACATAAAATATAACGCTATACACCAGAATACTTATTTGTTATCCACTGTAATACCTCTGCTTTTCAGAAAGCACAGCTAACTTTTTGTTTTATTTATTCTATGTTTTATATATGCACATAACAATGTTGCAAGTATCTATGTGTAGCTTACATCTCTGTTCTGATATTGTAAGTCTGCATGACATGTACTCTGAGTATTATTTTGTTTTTGAATTTCTGTGTGGAGAGTTTTTCAACAGATATCCACTGAAAAGGGGTTTTACCCAGTCATACCATCCCAGTTAACAAAAGGAAACAAACAAATAAATAAAATACAAGGACCAAATGCATACTTCTCAACCGTACTGAATTCCTCAGTATTTACTGCTTTTGAGGGCAAAATAATGGGGTGCCACAAATTTTCGAGTGGTCCCTTCAATTCCAGATTTTTTAATTTTTTTTTATCTTTATTTGTAAGTTTAAAGTTATTGATGATTGCACCATGCATCGCCAGCGTATCCTGCAACTTCATCAATGTGCAGGGACATGCATGATGACCTCAGCAGCTTTGTGAGGCAGACTGCCTGTTGGACTCAGTCTGAGTACTGCTTGGAACTTTGGAAATTAATAGTAACAGTAGTGAGCAAAGCTGTGCAGAGTGCACACATTAGAATTTAAGTTCAGAAGAGTCCGCCTGGTGACCACCTTTGTCTGCACTGCAGGATGAGAAAATTTACTTTCTCCATCCAGTTGTTCGAACTTGACCTCCAGGTAAGTAAAAAGAAAAAAAATGTGCACGTTATATACTCCTGCCTAATAGAAACTGCAGCAAAGGGAGAGGAAATTATTCTGCAGTCTGACTGCACAGTGCACACTTCTTTTATTGTTAAAAATAGTTACCACTTTTGTTTCGTGCGAAATGTGAATGATGTGGTGATGATCAGTAGCTGGGCTGGACTTCAGTTCATACTGTACTGTGGCTGTAGTATAGTCTGAATCCGGTCATTTAAACAGAAATGCATGTTTTAATAACCACTGATTTTGTTTTACAAGGTAAATATTATATTTTAAGTGTCATCATTCATGACTCCACATTTTTAAATATTCTGAGTTTCATTCTTCTAAATTGAATGCAACATTGATTTTTTTGTGTGTAATTTAATGCAAATTATGTTTAAAGCAGTAATTAAAATGTTTATTAAAACAGTAAACTATATTTTAATTTTTCTGGAAATGAAAATGCTAAAGATCCATCCCACTACAATAGTTATGTGGTGGTCTCGAGTTTTAGTTCCAGTTTCATTTGTCTGACATAAACTGGTAGAAGCAGTAACGCACCTTATGTTTTCACATGATGCAAAAGGAGGAAAACTTAGCCAGTGGGCATCTGCCATTAACTTCCTTCAGTAGTAGCTCTCACCCAATCAGGGACAAATCTCAACAAAATCGGGGACAAATTAGAAATAATCAGGGACACTTTTAAAATATTAGCGTTATTAACTGGAGACATTGACAGAATAAGAGAATGTGGATTAATATGTATTTTCTGAACTAAAAGACATCTATAACTGTAATGACTATCATAATTTATTAGTGCAATTCAACCATACCTCTTTTTTTTTGGCAAATCATTGAGATTTGAAGTCACTAAATAACAGACATTTGTGTTTCAGACTTCATATCCTTTTGAAAAATACATGCTAACTCAAATCCTATTATTCTAGCAACCTAAGTTTATAAAGGCAATATTTAAAATTTGTCCCTATTTTTAGTCTTTTGTCAACTCATTATTTTAGGCTTTGGCCAGATTTCCTGCACTAAGAGGTTGAGCAGTATGGTGTGCAGCAGCGGTAAAAGGATGTGGTGGGATTGCAAATTCATATGGAAGGTAACTGTCTGTCATAAAAGTTAAATAAATATATGAGAAAGATGTCTGGAATGAATTGGACCTTTTCTCTTATATTTCACTTGAGTCATGCCACACCACTTCATATCCAGTGCAGTTGTTTCATGAAACCCCCGTGGTGCATGCGACTGATGGTTTATTCTCTTCAGTTGTACCTCTCCAATGTCATTCCTCAAGTAATCTGGACAAAGCAAACTAATGGGGGGAGGCAAGGGCCCCAAATCAGGCACTGTTATTAAATATTGCTGTAACTCACTTAAAGAGTTCAACCTGTACTTTATGAACAGTGAGAAATATGAAACTCGTAATGTCTGAAACGATTAACTAACTTGTCATCGTCAGTTATTTTAACAGAAAAATCAAACATTTTAGGAGAGACACCATTGAAATATGACATAATATCACCACTGGTCTGCAAACTAGACCAGCTTTAGCCAGTAAGTATTCCTCTTGACCACAGGCATTTTTGTTCTCTTTTGACACCTTCTCGTACTATTAATAAAAGTAAATGTGTTTGCATTCAGAATCTGTCTGAAACACTCATATTTCCTTCATTCTTCAATCTATATTTTTTAAGTTAAATAAAATGAAAACATTTATGTAAACCCCATTTTATCTGTCACACTGAGAACACAAGATTTAATATGTAAACTAACAGTCATTTGTAGATAATTAGGGTCACAGGAATGGAACTCTAAAACCAGGACTGCCACAATACTGATGTACTTCATTATTATTTTCTACATAAATCAGGTAACAAAGAACACATGACAGCAACTACATAAATCAGGCAACAAAGAACACATGACAGCAATTACATAAATCAGGCAACAAAGAACACATGACAGTAATTACATAAATCAGGCAACAAAGAACACATGACAGTAATTACATAAATCAGGCAACAAAGAACACAACAAAGAACACATGAAAGTGATTACATAAACCAGGCAACAAAGAACACATGACAGTAATTAATAAAAATCAGGCAACAACAAACACACACAACACAGTAATTATAAATCAGGCAACAAAGAACACATGACAGTAATTACATAAATCAGGCAACAAAGAACACATGACAGTAATTACATAAATCAGGCAACAAAGAACACATGACAGTAATTACATAAATCAGGCAACAAAGAACACATGACAGTAATTACATAAATCAGGCAACAAAGAACACATGACATTAATTACATAAATCAGGCAACAAAGAACACATGACAGTAATTACATAAATCAGGCAACAAAGAACACATGACAGTAATTACATAAATCAGGCAACAAAGAACATGACAGTAATTACATAAATCAGGCAACAAAGAACACATGACAGTAATTACATAAATCAGGCAACAAAGAACACATGACAGTAATTACATAAATCAGGCAACAAAGAACACATGACAGTAATTACATAAATCAGGCAACAAAGAACACATGACAGTAATTACATAAATCAGGCAACAAAGAACACGACAGTAATCACATAAATCAGGCAACAAAGAACACATGACAGGACAGTAATTACATAAATCAGGCAACAAAGAACACATGACAGTAATTACATAAATCAGGCAACAAAGAACACATGACATTAATTACATAAATCAGGCAACAAAGAACACATGACAGTAATTGTGCAGAAAGGCCTGCAAATGTTAACTTCCTGCTTTTAACTTTTCATGAATAGATTCTGGGTTAATATTTTGTCCATTATTCAATTTGCATTTGAATGTTGGTATCCCACAATTCCGGGGTGTGTGGACTTAGATAATTATGTATGCAAATTTTATGTTAATAAGTGTCCAGATGTTTGGCCAGTTGTACATACTTTTCATGGGCCTTTTTCCAGATTTTTCATGTTTCCAGGTTGAGAGGTATTCAAATGGCACTGCAGCAGTAGCCCCAGGAACACAAATATTTTGATGTACCTCTTATATAGCATTTGTGGTATTTCATTATATGCCTTCTTTAGATCAATAAGACAAATGTAGACAAAACTAGCAAAGACCCCACCCCCAAATATATGTGCAAGGGCAAAGAATTGATCCACAGTTCTTCAGTTAAGATAGTAGCTGCATTTCTCCTCCTGAATCAGGATTCCCGCAGGCCTCCATTCCAGTACCTCTTGTGTTTTCAGTCTTCATCAACAAACTTCTAGTAGACCTGTTCCTTTTACTACTAGTTCTTCATGCAAATATGGTCATATATAGATCTGATCTCTCACATCATACAACTAAAACTCAACTTTGAAAGGACTTTCTTCAGCTACAGCACTGGTGAAACTATAAGAATCTACTGCTCAATAAAAAAAAAAAGTCCATTTGCTATCTCTAAAAGATTATCCAAATCCCTCCAATCTTTTCATATCCTAGAATGTGATAACAGTCAGATTGAAACCAACACCTCCCTATAAAATAGTTTGAATGTAACTGTCCATCTAACACGCATGCCACCTAAACCAATTATCTCTAACTGCATAGTAACTTTACCTCTCACATACCTGTTCCACCTGATTAACTCACTCACCTTAAACTGTGATTCAGGTTACCGCACCATTATTGGTCTAAACCCTCTATCCATATTGTAATCTGCTCTTCATCTAACTGGTCTCTATTAGCTTTCATAACCTAGCAACATCTTCCATATCTCTACAACCTCTATCCCTCCTACTTTAACTCTACCTTTTCTATTTCTCTTGTAAGTGTACATATGTTTTTGTTAGATCTTCTATGTATGTATTATTTGTCAGATTTTCAGTGCTTACTCATAAATGTCAACTATTGTTTTGTTACGTTATGATATAATCTGGGCAGAGCCTGTAATTGGTCATTGCTTGATCAGTGTTCTACTATAGTTAACACATTTAAATAATTACATAAATAAATCCATCCATCCATGCATACATGCATACATACATACATACATACATACATACATACATAAATAAATCTTTTTTGTCAGGTGGAGTCTCCTTTCCTGCATCCTTACATAGGCTTTCATAGGAGTGTGATCTCTCTGTAAACTGGTACTTTCCTTGCCTTCCATGCAACATTGTAAAATTACATTAGCCATGACACCCTAACAACATTCAGTATTTCTTACTGGACTTCATCCACTCATACAACCTTGCCAACATAGAATTATGTGGTCACCGAGGTGACTTCTTCTACAGAAATGTATATAGTCTCAGCAGATGTTTCCTGGAGGACCTCTTCAGAGGAGGACATTCACATTGGATTCACAAGTTCCTCAGAGGGTTTCTTCTACCTTCTAATGATTTCCCCAGCTGATGTCAACACTTCCAAATTCTTGTTTAGAACAACCTTGGAATGTCCTACCAAGCCCTTCTAAATCATGCAAATCTTAGGAAATGCAAGGCTATTCAACCAGAGGCCACATGTGCCTTGCCAATAATTACCCTCAGGGTCTACCAACCTATTGAATGAGGGCAAGGCTTGTAAGTCCAGGTGTGTATTTTAGGGCACCCATCCATTTGATTAAGCTATGTTTGATGGTCTACATGGAGTAACATTGTTTAACACAGAGGGGGAATCTATTCCAGATCAAGTGGAGGTGTTGGGTATTAAACAACTCTCTGAAATCAATTTGTTTTTTTGTTTTACTACCTGACATAAATTGACATATTTCTTTCTAATTTTGGCTACATTAGCAAAGCACAGGTCTCATCTCAACATCTTATATAACATAGAGTACAGGGCCATTGATTTCAGCCTATCCTGATAACAAAGAATTTTGAGGCCTGAGATAAAGTTTTTTTAAAAAACTGTAGTTTTTTCTAGTTTTTTGATGTGTCTAGTGAGATGCACACCAAAGAGTGCCTTATATTCTATAGTGGGTATAACCATGGCACAGTACAAGGGAATAATAACTTCCTTGGTTTTAGGTGAAATGCCTTTTGTGATTAATTGTATGCTATACAAGGATTTTCTAACTACAGATGCCATATGGTGATTGAAGAGAGGGAGCCATCCACCCACAAATCCTTGACCACAGACTTACTGGAGAGTGGGGTGCCACTGATATAGTTTATCGTAGGACTATGTTGTTTTCTACAGTACATGACACTGCATTTCTTAGCATTTAGTTGGTGCCCTGTTTTGTGCACCAAGAGTTAACAACTGTTATTTCCATTTGAAGGCTATTAGTATCATTGGTTGATTCATCGACTACACCCAACTTACAATCATCAGCAAACGTAGTCAGCCAAAAATTCTTGTTGTTAGTGTTTTTGTTGTTAGTGTTTAGGTCACAGAAACAAATGCCATAAAGGAGAGAGAGCACAGTACAGAACAACAGGGAATGGCTTTGACTGCCTTTTCCCTTACTGTGGAGGCATTGCCAACCCTGTCAACATGCGTTCTGTCCTTGAGACAGTTATTAATCCATCTTACCGCATAAGGCTTTAAAGTTAAGGTCATTAGCTTATCCCATTGTATGTTAATAGTGTTAAGCAGCTTTGCTTATTTGAAATAGACAACATAAATAGTGTGATCACTGTTGACATACTGCATGACGATTTCACAGGCATGCCCTATCCTTAACAAATCAGAATTGTTAGGGGTCAAGCCTGATCAAAGTTTTAATGTCCTAGTTAAGGAGGTCAGTGATGCTATGTTCTATGGCTTTAGATATAACAATGATAAGACTAATGAGTCTGTAGTCACCCAGGTCAATGGCTGGGACACCCATATGGAGGGACATCACCACCACTGTGCACAATGACTTGAGAACGTATCCTGGAGCAAGGCTTAGTCTGAGCAGCTTAAGGAGGGCATATGCTATAGCCTGATTGACACCACTTGTTTGACAAATGTGTGGAGAGTGTTTTAAGGATATGATCCTTTGAGATGGTGGGATGGTGGGAGGAAAGTGACTCTTGGTTGTTTGGATTGGGGATGATAGTTTCAGGGGAGAAATTTGCATCAAACTGATTTGCTATTGTGTTGGCAATGTCTTTAGTATTGGAATGGGAAGTGCCATTACAGATAAGTTACAGATAATAAATGATGTGAACGCTTCCTTTGTTTTGTAATGTAGCTAAATAAAGACTTATATTTATCCTCGAGCTCAGAAGTTAGCCTGCATCAGATGATAACTTGCTGGTCTTTATACTTGCCTCCGGTTTCTGGGAGAAGCATTTTATATTCTCCTTGCGGTAGGAGGTTCTGGCCTTACAAGTAATCAAAGTGTCTCACACCACAAGTTCCAGGCAGGATGAATTCACTCAGTTTAGTACACAGATTGATTTATTAAAATAAAAAAATAACTTCTGCAGTAAAGCTTAACAGCAAAAAAGGCTTTTCTGAAAGCCGAGGCACCAGAGAAGTATTACTTGCTCTTAATGGTATGAGTTTTAAGTTTTGCTGTTAACTTTTACTGCAGAAATTTTATTTATTTTATTTATTTATTTATTTGCAGTTTGTTTACCAGGATAGTCCACTGGGCCACAAGGAACCCATTTTCAATGGAGTACTAGGGAGAAAAGCTCCAGTTAGTACAAGTAAAATAAATTTCAGAATTACAAGATTACAGAATAACAATCATTACAAAGTTTGCAAAACAATTAATCAGACATTAGAGAAAGAGAATACATGGTAACAACAGTTACAATAAACTGGAATTTGATGGAGCAAATGCAAGGCTATTAGTGGTATTTTTTTTATTTTTTTATTGTAATAAATCAGTCTGTGTACTAAACTGAGTGAATCCATCTGGCCTGGAACTTGTGGTATGAGGTCTGGTTTGTTCTGCAGTGTGGTGCTTCAAGTAATCCAAGTAGTTTTTTTTTTTCCTTCTTTTCTATAACTTGTTGATAGCTACTGGTGACCAGAGTGGTTTGCTGTTAAATTTATCACATATTTATTTCTGGTGGGGACTACTCTGTCAACTCATTTATTAAAATGAATAGAAAGATACTTGGAATAGGTGGCTGCATGTTCTATATTCACTGTGAGATTAACATGGGTATATTTTGAGATTTTGTTATGTAATTATAAAAGGTTACTTGTTTTGAAATCTCTAAAGATAATGGTATTGGTTGCCAGAGGGGTGGATGTCCTCCTGAGGGAACGGTAACCAATTAGTGGCCTGACTTTAATGAGGAGACAGCCAGGGGAAGGGAATATGCTGTGGCTGAATTTGTGAGAACTAGGTCCACAATATTACCACCCTTGGTAGTATTTTGGACATTCTGATCCAACATTAGAAGTTAAAGTACTCTGGTTTACATATGGGTATCGGAAGTTACTGAGGATTAACAAAGCATCTCTTATAGGGATATTTTTAAAGATTTCTAGGAGGTTTTCATGATTCTGATGCTTCAGAGAAGGGGATTATTAACACGCTATAGGTTGAAATTTTGACTTATCTAGTGTGAGATGAAGTTCCCTGAGCTTACCTAGGAGATTATGAGTTGTCACTTTTGGAAGCAATAAAATCCCTGAAGAACACTGAAAGATATCCATCATTACCAGTGAAGTTGAAGGTATGATAGACACAGAACACTGTCATGTATGATGTGTTGTCATTATGCATGAACCATGTCTATGTGACTACACAAATACGGTCTCATTCCTAATGGAGAAGTGCCTCCAAACTGGATATCTTGTTGTTAAGACATCAATGTATGGTAATGAAGGCAGTCTCTAACCTGAAGTCTGAACTTTTTCTTGCCCTCATTCCACTCTTTTACCTTTCCCTGCCTAATTATTTGCTTCCAGTACCTTGTTTACTTTGCCAGTTTTCTACAGTGAATTCCAGAACCCTCTAGCCTATTGTCTGTATTTCTTATCCTTGGCAGAAGCATGTGTAGAAATTTTCATCAAGTCCTTCTGGATGTTTTTCACAGGCTTTTATGACAGATTATTTACTCCAGCATGGACTACAACTATCCCGTAGTCATACTACACCACTGGGCAGTGCAGTGGTACAGCGGTTAGTGTTGTCACCTCACAGCTAGAGGTTCTCTGGTTTGATTCTTGACTGGGGTGCTTTCTGTGTGGACTCCCCATGTCTTCCCTGCATTCATGTGGGTTTCCTCTCACATTACAAAGACATGTGTCTGGAGCATTTCTCCCTGGGCCTTTGCTGAAAATGGGCTCTGTCCCAGTCAGGCTTTCCCAGTAAACAAATGTTAAATAAATAAATGCTTACTGGAAGACAGGGTCCTGGCTGCCAATAGGCATCTTACTGCAATCCTGTCCCTGTTAAGCCAGGTGAGTACATAGTGAGGATGTATAACAATGTCACCAATTGCTAGGCAGTTTCCATGAGCTGATTATTTTTATTAGACAGTGGGCTGTTATGTTAGTGATATGTTGATAATAAGATACATGTAGGTGTATTGAGGAGGGTTCATATTTGCCTACTTTTATGAGATCTAGGAGGCTTTGTTAGTGATTTTTTTTTAGTGTCAGTGCTTGACAGTTTAGTCTTGTCAGTATGAGGATGTTGCATTCGTGTGGGTAGGGGTAAAAAATTGTGATGCTCATTACATCCATAAGATTTTGTGAAGGCTGGCTCCAGTTTAGCTATGTGTTTTCATCTCTCACAAACAGAATTTGTTTGGTTAAACAAGAGTTTATTTTCAGTCAGCATGAGTCAATTCTTACACTGCCTTAGAATACCAAGTGCTAGAAGGCTGGCGATAGAAGGGCTGGTACTCTCCTGTCTCTCCATGCTGTCCAGTGCTGTTTTATTTTATATGGGGGAAACGGAAGGAAGGAAAATGCATGGTCACACAGAATATGGAAGAAAAAAGAATGCACAGAGTAGTGCAGCTAGTAATTTTACTTATGCACAACAAACACTGTAGATTTATAACTATCATAGAGTTGCACTTAGCATAGCTGACCGCTAATCTCATTATATAGCAAAAAGCAATGAAAAGTAGCTATAAATTCGACAAATTAGTACCTACCTCTCTAGAAACAGCAGCAGTTAATGCACTCTCACTATAAGAACCACTAATGTCTCAAGATGGCTGCCACACTAGGCCAGAACAAGCTAACTGTAAACAGTGAAAATGGTGATTTAAATGGGAAAAAACAAATAGTTGAGGAATATTGGAAAAAAAATGCAAAAAATAAATAAATACATAAATAAATAATAATAATAATAATCCTGAGTTATTTGTGGTATAACAAATGTTCCAAATGACTTTTCAATGTCTCAGGCAGAAGCAGACAAGCACAGCTCACCAGAGAGGAGGGCTCATCTAATCTCAGTATATAGCAAACAACAGAGATGCCATAGCATTAAAGCAGATGAAGCCATTACCTTCCTGTTATGATGTCTGTTACAGACGATTCATTAATACCTTGAAAAACACCTTGTTAACACCAATAATGCAGCTAGTAACGTTCTTAACACAATCATATAACTGCAGACCCTCTGATTCTTCCTGCACAGGTTCTGTATTTAATGTGGAAGGGGTGCTTGACATATTGTTAATAAATCAGTTCTCATTTCATGCCTTATGCTCAGTTTTGGTGCATTTTTCTTTTCAACATAAAAATAGACTTTTTCTGTGCAGAAGCTTTTGTACAGGTTATAGTCAATTTATTTACACATTTGTTAAAGCCAGAGATGATGCATAGGTTGTGTTTCAATAGTTTTGTTTAGTCGGTGCCATGTGTTGTTTGAGTTCATTATGTACAAGCAATAGTAGACAGACCTTTGCTAAGCCACGTGACCTGGATTCCTTCTTATATAAAACAGCTATAATTAACATATCAGAAATGTGGAACCTTTGAAGACTATTGCACACACATTTTATTTCACTTTTGACACTGTATTACTACATCTTGATTTAGAAAATGAATTTGTACCAAGCAAACTCTCAGTCACATATTAAATTAGAAAAAAATGACTGAAAAAGACTAGTTCAAATATCACTTTGTCTTTTATTTTTTGTTTTTTTCTAGATACTGATTTTACCAGTATTTCTAATATCAAGGACAGCATTCATAATACTGACCTCCATAAGTTTGTAGAGGTAATCCACAAAGACCTGCACTATATTCTTATACAAATAAGGCCATTCAGGCTGACTACAGAAATATGGAAGCATTTTGGTAACCGTCCTTCCCTAAGGTAGAAGTGTAGCATGCTTAAGGCATAAACGTTAGGGTAAGTGCTATTATGAGATTAAGGGGTGTTACACATTTCAGTATTAGTAGGATTCATGGAGATAAACATAAAAGAGCCTCATTTGCATACAAAACATGTAAAAGGACCATGAACTTATGCCAGTAAGCACCAATTTAATAGGAAATACATGAGTTAGGTGGCAAATTAATTAATTTTGTGGAAGGGAAAAAAGGAATATGTACTGCCATACTTTTTAAATGGAGGTGCATTTTTTACTTTATTTCAAGAAATGCTTGTTTTATTGTATTTTAGTGCTTGTGCATACATGGTCAAACTACTGAAGTGATCACTGGGGGAAATGATTCACTTTGGTGTCATTTGAGTGCTTGTATATACATGGAAAACGTACTGAAGGCATCACTGGGGAAATGGTTTATGTTGGTTTCACTGAAGGGTTTGTGTATATATGGACAAACTGCTGAAGGGATTGTTGGAGCAATGATTCATATTGGTGTCATTGAAGTGCTTGTGTATATATGGAAAAACTACTGAAAGGATCACTTGAGGAAGTGATTCATTTTGGTGTCATTTGAGTGCTTGTGCATACATGGAAAACCTACTGAAGGGATCACTGGGGAAATTATTTATTTTGGTTTCACTGTTTCTGCCCTGAAACCACTTCTCCAGGGACAGATAGACTGTTCAAAGCTCCCTCTCTCATAGTGAACAGAGAAACTTCATTCTATCCATGTAAGGTATGGGCAAACACAGAAACTTGTAACACAACCCTGACTTCAGCACTAACCTGAAAACTGGACTAAACTAGCTTAGAAAGGCCAGAAAACAAGTATTTTTTTTTTCAGAAAATAAAGCAGATACAATAAAAAAACACTTTAAATGCACAGAAATAGCTATCACACTTGAGTGTGTAGCCTACAACAGTTAAACAGGTAATTTAAACACAAAAACAGCATTGTTAAAGTGCAGGCAGTACAATAAGTACAATATGTAGCTGAAATAAGCTTTTTAAATCACAGAAACTCTAGAAAATTGGCATTTTAGGTGGAATTAGCTAAGGGCAGCAAGAAAATGCAGAAAAATGATACGTCTCCCTTTTGTCTCTCTGCTGCTGTAGAACTCTGCAGGGCACTAGGCAGGAGCTTGCTGAGCTGTATCCTAGCACAAAAATCTTGCAAATGTGGGTTTTATAGCAGGGAAATGAAAGAGATAGAAATTGGCCCAAAATGGCCAATAAACTACTAATTTCTGGGCTGAAACTACTCTTCCAGGGACAGATAGGCTACTCAAAGCTCCCTCTCTCACAGTGAACAGAGAAACTTCCTTCTATCCAAGTAAGGTATGGGCAAACACAGAAACATGTAACACAGCCCTGAATTCAGCACTAACCTGAAACTAGCTTAGAATGGCGGGAAAACAAGTATTTTTTTTGTTTTTTTTTTCAGAAAATAAAGCAGATACAATAACAAAACACTTTAAATGCACAGAAATACCTATCACACTTGAGTGTATAGCCTAGAACAGTTAAACAGGTAATTTAAACACAAAAACAACTTTGTTAAAGTGCAAGCAGTAAAATAAATACAATATGTTGCTGAAACAAACTTTTTAAATCACAGAAACTCTAGAAAATTGGCATTTTAGGTGGAATTAGCTAAAGGCAGCAAGAAAATGCAGAAAAATGATACTTAATCACTCCAAAGTCTCTATTTTGTCTCTCTGTTGCTGTAGAACTCTGCAGGGCACCAGGGAGGAGCTTGCTGAGCTGTATACTAGCACAAAAACCTTGCAAATGCAGGTTTTATAGCAAGGAAATGAAAGAGATAGAAATTAGCCAAAAATGGCCAACAAAATACTAATTTCTGCGCTGAAACCACTCCTCCAGGGACAGATAGGCTGCTCAAAGCTCCCTCTCTCACAGTGAGCAGAGAAACTTCCTTCTATCCAAGTAAGGTATGGGCAAACACAGAAACTTGTAATACAGCCCTGAATTCAGCACTAACCTGAAAACTGGAATAAACTAATTTAGAAAGGTGAGAAAACAAGTATTTTTTTTTTTCAGAAAATAAAGCAGATACAATAAAAAAAGACTTTAAATGCACATAAATAGCTATCACACTTGAGTGTGTAGCCTACAACAGTTAAACAGGTAATTTAAACACAATAATGACGTGCTTATGCATACATGGACAAACTACTGAATGGATTGTTGGGGGAAATTATCTATTTTGGTGTCATTTGAATGCTTGTGCATACATGGCCTAACTACTGAAGAGATTGTTGGGGGGAAGGATTTATTTTGGTGTTACTGAAGTGCTTGTGCATACATCACAAACTACTGATGGGGTCACTGGGGTAATCATCACCATCAATCCCTCTTTTCCCCATTTTCTACAGGGGGCCCAGGTGTCTTGTAAACTATTGCCTTATCTGTCTATTGTGCCATTCTCTTACCTACTTCACCATTCCTGTCTACATGTCACAAGTCTTCTCTTATACAATCTATCCACCTCTTTGCTGCATGCTTTCATTCTTCTTGCCTTCTCCCTGTCTGTACCAAATCTTCTTTACAAGACTGCCTTCTGCTTTTCTGCACATGTGCCCAAACCAATGTAATCTCTTCTCTTTGACCTCGTCTACAACTGGAGCTACTTTGACTTCTGCTCTTATGTTCTCATTTCATCATCTGCCCCACAGCGTGTATCCTACCACCCATCATCTCCATCACCTCTAGTTTCCTCAACTGCTCTGCCTTTACTGCCCAGGTGTCTGTACCATACAGTAGTACTGGTCATGCCACTGCTTTACACACCTTACATTTCAGCTTCTTTGGAATTCTTCTGTCATACACTACATCTGGTACTCTGTGTCAGTTGGCTGAAGACCCTCTTATTCTAGCTTTGACCTCCTCATTCAGATGTCATTTCTCCTCAGTCATCCCTCCTAGATACTTGAAGCTGTTAACCTGTTCCATCATTTCCCCTTATATTTCAATTCTCAGCTTGTTCTGATTTCCCCCATTTGCTGCCGTTGCAACTGTCATATATATTCTGTTTCATCCCATGTGCCTTCAGTTTTGCATTCCTGTCCCATATCCTTTGCTGAAGGTCTTGCTCAGAGTCTTTCTGTACTGCCACTCTGTCTGCATACAGCAGCTTTGTTGATCTGTCCCCTTTGACCTGTTTGCTAATGTAGTCCATCACCAGTATGAACAGCAGTGGCCTCACAGCTAATCCTCGATGCACATCCACTCCCACTGGGAACCCCTCTGTGAGACTGAACACTGTTTGTACTTGAGTCATTGGTTTCTTGTACCTAGCTTGCACTAATTCTACCAACATTTCTGGGACTTCGAACCACTGCAGGACTGCCCAAATCTGCTTTCTCCAAATCAAGGAATGCTCATTTGGATTCTTTCCTCATCTCTAGCTTCTTCTCAACTATTTGTCTCTCTGCAAACATTCATCAGGTCTGTTGTGCTACATCCTATCTGATTCTGAATTGCTCACTTCCCATCTTACATTCATCTACTCTGTATATTTGTTTTCAGTCACCCTCTCCAGAACTTTCATGCAATGTGACAGGAATTTGATGCCTCTGTACTGCCTACAGTCATGAATGCCCCTTTGTTCTTGAACATTAACACTAGTATGCTTATTCCACAGATATATGGAATATGTCTTTCTCTCCACACTGTTATGAGTACCATCAGAAGCCATTTTTCCCCTATATCACCCCAAATCTTTATCATATCTGCTGTGACCTCATCTGAACCTGCTGGTTTCCCTGACTTCATTTTCCTTAGTGCTGTTTTTACTTCTTCTGTGATGGGCTCCTCCTCTTCTCTCATCATAGGCTGTGTTTGTGGCATTACAGCTTCCATGGGATTTCCTTTATTCAGAAGCTGCTGGAAGTAATCCTTCCATCTGCCTTTGATGTCCTGTGGACTGGTAAGCAGGTTGTTGCTAGCATCCCTTATGAAGAATGTAAGACTATCTTCTTTATCTCTCTGTCTTTGTTTTGCAATGTGATATAGCTTCTTTATGACAGCTACTGAGTCACTTTCCAGAAGCTGATAGAGAGCCTCTGATGCCTTGCTTTTTGCTATTGCAATTCCTTTATTAGCCTCTGTTAGCCAACCAGCATTCCTTCCTAGCCTGCTCCATTTTTTTCTGTCTCTCACTTTCTCCTGCACTCCTTTCTTTTGATAACTTCCTTGACTTCTGCATTCCACCACCAGCTTTCCTTATGTACCTTATTTCCATACTGGGCTAGGTGACATATCTGTTCTGTAGTCCTTACACATGCTGTTTTGAGGTTCTTCCATTCTTCCTCAACTCTACCTATTTCCTCTTTTATTTTAGGTGCTAGAGCCCTGAGTAATTCCCTGAACTGTTGTGCTTTCTCTCCAGTCAAATTCTAGGTTTTCAGCCTGCTTTCAGTTGACCTTATAGCCTTCTTTGGCCACTGCTTACACTGATTGTAACAATCAGTGGTTTATGCTGTGGCCAACTGTTTCACTGGGAATGACTTTGCAATCACTGACTCTGCCCCAGTGCCCTTTCCTTACAAAAGGAAGTTTGCCTAAGTTGAATACTGGCCACTCTTGTATCTGATTTTGTGACTGTCTCTCTTTCTGAATCAAGTGTTGGCTACTATCAAGCCATTTGCCAGACAGAATGGCCTCTCCTTCTTTATTCCAGTTGCCCCACCCATGTGGACCAGGCAGTCCTCATATCCTGTTCTGCCTGTCCTGATATGTGTATTAAGGTCATCCATTATCAGCACCAATTCATGTTGTCCTGTTGTATCTAACATGAGAACACAGATCGCATGCCGTGGGAGGGCTCACTTCCTCACTATCACAACTTGCTGCTATGAATATTGCCCTATCATTTACCAGGAGTCTGATTGTCATGAGTCTGTTACTAATTCTAATGACATCCCTCACTGCCTTCTGAAGCCTCTCTCTCACTTTAATTATCACACCATTTATAGCCTGTCCTCTCCTGAATGGTAGACTTTGGATCCTTGCTGTACTGCTCTTCCATCTTGTCTCCTGGATACATAGGGTGGTCAACCTCCTCCTTACCATCATGTCATCCACTTCCAAGCTGTGTTACATCCAGTTTTCACTCAGTGTAGCATGTTGGGCAACTGGACAATGGTCAGCCAGTAGCTTATTGAACAAGGGCTGGGTTTCATCCATCGTTAGCATGGGTTCCTGGCATTGGTCAAAGTAGGCAGGGTCCTCAAACCACTTATCACCAGCAAATGCCCATGTTCACTTGGCAACATTAGTCAACACAACTAAATTACCTAGAGCCATATTTTACACAATCCAGTGGTTAGCCCTGCCATGGCATGCAGGCTGTGATCTGAGTTCTCCTATCCTGGAGGATACTGCCCAGCACAGTATATGCAGTTGGTCTATACAACTCTTCCTCCTATAGGGCACCATGTAGAGACTGTGCTGTTGGCCACAGCTACATTCTTGGCTGAGTTTGAGATGGAAATACTCAGCATGTTTTTCAGAGGTGGGTGAAACCCCACAGTGACACAGGGAGAACATGCAAACTCCAAACAAGCATTGCCTAGTGGTTAGGATCAAACCTTGTGCCTTGTGCATAGCAAGTTGAAGGCCTTAACCATTATGCCAACTTGTCCCTTTTTTGCTTGGGAAATCATTCATTTATGTGTCAGTGAAGTGCTTGTGCATACTTGGGACAAACTACTGAAGGGATCACTGGGCGCAAGTTCATGGATTGGAAAGTAGATAAGAGGTGCAGCAATGCTTTTAACAATGGACGTGGGTATTGGACTATGAATCATAAGAACCCTTCACTAGCATGTGCTGCTTCGCATAATTTCTCATTTACATCTTATTATACTTAAGGCATTGTGCATTAGTGTAAATGACTTCTATGAGTCATGCCTTAGCTACACTCACTAAGAAACATCACAGTTACCACTAACACAGTTGCACAAATGACTATGAATTGAGGCCCAGATTAGTTTGTCTTCTGCAGCTGCTGCAGTTAATAAAGCACATGCACTGAAAGACATAGTAAACAGGTAATGTATGGCTAAGTGAAAACAAGAGAGGGTAAGACATATAACATTCACCCTAGCAGTTCATAACACAACAAATGTTGTTGCTGTGTCTTTCAGCTTTTCCCAGTTAGGGGTTGCCACAGCGGAACTCCAGTCCGCTAATGATTGGCAGTAGATTTTTACGTGCCAAGTTGCCAGCTCTGATGCACAACCTTTAATAAAGTTATGCCCATTCATGCATGTCTCCATGCAGAAGATGCTCTAGCTGAGAATCGAACCAGACAGCGTCTTACTGTGAGGCGACAACGCTACTGCAGCACCACCACCGCAGTTTATAACACAGCAAATAATAATACTATACCACATTTAAGGTAAAGACTGCATATTCTAAGGCAGTACACAGAAAAACTGATAGCAGGATGTGTTATATTTTTTAAACTAAAACTGTGAATTTTTTTTCTATTTTGTATGTTATAACCCTTCCTGTTTGCTACCCTGTAGAATGTTGATTCCATCAGGATCTTCTTTTCCATTTTTCTGGTGTTTGACAAATAACTGCAAAAAAATATTAAAGAGTTTTTTTATATGTAAAAATGCTTAACTGGCATTCATTCCTATTGTAACAGTGAAGACAACAAAGCTGTGAGATTTCTTACTTTACTGAACAGCATGAACCTTGTTAAATGTGAATGATAGTGCCAGTGTGTTGTCAGTTACTGTTAAGGCACACTTCCTTAATATGTAGTGCTTCTCTAAACCTCAAATCTTTCTGAACTTTTGAAACCTTGTTGGTTTTACACTTATGCTTGCCTTTATTAGATCTACAGTTTTGTTGTCATCAAACTCCTAACTGTAAAGTCTCTTGAGCCACTTTCTTCTCTAGCATGCTGCAAGGGTCAACTGTTCTTTGAAGACCTCTTGAAGTCTATCTGGCAAAACAAGCAAATCAATCTTCCCATTTCATGCTGTGATGACATTTCTTTTATTTTTAAAGCATTACCCTGAGGGTGTAAATTGAATATCTAGAATTCAGACATATTTGTCCTCTCGTTGCATTGTAACCCAACGCTAGGACTTTTAAGAAAGTTAAATAGTTAAAATATGCAGGATACGCTGAATGCTTATGAGGTATATCCAGGAATGCGACTACTAGATATAAAAACCTTTAAAGCACTCTTAAACATGGCATTAGAAAACGCTATTACACATGTCACTGAGCAGTAAGATTGGATTTCAAAAATAGTTCTAAAAATTTTCATTATTTACTTACTGTTTTCTTTTTTCCTTCCTTTGGTTTAGTTTATTATGTATAGGATTGCTCTGTTATCAATGTTAGGGAAAGCAATGTCACTGTGCTACATTCAGTATTTAGTAGCTAATATTGTCAGAGATTCTATAGCCCTATGACAACACTTAGGCCTAAGCATCAGCAGCTTGCAGTAAAAATGGACACGTACAGTGTAAATGCAAATGCGATTTTGTGATTTGAAGTAAACATATAAAATAGCAGTCTATCCCTTAACTAATGGTACCAGAAAACTGCCATTTTTCATAAAGTTCAAGAGCAGAATGTGACACAGAAATATGGCACACAGTGTCTAGAACATAGCTGAAGTAAACAGAAAAGTAAATATGCAACAATTTCACAAAGACATAGGGCAGGATACACGAAGCCTCCGTGCAAGAGATACAAGGCTTACACGGCTTACACGGAGGCTGCAGTTAAACAGTGTGACGTCAGCATGTCATGCTGAATGAGGGTATGCTGAATCACATCGAAGGCTAACATGGTCCGTGGAAGACAGTAGGGGGCGTGTCCGTAGGCCGAGCCCTGCAAGCGGACACGCCCCCAGAAGAGTAAAATTGCCCAAAGTAAACACCCACGACAGAGGCCATGGAAATGTGAATAAACACAACACAACACATGCCCCCACAGACTATGAACATAAAATATATAAATGAACATGTTATATATTTTTTTTAAATCGTAAAGATGTTTGCCCGTGAGTGCGCTTATGCTGGTGTGCCCGTAGCTTAGCCACAGTTAGCAGTCAGTGGAAAAGGATATAAGAACTAAATATGCAAAGTAAGCCAAGAAGAAATAGCGTAGTGGTAGAGACGTCGGCTGAAGAGCAGGTATTCATGGTTCAAGCCCCCACAACGCCAATTTTTTTTTTAGTAAAATAAGCACAAAACAAGTCCCTGACAAACATGTACACATATAAAATCATAGTTCATGTAAAATGTAATGAAATAGTCCATTTATTTTGAAGAAATGTGAGATAACAAAATAATAAAAAATGCCAGATGTGCCTATAGCTGAGCAACAGTTTAACAAGGTGAGTGCATCTGCCCGTAGGTGAGCAGTGGTTTAACAGATGTAAAATGAATGCCCAAAGGTGAGCAGTGGTTCAACAGGTGCAAAATGAGTGCCCGTAGGTGAGCAGTGGTTTAACACGCTGAAACTGTGTGCCCCTAGCTGAGCTGAGTGTAATATCCGTGCTGACAGCCAAATGATGCGTAAACCAGCGTAACCCATTTGCGCGGAGCTGCGCACCGTGCCAACAAGCTAACCGATGGGCAACGTTGAGCAAGCCATATCAAAACTGCCTTTACACAGACACACCCCCAGCCTGTCTAGACAGTCATAAAAAATAAAAAGCAGTGGCCAGGTTCGAACCCAGGATACTATGCACCATAGTCAAGGTACTGAACCACTAATCCATGACAGCAGTACCTATAAATGCAGTAATAGCAAATAGATAGGAATGAATACAAAGTGGAGCATGACAAAGCAGGTTTTGTGAAGTTGACACAATTCCAAAATGACCAATCACAGATATGTGCGGGAAAAACGGCATATATAAGCCCCATAGGTGGGAATACACAGCATAAACGATTGTAGAACTGACTTGCAGCCAGAATGTCAGGAGTAGGTGAGGGTAGTTGCTTTCGATCACAGAGGGAAATCTGATGAAGTCTATGTAAAGGAGACGAAAGTGCTTAATCTATGTGTTTTTGGTCTATGGATTTTGTTTTTGGATTTTAACATTAAACTGCAAAAATATTCCTCGTCTCGTTGATGGTATATATACAAGGTGAAACAAGAATTGAAGAAGATTTAATAAGGGCAGCCTTAATAGTGCCGGAGCAGTGACTTTTGGTGTTTTGTGCTACTTTTGGTTAAAGTAGCAGGTTAATAGTCTGCATACTGTGAACCCTTCATATGTGTCATAGGTCTGTATCTATAGGCATGTCCTTGTGATATGTTGTGTGCACGTAGTTCCACCAAAAGGGGATGACTATACATTACATGTCAGTCAGTGTTAGGCCATGATCCTGGCAGCAGTTTTCTGTTGCAGTGAGGCCCGTCTGTAGGATGTGTGTGTCAGCTGGTGTAACGACTATGGCGCTTAGTTAGCAGTCATCTGAGAACTTTGTCATCCACAACCCGCACATGTTCGCTTTTACATCTGAGAAGTAAATGCCAAACAAGAGGGGTCCTAGGACAGAGGCCTGTGGGATACCACATGTGACTGGCATTGAGTTTGACATGGCTCCTACAATATCGATATTATGGATTCTGTATGTCAACCAGTGTGCAACCCATCATGTGACATATGTAGTAACATGTAAGCTAATGAGCTTATCTATGATGCCTGAGTGGAGTACTGTGTTGAAGGCCTTAGGCAAGTCCAGGTATGCTGTATGGATTGCGTTGCCCTCATCAATGGCTGTACTGACTGTTTTGAAAGATCAACCAGGTTCAAAAGGCAGGATCAGCCCATCACAAAAGCAAAATGGCCAGGAACAAGTGTCTGCAGGTACCCAATATCGCTGTATATGCGTCCCATACTGAATAATTCCATAGCTTAGCAGACCAGGCCAGTTAAGCTTATGGTGCGGTAGTTCCCAGGGTCATTAGAGATGCCTCCTTAGTGGAGTGGGACCACTGTTGCTGTATGCCAGTGTTCAGGTACATATCCTGTAGTACGGCCAAGGTTAAATATCAGTCTTATATGCGGTTGTATGTCCTCTTGGATTTCACGTAGCAGACATCCAGGGATACCATCAGGTCACATTGATGCTGTGTGTTCTGCTTTGTTGAGGGCAGCCCTCATCTGGACATGTGAGATGATAGGGAGGTTACATTCAGTTGTGATAAGTATTTCTACTTGTGGGGGAGAAGGAGGGGGGATACGTGCACTGAACCTGTCTGCAAGAATGTTGCCAATATCTGTGTGTTCGGTGAATGTTAAGTAGGTGTGTATTAACTCAGAGCATATCTGAGGCATTTGGTCCATATGTGTAACATAACTGAAGAAGGCCTTGTGGTTATCTATAGTGTCTGTGGCCATTTCCCTCCCAGAGTAGGCCGTGGATGTTGTTATGAGAGACCGTAGCTTATTACCAGTGCTGACCACAGATGCCTTCCCTTAATGTGAATTTGCTCTGTCCTGCAGTAACCTCCTTCTATTGTTATACAATCTGCCTTTGGCTGGGGTCCACCGGACAGGATGCCTAACCTTTGTGCATAGGGTCTGGGTTAGAAATGTGTGTGCATGTTCCATGCAATCTTTGGGATGTCCGTGGGAAGCATTCGCAAAGGGGTCAGCAGTGTGGGTTGTGGCTTCCACTGGCACAGTGGGCTGCATGGATACCATCTCAGTCCTAACAAGTGAATAACTGTCTAATCACATACATATCAAAGTAGTCTACTGTGCTGGCGGTGGTGGTGGGATATGTATATCCAGGCCGAGTAACTTGTGTCCAGATCACACTAGTGGATGGCGTTCCACATATAGTACCTTGGTATGAACCCCCAGAGTGAGATTGTGAATTGGACCTGTCGCAGTGTGCTGACCGATGGGGCATGCTACTATGTTGTATGGAATGTGGCAGGTATTGTTGCACAGGTGTTGGCTGAGCACTGATATCTGGCCATGTACTTGTGTATACACGAAGAGACACACACATGCTACATATGGGAGTAGTAGTATATCACTACAGTTGAGTATCATGTATAGTATGTGTGCCATATATTGCTGACATAGTCTGCTGATATCCTGTTTGTGTTCTCTTCCAGGGAGATGGTGCATCAGCGTAATCCCGCCTACTGTGCAGCAGAAGATGAGGAGATACAAACCCCCAAGGAAACCTGGGGGGGGCCCTTTCCAAATTAAAAACCAAAAAGGTTTTAAAAACCCCTTAAATTTTTTTTTAAAAAAAATTTTTTTTTTTCCCCCCTTTAAAAAAAATTTTTTTTTGGGGCCCAAAAAAACCCGATTTGTTTTGTGAATTTTTAAAAAAAAATTTGTTTTTTAAATTTTTTTTTTTTCCCCCCTTTTCCCAAAAAACCCCCAAAATTTTATTGAAAAAAAACCCCCAAAATTTTTTTGGGGGGGAAAAAAAAAGGGGCTTTTCCCCCCCCCCCCAAATAAAATTTTTAAAAAAACCCCCCTTTTTGGCCCCCGGGGGAAAAGGGGGGGAAGGGGGGCCCCCCTTGGGGGAGGGGGGAAAAAAAAACCCCCCCTTTTTTTTTTTCCCCCCCCAAAAATTTTTTAAAAAAAAAAGGGGGGAAGGGGGGGGCCCCCCCCCCCCCGGGGCCCCACCCCCCGGGGGGGGGAAAAACCCCCCCCCCCCCCGGGGGGGGCCCCCCCCCGGGGGGGGCCCCCGGGGGGAAACCCCCACCCCCTTTTTCCCCCTTTTTTTTCCCCCCTTTTTTGGGGGAATTTCCCCCCCCAAAATTTGGGTTCCTTTTCCCCCCACCCCCAAAAAAAAAAGGGGGCCCTTGAAAACAAAAACCCCAAAGGGGGTTTTTTCCCCTTTTCCCGGGGAAATTTTTCCAAAAAAAAAAAATTTCTTTTTCCCCCCCCCGGGGGGTTTTTTTTTTTTTAAAACCCCCCCCCAAAGAAATTTTTTTCCCCTTCCCCCCCCCAAAAAAAACCCCCCCCCCAAAAAACCCCCCCCCCCCTTTTCCCCTTTCCCCCCCCCCTTTTTTTAAAAAAAAAAAAGGGGGGAAAAAATTTTTTTTTTTGGGGGGGGGGGAAAGGGAAAAACCCCCAAAAAAATTCCTTTTTCCTGTTAAAAAAGAATTTTCCCCCTTTTTAAAAAAAATTTTTCCCCTTTTACCCCCCCCTTTTTCCCCCTTTCCCCCCAAAATTTTTTTTAAAAAAAATTTGGGAAAAAAAAAAGGGTTTGGGGGGAAAAGGGGTTTTTTAAAAGAAAAAAAACCCCTTTAAAAAAAAAAAGGGAAAAAGGGGGGAAAAAAGCCAAAAGGGAAATAAAAAATTTTAAAAAAATTTAAAAATTTTTAAAAAAAAATTTTTTTAAAAAAATTTTTTAAAATAAATAAAAAATTTTTAAAAAAAAAAAAAAAAGGGGGGAAAAAGGAAAAAAAATTTTAAAAAAAATTTTTTAAAAAAAATTTAAAAAAAAAAAACCCCCCGGGTTTTTAAAAAAATTTTAAAAAAAAAATTTTTCCTTTTAAAAATTTTTAAAATTTTTAAAAAATTTAAAATTGGGGTTTTTAAAAATTTTAAAAAAAAGGGGGGGGGGTTTTTTAAAAAACAAAAACCAAAAATAAAAAATTTTTTTTTGGGGGGGCCAAAAAAGGGGCCCCCAAAAAGGAAAGGGAAAAAAAAAAAAAAACCCCCACAAAAAATTTGGGAAAAAGGGGGTTAAAAAAAGCGGAAAAAAAGGGGGGGGGGAAAAAAAAAAAAAAAAAAAAACCCCCCCCCCAAAAAAATTGCCCTTCCAAAAAAAAGGGGAAAAAAAGGGGGGAAAAAGAAAAAAAAAAAAAAAAAATTTTTTTTGGGGCCATTTTTGGGGGGCCCCCTTTTTTTAAAACCCGGCGAAAAAGGTTTTTTTGGGGAAAACCCCAACCCCCCAAAAAAAAAAAAAAGGGGGTTTTAAAAAATTTTGGGGCCCCCTTTCCCCCAAAGGGAAAAAAAAAGGTTTTTTTTCCTTTTTCCCCTTTTTTTAAAAAAAGGGGGGTAAATTTTGGGGGTTTTTAAAGGGCCGGGGGGTTTTTGGGTTTTGGCAAAAAGGGGAAAATTTTTTAAAAAACCCAAAATTTTTTTAAAAAAAACCCGGGGGAAAAATTAAAAAAAACCCCCCCAAAAAGGGAAAGGACCCTTTTTCCCGGGGCCCTTTGGGCCCCCCCGGGTTTTTTTGGGCCCCGGGGGTTTGGGGGCCCTTTTGGGGGGGCCCTTTCCGGGGCCGTTTAAACCCCCTTTTTTAAAGGTTTTTAAAAATTTAAAGGGAAAAAACCCCCCAAAAAAAAGGGGGAAAAAGGGCCAACCCTTTTTTTTGGGGGCCCCCCCTTTTTGGGGGAAAAGGGGGTTAAAGGGGGGGGTTTTTCCCTTTGGGGAAAAGGGGGGGCCCCCTTTGGGGTTTTTAAAACCCTTTTTAAGGGGGAAAAAATTGGTTTAAAGGGGGGTTTTTTTTTGGGGGCCCGGAAAAAAAAATTTTTTTTTTTCCCCTTTTTCCCCCCTGGGGGGAATTTTTTTGGGGGGGTTCCCCCCCCCCTTTTTTTTTTGGGGGGGGTTTCCCCCGGGCCCCCTTTTTTTTTAAAATTTTTGGGGGGGAAACCAAAGGGGTTTCCTAATTTTGGGGGGTTTTGGGGGAAAAATGGGGGTTTTTTTTTGGGGGGGAAACCCCCGGGGGGCCCGTGGGGTTGTTTTTTTTTGGGGGGCCCCAAAAGGCCTTCCCAAAAAATTTTTTCCCCTTCCCCTTTTTTTTTTTTTGGGGGGGGGTTTTTCCCCCCCAAAAAATTTTTTGGAAATTGGGGGGGGTTTTCCCCCCCCCGGGGGTGGGGGTTTCCCCGGGGGGGGGGGGGGGGGGGGAAATTTTTAAAAAAGGGGGGTAAAAAACCCATTTTTTTTTTGGGGGGGGGGGGAAAAAAAAAATTTTAACTTTTTTGGGGAAAAAAGGGAGGGGCCCCCAAAAAATTTTAAACCCCGGTTTTTTTTTTTGGGGAAAGGGGGCCCCCCCCCCCCGGGGAAAAAGGGGTTTGGGGGGAAAAACCTGGGGGGAAAAAAGGGGAAAAAGGGAAAAAAACCCCGGGAAATTTTTTAAATAAAAACAGGTAAATTTCCCTTTTTAAAATTTAATTCCTTTTTTCCCCAAAAAGGGGCCCCCGGGGGGGCCCCACCCCCCGGGGGGGGGGGCCCCCTTTTTTTGGGGTTTTGTTTTTCCCCCCCCTTTGGGGGGGGGGAAAAAAACCCCGGGGGAAAAAAAAAAATTTTTTTAAAAAGGGGTCCCTTTTTTTAATTTTTTGGGGCCCCTTTTTTAAAAAAGGAAAGGGGGGGGGGGGGCACCCCCCCCCCAAAAAGGAATTTCCTAAAAACCCAACAAAAAAATTTCCCCCCCCTTTTTTTTTCCCCCCGGGGGTTTAAAAAACCCCCCCTTTTTTTTTTAAAAAAAATTTACCGGGGTTTTTTTTTTAAAAAAAATTTTGTTTTGGGGGGGGGGGGGCCCCCGGGGTTGGGCCCCCCCTTTGTTTTTTTTTTGGGGGGCCCCTTTTTCCCCCTTTTCCCCCCTTTTTTTTGGGGGGAATTGGGGTTTTTTTTTTAAAATTTTTTTTTTTTTTTGGGTTTCCCCCGGTCCCCTTTTTTTGCGGGTGCTTTTTTTTGGGGGGGGTTTTTTTTCCCCCCCCCCGGGTTTGGGGGGGGGGGCCCCCCGGCCCTTTCCCCTTGGGGGGGTTTTTTGTTTTGGGGGGGGGTTTTTTGGGTTTCCCCCGGGGAAAATTTTTTTGGGGGGGCCCCCTTTTGGGGGGGGCCCCCCCCCCTTTTTTTTCCCTTTTTAAAAAGGGGGGAAAAAATTTTTTCCGGGGTTTTTTTTTTCCCCCCCCAGGGGGGGGGGAAAACGGAATTTTTTGGGGGAAAGGGGGGAAAATTTTTTTGGGGGGGGCCCCCCAAAATTTCCCCCCCCTTTTTTGGGAAACCCCCCCCCCCGGGGGGGGGGAAATTTTAAAAACGGGGTTTTAAAAGGGGGGGGCCCCCCCCAAGGGGGGGGTTTTTAAAGGAAAAAAAAAAACCCCCCCGGGGAAGGGGGGTTTCCCCTCGGGGCCCCCCCCCCCTTTTTTCCGGGTGAAAAACCCCCCCGGGGAAAAAAAAACCCCCCCGGGGGTTGGGCCCCAAAAACCCCCGGGCCCTTCAGGGCCGGGCCCCCCCCCCCAAAAAAACCCCCCCCCTTTAAAAAACCCCATTTCCCCCCCCCCCCCGGGGGGGGGGCCCCGGGCCCCCCAGAACGGGGGGCCCCGGGGAAAAACCCCCCCCGAATCCCCCCCCCGGGGGGGGGGGGGGTTTTTAAAAAAAAAAAAAACCCCCCCCCCCCCAAAAAAACCCCCCCTTAACCCCCCCCAAAAAAAAACCCCCCCAAAACCCGGGGGAAAACCCCCCCCCCCAAACAAAAATTTTGGAAACGGCCCCTTCCCCCCCCCCAAAAAAAACCCCCGGGGGGGGGGGGGAAAAATGTTTGGGTTTTTTAAAAAAATTTTTTTCCCCCTTTTAAACCCCCCCAAAACCCCCCCTTTTTTTTAAAAAAAAACTTAAAAATTTTTAAAGGGGGTTTTTTTAAAAAAACCCCCCAAATAAAAACGGGCCCCCGGGAAAAAAAGTGAAAAAAGGTAAACATTTTTAAAAGGGGGGCCCCAAAAGGTTTTTAAAATTTTGGGGTGTCCAATTAATTTTTTTTTTCCCCCTTTTTTCCCCAAGGGTTTTTGGTTTTCCCCCAAAATTTTTAAAAAAAATTTCCATTTTCCTCCCGGTTGGTTTCCCCAAACCCCCCGGGAAAAATTTTTTTAATTTTTTTTGGGGGGGGAATTTCCCCCGGAATTTTTTAATTTTTTTTTCCCCCAAAAAAACCCCTTTTCCTTTAAAAAAAGGTTTTTAAACCCCTTTTTTTTCCCCTTTTCCCCCCCTTTTTTTTAAAACTTTTTGGTTTTTTTTTTTAAATATTTTTCCCCCCTTTTGTTTTTTTTTGGGAAAACCCTTTTTCCCCTGGGGGGTTTTTTTAAAAAATTTTTTTTTTTCCTTTGGGTTTTTCCCCCAAAAAACCCCCCCCCGGGGGGGGGGGCCCCCCCTCCCTTTAAAAATTTTTAACCCCCCCCCCTTTTTAAACAAAAAAAATTTTTTCCCCTTTCCCCCTTTGGGAAAAAAAAAATTTATTTGGGAAAAAAAAAACCCCCCCCCCCCATTGGGGGGGTTTTGGGGAAAACAAAACCCACAGGGGAAAAATTTCTCCCCCCCCCCCCCCCCCAAAAGGGGGGGGGCCCCCCCATTTGGGCCCCCCGGGGGGGGAAAAAAAAAAAGGGGAAAAACCCCCAAAAAAAACCGGGGGGGGAAAAAAAAGGGGCCCCCCAAAACCCCCCCCCGGTTTTTAAAAAAAAAAAATTTTCCCCCCGGGGGGGGCCAACAAAACCCCCCAAAGGGCCCAAAATTTTGGGGGGGGGCCCCCCCCCCAAAAAGGGGGTTTTTTAAAAACCCCCTTTTCCAAAAAACCCTTTTTTCCGGGGGAAGGGGAACAAGGGGAAAATTTTCCCCCTTTCCCCCTTTTTTCGCCGGGAACAAAAAACCCCCGGGGTTCCCCAAAAATTGGAAAAAAACCCCCAAAACCCCCCTTTAAAAAAAAACCCCCATTTTTAAGGGGGGGGTTTTTTTTCGCCAATTTTTTTTTTTCCCCCCCCCCTTTTTTTCCCCCCCCAAAAAAAACCCCCCCCCCGGGGGGAAAAGGGGGGGGGGCCCCCCCCCAAAAACCCCCCCCCTTTTTGGGGAAAAAAAAAGGGCCCCCCCTGGGACCAACGGGTTTAAATTTTGGGGTTCCCCCCAAAAAAAAACCCCCCCCCAAATAAAAAAACCCCCCACCCCCAAAAACCCCATTTAAAAAACCTTTTTAACCCTTGCCCCCCAAAAAATTTTTTTTTTCCCCCCCACCCCCCCTTTTCCCCCCTTTAAAAAAAAAAACCCCCCCCAAAAAGGGGTTTTAACCCGGGAAAAACCCCCCGGGGGCCCCCCAATTTCCCCCCCTTTTTTCCCCCCCTTTTTCCCCCCGGGGGGAAAAAAACCCCCCCCCCCAAAAATTTTAAATGAAACCCTTCCCCTTTTCCAAAAATTCCCCAAAATTTTTTTCCCCTTTTTTTTAACCCCCCCCCTTTTTTTTTCCCCCCCCCCCAAAAAAAAGGGTTTTTTTTAAAAAAAAAAATTTTTTAAAACCCCCTTTTTAAAAAAAAAAATTTTTTTTTTAAAAAAAAACCCAAAACCCCCTTTGGGTTTAAAAATTTTTTTGGGGGCCCCAAAAGGGGTTTTTGGGGCCCCCCCCAAAAAAAAAATTTTCCAAATTTTTTAAAACCCTTTAAAAATTTTCCCCAAAAAAATTTTTTTTGGGTTTTTTTAAATTTTTTTGGGGAAAAAAAAAGGGGTGATTTTTTTTGGGGGTTTTTTCTCCACAAAAAACCCCTTTTTAAAAAAAAGGGGGGGGGTTTTCCCTCCAAAAACAAAAAAAAAAGGCCCCCCCAAAAAAAAAAAACCCCCCCCCCCTTTTTAATTTAAATTTTTAAAAAATTTTTTTTTTTCCCGGGAAAAAAAATTTTTCCGGGGGGTTCCCCCAAAATTTTAAAAAAAAATTGGGGGGGCCCCCCTTTTTTTTTAAAAAACCTTTTTTTTTTCCCCCAAACCCCCCCCCAAAAATTTTTGCGGTTCAAAAAAATTTTTAAGGGTTTGGGGCCCCCCCAAAAAAAGGGGTTTTTTTGCCCCAAAAAAAAACCCTTGAATTTGGGGTTTTCCTTTGTTTACATTGGGAAACTTTAAAAGGGGAAAAAATTTTCCCCCCCCCAAAAAACCCCTTTTTTTTTAAATTTTTAAAAGGGGGGTTTAAAAGGGGGGTTTCCCCCCCCCCCAAGGGGGAAAAATTAATTTTTAAAAAAAAACCGGGGGGCCCCTTTAAAAAAGGGGCCCCCCCCCTTTTTTCCCCCCCCCCGGGGGTTTTTCCCCCCTTTTTTCCCAAAAAAAAAAAAAAAAACCCCCCCCCCCTTTTTTTTTTTTCCCCCCCCGGAAAATTTTTTTTTTCCCCCCCAAAAAGGGGGCCCCCCCCGGGGGGGAAAAACCCCCCCCAAAAAACCCGGGGGCCTTTAAAACCCCCCCCAAAAACCCCCCCTTTTTTTCCCCCCCAAAAAATTTTTTTTTCCCCAAAAATTTTCGGGGTTTTTTTCCCCCTTTTTTTTCCCTTTTTTTTTGGGGGGGGGGTTTTTAAAATTTTCCCCCGGGGTAATTTTCCAAAAAAAACCCCCTTTTTTTTAACCCCAACCCACTCACAACCCCCCCCCCCCCCAAAACACTTAGCTTCCCTGGGAACAGTGCCGGGATATGCAGGTGTTCACATACACCATTCCAGTTGTTAACATCAGGTACAGGCATATTGTGTGTGAGAACTATGCAGGCCTCTACCACTTTACCCTACAGCCACTACAATTTGTGGGTCCATGTGCTATGGCAGAACCACACACCAAAGCCAAATGGGGGAATACATATTGCACCTGTCCATCTGCAACATGGGTACTCACTGTTCCACACCAGAGGTAGACCACCATTGTTGATATCTGACCATACCCACCTTTCCCTGGACATCCATATCCCATCCCCACCCCCAGGCAAGGTTGTCACTGCACACAAACTGTATTTAGCACAAGCAGACTCTACACTTGTGAAGACTGGGGTGGATGACTTCAAAATGACCCATGCTGGGGGACTATAATGGCCACTCATCATAATCCTTGACAATTGCATTCTATGAGCATGTGTAAGGTTTGCATTGATCATGCTATCCCACATATACCCATCACTGCTCCACAACAAGACAACTGTCAGGTGTACACCAGCCATATATGAGCCGTCCAACAGACAGAGTGAGCTAATACATTGCAGAGCTGTAGCCCACAGAGGGAGGACATCTGTGAACAGTTCTGGCACGACACTTCATTCCCACATAATCATCACAACACAGTGTTGACAGTGGAATTGTCCAGACAATGCTGATAGGGCTCCCCTCAGTCTGTTATTGATGGCCACTTACTGTTAGAGGTCCTCAGCAACCCTCTTCCAGCACACACCAACAACATGGCTGTGGCTTAGCACATTCAAACCCTGGGATCTCCACTGTGCCCCTGCTTGACAGAGCCACAGCTCACTAGCCTCACATGTTGCCTTATGTGACCTACTTTACAGTGGCACAGTAGCCTACTGTACTGGGGATGCAGATGCCAAGCACACTCTGGCTAAGCTGTCATTCCCTAGGGCAACAAGCCTAGTATTGACCTCTACACCCATATGTTCAATTGTCAGATGCACAATATTTGTTGTGCTGTTCTACTGTTTGCAGGTCTTTATTGCCATAGCATTCCCTGTTCCTATGAACAACTTGTGTTTCTGTGGAAGATGTTTGCATATGTGTGATCCACTATATCACTTATGTCTCTGTAGTCATTTACTGTGTGCACTGGGCAGATTGCTGTGTTGTGGTTGGTTCCTGGAATGACACGTACAAATACCAGATATGTGTGGCCAACTGCTAAATGGAGATATGGCCTAAGTGTGCGAGCATGCCCAGTTCAGCCTTTCCACGGCATGTTGTCTGACATATGCCTCATTTATCAAAGTGTGCGAGCATGCCCAGTGTGAGCTTTCCATATGTTGCACTCTGAAGTCCACCACATATTTGGGTGTGTGAACTTCAAAAATATCTCACGTTTATGGTTGTGTGTTGGGTGTCATGTTGTGTACTAACTGGCCAACTGCTTCGTGTCTGCCACAACAGGGATTATACTGTGCCTGCAGGGATTGCATGGGATACTTTGCAGACAGTTGTCAACATACTTTCATAATGACCTAACACTGTAGTACCGTATAGTGTACTGGTTCAGTACTTTCACTGTGGTGGACAGTATCCTGGGCTTTAGTCCTATCACTGCTTGACATCTTCATAGTGAGCACAACAGACTGTGTAGGGGCCAGTTGTGCACATATGACCATGTTGCATTATGTTCAGATATGGACTACCTACACCAGGCTCGTCCAACATTGGTAGTGTATTCCACAACATAGGTGGACATTGGCAAACACTAGCGATGTTCCTAGGCCATTTCTGATGCTAGTCACAGGGTGTGTTTGTCCTTGACACACATTGTAACTGGAGTTTGCCATGACATATGTCATGGTTAGTATACTGTGCCTCCGTCTACCTCTGACATAACAGTGATACCCAGGGTTAACCTACCATCTCCCATCCACTCATCAGGATTCCTCTTGAGGGGTGTCGATAGGTGACTCTCTGGCTAACCTGTACCGGGAGATTACTCAAGAGTGGGGGTGCCTTCTGTGTTATGGATCATTCTGTACAGCTTGTCCTATGTATGTCAGTGCTGGGGTTCAGGTCTCTCATGTGCATAGCTCACTGCCATTCAGATTGTACAAGGTGCAGCATGTTAATTGATTCCAGCTTGGACATGGCTTCATACATCAGGCACAGCTTGCCTCTGGCTGGGCAGTATGGCAGTGTGTGGAGCTGCAGTTTGTTTACTCAGGCAACACATGGCATCTGTTCATGCTCTTTGCTACTCCTGGTGGGGTACTGTTGTGGACTTTACAGTTGATGGAGGTGTCTGCTAAGGTATATCCCACAGGGGCTATTGTGGTCAATTGTGACGCTGATGAAGGATGACTGCAGTGCCACAGTGACCTCCCCTTATCTACATCTGACAACCTTCATGATTGGGTGGGTATATGGTATGTTTCTGCGAACACTACAGCCACATGTTTGTCCAGTGCAGGATATCTATCACCTTGTGTCCCCAGGTATGTCATTACATGTTAGGTACGTAATGGGTTAACACCTGTGTGGTAATTTGTGGGCACTTATTGTATATCCACGGTGGTTGTCTATACACAGTTCTGCAATTAGCTTGCTGACATGGCTATGGCTCCAGTTGTCTGTTTCTAGGTGGCCCTTTTGTGGGTTGCTTGTGTCAGCTGGGGGTCAGATATGGTGGGCTGTTTGTACTCCTCTGCATACATGTTCAGTCACAGTCCTTCCATGTTGGCATATACCTATGGGACATATATACAGAACGGGGGGGGTCCCAGGACCAAGCCTTTTGGGATGCCACTCATATCTGCTTTGTAGTCTGACATGGATGCAGTATGTCTGACCATGTCAGTTCTGTCCTTGGTCTGGTTTGCAACCCCTCTACTGACATAGGGGTATATATTTAAGCTGGTGAACATATCCATACTGAACTCGTAGGGTATTGTCTGGAAGCATATGCACGGTCCAGCTACGCTGTGTGGACCACATTGTCCTCATCAATGACCTTAATGACTGTTTCAAATGGGTCAAACATGTTTAGGGGCAGGATCTGCAGTTATGACAGCCACACTGTGTAGGGTCCGGTATCAGTAGGTCCACGATAGCTTTATGTCTGCGGTACATACTGATCCTTTCCATAGCTGTGCAGACCAAGCTTGTCAGGATCCTGGGGTGGTAGTTTGCAGTATCCATTCAGGCAACACCTTTGTTGTGAAGGACTACTGTTGTTGTACACTGCTCTTTGAGTACATATCCTGTGGTAAGGCTGACATTGGGCAGTAGTGTGATTTGGCATTCCATTATTCTTGGAGTCCATGTTGGCCTCAGCCCAGGACACCATCACATACCTTTGCTGCTGTGTGTTTTGCTTTGCAGATGATGGCTGTTACCTCAGCATCTGCAATGTCAGGGACCAGCAGTCTGCTGGGATAGATATTTTGCATTCTGGGGGTTGCACTGCACCTGTCAGGTTGTATGTTGGCAATATGTGTGTGTGTTTGGTATGTTGTTTGTAATATCTGTGTGATTCGGAGCATATCTGTGGATTCCCAACATGGTTCCTACCATCAGTTAAGTAAGCCTTGTGATTATCCTTAGTGTCCTGTACAATTTGTATCTTCATAGGTTCATGGGTTCATACTAGGCTATCCACCCTAGGGCATTAGTAAGCCAAGACAGAGTGTGTGTGTCTTTCGCCGCCCCTTGCTATGTGACTATTATGGCCATTTATGATTTTCTTTACTGTGCCTCTGTCTGGTCGTGACACAGTGAAGACCCCCAGTATACATGTACGATCATCCATCCACTTGGCAATATTCCTGTTGAGGGGTGTCAGCGAGGGGCTCTGCCTAACATGGATTGGGATCCTGTTTCTGGGTGTGGGAAGCCTCTGGGTTATGTATTTGTCCCTCCAGCACATCCTATTTCATTATGTGTTGAGGCTGACATCTGTCACTCTCACAGCTCCAATGGCTTTGATTTCCTGTGGTGGAGTATGTCCATCACTCCTGTGTTGGACATGGCCTTGTACAACAGACATACAATGCCTCTGTGTAGGCAGTCTGTGACTGCATTCAGCTGGGGTGTCTACAGCCAGGCAGCATATGACATATATTTGACACTCTTTATCCTCTTGGTGGGGTACCTTTGAGGTCTTCCGAACCGCTGCAGGTGTCACATACGGTACATCCCATATGAGTCATTGTACTAGATTATGGGTCTGATAAGGGAACAGTACAGGGGCACAGTGACCTCTGTTGATGTAGATGTGAATCCTTTCATGATACGGTGTCCAATATCGACAATCTTCCTAGCCACATTGGCATTGTGAGTGTCACATGACAGATTACTGTCGACTTGTGTCCCTAGGTCCCTGATTACTCCTTGCATACATAATGGTTTACCACCTATGTGGTAATTTGTGAGTACCTTGTCTGGTATTTGGTGGGACATTCATGCTGTCCAGTGTTGTCAGGATGTCTGGGTGGAGTTCTTGTGTGTGAGAGTGTGGTCTGTCGCATGCTACAGACTGTACAGCAGTTTTGACTACACTTAGGTGCACATGGGTGGTCTCCGCTGCTTTGTGCATTGTCAGTTACCTGGCCATATGGGTGTCTGTGCTGCATATGGATACTCCCCCTCCATTGATGTTTTGGTCCAGGTGTCGGGGCCATAATGCATGATATGTGGTATAACCTGGTAGTGCTGGTGTGCTATCAGTAGGCTTGCAGCAGGCTTCTGTCACTGCACAGACATCGATGTTCTCCATACTGGGAAGTGCCTCAGGGGCATGCATATTGCAGTTTACACATCTGGCATTGGTCAGCATTACCCTTATGTTTCTTACCACTTATGTTTTCTAGGGTGGTGGGTAGTCTTTTTGGCCTTGCCTACATACGGCTCTATGGTGGTGGCAAAGGCCTTATCCAGTATCCAGACGCCCAGGGGTAACAGGTGCAAGCCATCCCTGGAACAGCAGCATGGCTTGTCATGCATGACATCTCAAGCAGACAGACATTAGACCCTCTTGGACTGACAGCTGTAACTGTGCCACCTGTTAAAGATGATCATTCTGTGTTTGCACTGTGGCATCATTCTTGGTGAGGGTTGGATGCTGCAAACGGCCAGTGTCATACCAGCCTGGGGTACATACTCAGAGAGCTCATCCATGTCTATTTTCATGTAGTCCAGGGAGGTACATCTCAGTTCATTCACACCAGCATGGACAATGAGTGCATCATATTTCTGCTTGCTTTGGGGTGACCTGCGTACTTGTGTTATGTGGCATATTGTGGCAGCCTACAGGCAGCTTACTGTACCCTTTCCCTTGTTCAGTCTGGTGAGTGGGACAGCAGTGTGTCTGCCTATACAGACACCTATTACAACTGTATCAGGCATGTTGTTTCTCCTTCTGGCCTGTGACTGTTTGGCACACCAGCTTTGTGTACTATGTGTTGCATGTGCTATGTTTCGAGGTTGTGGTTGCTTGGGATCTGCTTTGGAGGCTTCTGTTGGTGTGGTGTGTTTGTAATTAGGGCCTCCAGGAATGTTTTTCTGTGTTTATGTGTTTGGTTTACAGTTGTGGTAGGTCTATGTGGGACTGGGTTTGTGGTGTATGTGGTTACCTTCTCCTCCTGACTAGTTTTGACAGTACTGAGTTGGGGGAACTCAGCCTCCGGTTTGGATACATGGTTGCATTTCTCACATATATTTGTATTTATTGGGGGGAGTTGTGGGTTGTCTGTGTACTTGGGCCAGGTGTCACATTGCCTCTGGATTCACAGATTCTACTTGTTGTGGCTGGCCTTAGTGGATTCTATGTGTGGACATATTTTATTGCCATACTACTGATCAGTGATTACTTCCCTTTTTATGTTTGCTCTATCATGTAGTAGCTTCCTCATTCTCTTGCATGGTTTGGTAATGGCTGGAGTCCAGCATGCCAGATGCCTGCGTGTATGGCATTGTGTCTTGTTGTTATTTGTGATTGCATACTCCAAGCATTCCTGGCTGTGTTCATGGAATGCCTGTATAACATGTTCTGTGGTGTGTCCCATATTCTGCACTTGCACAGGGCCTTTCGTGGATTCCACATCGGTTTGGAGGGGTGAAACCTATGCTTTACACATGTTTTTCACTGTGGTATTCTGGCCAGGGACTGGGGTCGGGATGTGTATATCCAGTGTGATTACTCTATGGTCTGCCCTTACCAGTGAGGGATACACATCTCATCTTGCCATCCAGTACACATGTTGCTGATTATCACATCCAGTATGCTTACCCCTCTTGTGGGAGTGGTATGTTGTTCCTGGGCATTTTGGTTTATGGATTCTGGGAACTTTTCTCCTACTGTGTTGGTGCTAGTATAATGCTCCCAGTGTATGTCTGGGTATTTTCAGTCAAGCAATATAATGTGCTTTGGGGGGCTTGATATATTCATGTATTCCAACATAGGCCAGGTGCAGTTCCTGGTATTAGGACAGTAGTCTGCAGCAGGCTATATACTGGGAGGCGGTTTTAGCCATTGGTATTTGACCATGGCTAATCCATGCTGCTTCTTGTTGTGGTACCAACATGGGAGTGTGGTTATCCTTGACATTTATTGCTAGTCACCCTCCTTTTGTAGCTTGTTACATGTTTTGCGGCTGTACAGCACAGTATGAGGTGTGACCTGGTAGTGTTAGGGTGCTGATGTGAGCCTTGACCCAGTTTTCTATTACAGGACTGATATCTACATTCTCCATACTGTGTGCGTTTACACTGCACACTTCTTGCTGTTTAGACTTCTGGCATTGGGTAGCATTACATCTAGGTTCCTATCCCTTGTGGTACCTATGAAGGTGGGTTTGTGTTTTGAGACTTACCTATTCAGGGCATGCTGTGGGTACTGACAGCCTTTGCCAGTATCCATGGGGCCTGGACTGATAGGTGCACACCACCCCTAGCAGGTGGTGCATCATGTCATGCTCCGCATGTCTTCCCAGGCTGGAACACATTGGCTCCCCTTTGACTAACTGCATTACTTCAGCCAGTTATTGCAATTGATCATCCCATCGTCATTATTGGGCTTCATGCTTGGTGAGGGTGGATGTTAGTCAGGGTCCTCAGATGTGCATATAGTACATGGTGTTACATTACTTAACACATGGCATTCATGCCTCAGGTGGTGCTGCAGGGCTGCCTCTGTCGGATGCACATATTACACTCCCTGTACATGTCTGTGAGCAGGTCATGTCATTTTAGGCATCCCTGTTATTATTTGAGTGAGTCAGAGGGGGTATCATTCCCAGGGTTCCTACTGAGCCAGTGTATGTGCTATGCATTGCCTCTTTGCCAAGGCCAGGGCATACTGGGCACGCCTCCTTCTGCCTACTGGGGCAGGCTCAGGTTGTTCCTCCTCCAAGTCACGCTCTGCCTGTGATGGCCTTGGCAATGGTGGGGGGCTGTTTGGCCCAGCCCTATGCTGGTCCTGCTGCAGCTGTTTTCACAAGATCATATTATGTAGCATAGCACATACCATGACAATTTGGGTACATGTAGTTGGTGTGTACTGCAAGGCTCCACCAGATGTGTCCAGACACTGGAACCGTGACTTGAGCAGCCCAAACACACGCTCTATTACATTATGTGTTTGTGCATGTGCCTCATTATGGCATTCCTGTTCAGGTGTGTGTGCGTTTCTGATGGGTGTCATCAGCCACGGCTCCAGTGTATAACCTGCATCCCCCACTAGGTATCCGTGTGGGATGTCCCCATTGGCAAATGTCTGGTACAGCTGCGTCAAATGCCAGATGTGGGAATCATGGTAGCTCCCAGGGCAGCCAGCACACACATTCATTATTATGCCCTGGGCATCACACATGACCTGGCAGTTGATGGAGGGGAAGCCCTTGCGGTTAATGTAGGCCCTACCCCACTCACTGGCTGGTGCTTTGATGTGTATGTGCGTGCAGTCTATTGCACCCACTACCTCAGGGTATTCCGCTATTTGCTGGAAGAGACCCATATTGCTGGCAATACCTCAAGGGCATTGGGGAAATATACATGATCACCGACATGTGCTGACATGGCATCCAGGAACTGGTGCAGTACCCTGGAGGCTGATGCCTGTGATATCCCCATCATATCACCAGTTGGTCTTTGGACGGTACCTGTTGCTAGTATTCTTAGGCCAACACATACCTTGGTTTCCACTGGGATGGGTTCCCCTCTGTTGGTTCTGTGTGTGAGGCGTGGCCTGCACAGCTCAACTATTTGCTGCAGGAGCTCTCTGTCTACTCTATAGCGCTCTACTATCTCCAGCTCATGTAACCCATGGTAGGTGACCCTGGGCCTGTACACTCTTCTCCGTCTCCTCACTGTGGATTGTCTGGCACCATCTGCATTGACACCACCCTCAGCAAGTCGCCTATGTCTCATTATAACAGCTATGGCAGCCCCTAACATTTCTGCTCTGAGTTAAGCTTTTTCAGTTTTCACTTCTAATAGCTTACTCCTGTCTTGCAGTGTCTCTTGAGAGAAACATCCTGCACTGCTGTTTGTAGAGTTTTAAGTGCTGGGCTGGGCTACTATTTTGCCTGTGTAATTGCCTGCTTCTAATTGTTTTCACCTGCTATCTCCAGCAGTATTCCCTGCTAGCTTCCTACTAATTCTGTTGCTTCCTTTTTCCTTTCTGTTTCCTCAGGGGGGAGCAGCGTGCATACCAGCAGAAACATGCTCACAGTGGCTTACACGCATGCACACATGCTTACACGGTTCAGGATCTGCCTATTAGGGTTAAAACGCAAGCAAACACCAGCGCAAACAGTGTTACAGGTCTGCCAACAGGCTCCTACATGCTCAGTCTACCCTATACGCGCGCACACCAGCGCAAACAGTGTTAAACATCTACCAACATGCTCCCACATGCTCAGTCTGCCTTACACGCACACACACTGCCCTACTCGCACTTCATGGCGCACACACGTGTGCATGCACGACCAGCAAGACACTTTGGTGTAAGTAACAGTGTACACCTTCCATTTCTTGACTTTCCCATGCTTATCTTGTGGCACTCCTCTTTCCCTGATCTGTGTCTGTCATCTGTCATGTTACACTGACCTCCAATGAACTGCATTTCTTTCTACCATTCCCCCCTGTGATGTCACCTATCTCCTACTCTATTCCTCCCCCTTATGTATCTCTTACACTACTCAGACTGTGCTCATTTTCTATGTGACTGTGGGATTCAGTATCCTAACCCTCATTTACATGAGATTGCCTACTAATGCTTAGTTACATGTCTTAGACTCAGCTTCCCCCCTTAGCAACCACTACACAGTGGCCATGTTGTTTTTGGTCTGCTGGTCCCTGCATTGTCATTCCATGCATTGCATAAAACCCACATTTGTGGGTTTATAACCTTCATTTTTATGTTTTATACAGCGCAACCCATTTGCGTGGGACTGCGCTGTATTTAAACATCGGCGATCGCTAAAAAATATATATTTTTATAATTTTTGCATCGAGTTACCTTGCCAATAGCCACATATTTGGCCATTGGCATGCTGCCTGACACATATGCACCCTTTATTTGGAGCTGACATGGCTCCGTTGTGATTTTTGCAGAAACGTACTCAGTTGTCAACTGAGTACATTTCTGCAGCTAAAACGTCTCTTACACGGGCTGGTTTCTGCTTCATGGATCGCTAATATACCTCATTTGCATACCTTTCGGCTGCAAGTGAGGTATTTAGCATATCCACGCCCAGTCCGTGTAAGAGACGTTTTAGCTGGTCTCTTACACGGAGTTTAGGGCTGTTCCTGGATCGTGAGGCTTGCATGGAGTGTTACACGTCTCTTACACTCCGTGCAAGCCTTCGTGAATCCTGCCCATAATTTACTAGAAATTCAGGGCTTGATTCATAAACATTGTGTCTCATTGAGTAGGGCTGATATACAGTAGAAATGGCATATAAAAGTCAGTAGTAAGTGGAGGAGCAATAAATTAAATAAATACAATAAAAATAAAAAAAAAAGCTCTCTCCTCAAGTCAAAGAAGACCCTTGCTACTTGATACTCTTAGAATACCAACCATGAAGCACCTCAGCTAAATATGTCATGGTCCACAACTGCATACCTGCCTGGAAACACAGCAGAATGCTTCTTTTCAGAGTAGGAAGACTCCTATAATCAACAGAGTCCTCTGTGGTGCAGACAGCCCAGATGCCACAATCAAACCTTTTCCCCATTCCCAATAGAGTGACACTGCTAAGCTCCCACCACTGAGAACGCATGCAACACCAGATCTCCATCTTAACTTAATATGGTAATACCCCAAGTGCTGCTGTCAGGCCTAATGAATACTAATACTTTATGAATCACAGTTAGGCATTGCAGCAGGGTAGAGTGCAGCAAGAAAGAGCAATTTGTTAAGGTAGACAAATCATACCAGACTAATAAATCGTTGCCTGCTGTGCTATGTTGCACTACAGTGCAACACAATGTGGCAGATTAAACTGGATGTCTGCACCCCATTGGGACTAAATGATCATCAATCTATCAAAATTATACTCAACCTCTGCAAGCTTTTCCATAGAAGAAAATGACAGCAAGAAAATATATAACCCAAATCAGCAGATGTCAGAGGGCTACAAACTATGGGTCCTTGGTGAGCTGTTTGCATTAACGATACATAATTCTGATACTTTTATATTTCTAGTTTGGTTACTGATTTTACTTTTGAACCTTTCTTGACTTGCATTTTTGGCATTAGCTCACTCGGAATATGTCTCATATCTGGTATAGACATTAAAATTGTATTTCTATTGTTTTGTTTCATATTTGATGACTAGCTGTAATAGATTTGTGTCATATTACATTTTTCCCTATTTCAAGGTTCTAGGTTAGGCCTTTAAGGTAAGTATGCATTGCAGTTATAACTTTTGCTTTTAGGAGCAGTTTCTATTGATGAGTGTTTATGTTTTGGATTATTCCTATGTAGGCAGGCTTTTTGAGTAACATTTTATATATTTCCTTTAAATTTTCATTTTTGCTTAATAGATACAGGTCCCTAGTTTGTACTTCAAGTTAATGTTCCCTTTATTATCAGCTTTAGGATTCCCACATGCCACAATCCTGTTGGTTGTGGTTGTTTGTTATAAACAATTTTGGGTTTGATGAAGCCCCCTTTGGGGACTGAAGTCCTATTGCAGCTACTCCTATAGTTTAACACCTCTTTTGGTGCCATTTATCCTTTTTTTTCTTTACTAGTACCTATGTAAAAGGGTTACAAAGATTTTTCCTAGCTCAAGACATTTTGCCTTTGAGCAAATCTGCTTTTTTTTTCTTTTTCCTTTGGGTATCTTTCCAGCTTGAATCACATAAGATCGGTCAGGATGTATATATACTTTTTGCCTCCAGAATTCAGCTCTTCTTCTCGCTTTTCTTCCTTTTTCCTTTTGTTTTTATCCTTTCTCCTTTACAAGTGTCTAGGTAGTAGACCTACTTAGGCACTGACCCTTTCTTGGGATTACTTTCTAGTTATATGGGTCCCAGACTCTTTTCATACAGTTTTCTTACTTATCTGCAAATCCCCCAGCTTTTACCACATTCCTGTTTTCCTTTGTTTATTGATAATTATCTAACACCAGTATGACTCAACAAGCCTTTCACAACACAGTGTAATAGGTATAGTTAGCCATGGCATACCTCATAACCACTTAGAGCAAGAAATCTGGACAAAGCCATAAATAAAAGTGGGACAAAGGCCCAAAAATAGAATCGTTTTTTAAATGTTGCCCTTACAAACATAGAAAGTTGATACAATAACAGGTTTTTCAATAACATGAATTTTATGAATGGTATGAAGTCTGAAACTGAAATGTGTGTCATTATTTTTTAACTTCAATCTTTAATAATTTGCCACTAATTTGCTAGAAAACTACAATTTTATGATAAACAGACCAAAAATATGAGTCAAAAATTTGGACATTCTGCAAAAATCTGTAGAGTTGAAACATATGGCAAAGAGAGATAAAGCCTTAACTGTAATGCAGGTGACCGGGGTTCAATTAGCTGTTCATTCATCTGAGGTGCTAGCAGGGAGGGATTGGTGTGGCCAATCCTGGGAGAGAAGGAGGGAGGAACAGGTATATGTATTGGGGATGCAATCAGTTAGATTACCCTACCAGAGGCAAGGATGAAAGTGGCGAAGTCCTGCCTGAAGATGGTAGGTTGTATGCTGACAACAGTTCCTTGCATGAGTAAGGAGTAGATTGGTAGGGACAATCAGTTACATTCCCTACCCATGGGGTGTTACAGGTCCAAGCACGAGGATACAGAATTAAGTTAGGAGAGCACTCCCAGCAGCAGTATGATGTGGGTTCAGGACTCGTTCATCTCCTCATTGGCTGTGACCCGTATCAGAGCTAGTCTGAGAAAGACTAAGGAAGGTAAACGTGGGGACTGAGGAGCGGCAACTGCGTTCACTCATGGGCAGCTATGGAAGACAAAAAGTGAAAGGAAAAATATTATTACCGCTTGAGTTGAAAAATATGTTTTTTATTTCATGTTTTTATCATGTCTATTAAGTATGCACATTTTATATAAATTAACCTTGTGTAAATCTGTGCTTTCAGTGATAACATTTTGTTTCTATAGGGGAAACTGTGGAATGACAGAAAAAGTAAATTCTTCAGAAATTAAACTGAATTAAAAGTAGTAAATATGAAAGAGCTGATGGGTTACCTTTGCTAATAGCTGATATCTGAAGGAAACCATTTACTTAGTTATTCAAAGAGTTACTTATTAACAACAATAAAAGCACTTGGTAACTTGTATCATTAGTTGAAAAAGAAAACAAGGAACAAGCACATTTTAAATCTCTATATTTTATAGTTTATATTTGAAGGAAAATGTGAACAACTTCATGTGTCAGTTTACTGTTCCTCTTTTTACTCATTTCCTAAGCTTATCGGGAACCCTCTTCTGCTATTAGCATTCGTTTACCATAGTCCAGTATGATAACCCTCATCAATGCGGACTCCTTAGTTTAAATGGCTCATGTGTTCTTAATGTCAATGTGGGTCATAAGAAGGCCTTCATAAAGCTCGGGTTATTGGGCTAGGTATACTTGTATTCCTTAGCAGGTCTCCTCGTTTGGCATTCACTAGCAGACATAACGACATTCATTCATTTCTGTAACAAGTATAACCTTACCAATTTTGAAAAGAAGGATGGAACTCGATTAGGCATTAAGTTGTATGACATGGCTTATTATGAACATTGACAAGGAAAGTCTTGTCAGGCTTGTAGTTTCAACAAATAACTAATAAGCTTTCAAAGTGAGGACCGTTCCCTGTTCTAGATGTCATCTAGAGAATAGAAGTGATTATATTATCTTAAATGAAAGGAATCCGGAATTATCAAACATCTACTATCACCATAGTGGTACATGGGGTTTTGTACATTTTGTTACTAAATAGTACATTGGTTAGACAGCTTTCATACTTGAAAATTTAATTCAGGAACATGTTCAATGTATTAGGAAAAGGTGATTTACTCTATCCATTGTTAACACATTCATAACAAGATCACCAGAATGAAATGAATTCTGCCAAAGTTGTGTTTTATTGATTCCTCTAATATTAAGAAAGGTGAGGATATTTTTTCATATGCTGGAATCTTTAATTATTTTTAAATTTAGTACAACCTGCAGATTTAATAATGACTATGAGTGGCAATTTTTGATTCATTATTTTGCATTTAATTTCTCATTGTAACTACACACAATGTTCTTTTTTGGGGGGAATTATGCACCAGGATTGTAATATTAATATAAGTTATTGTGAATGTCAATTGCAAGATGTTATTAATTTTTATGATTTTTTATTATATAATTTCTGGGTTTTGTCTTCTGTTCCTGATGGCTACAATGTTATGTTGTTGGAGATTTTAAAATGTTCACTATGAAGCACTTGTTTCTTTATATTCCCTTGAAGGCAGTAAGCTGAGACATCATGGGGTACATTAATAAACTTTTCTATGTGATAGAATTTTTTGTACTTACGTATTATCGCAACCACACTTTCGTGGCAGTCGCAAGTACGCTTTCTCGCAAGCTTCTTCCATGTTCCACTGTATACGCAGCTTAACTGTGGAACAATTATGCAAAAAAAATCCATCTTAACATAAAAATAATAATTTTTGTCACAAACTGATTTTCCCAATGACGTATTACCGCAACCAAGTACATTATAATACTGAATCTTTACTTTTTTCCACACTGAACGATCCCATATCAAATTCAAAATCCACACAGGATATAGTGGGTTGGTCTTTACTTAATCAGATCAGTCAGTTAGTTAATAACCCTACTAGTGTAATATATATTAAAAGATTTGATCCATAGTCTGACTTTCGTATTTTTGCTTCTGACCTGCTTTCTTGTTCTCCCTCCCAAGACTGTACATGTAATAGTTAACGACATTTTTTAAATGCTCCATGAAATTGCAAACAAACATAGGAAACTGCCTTTTACTTCATGAAATGCATTGAAATGTAGGTGTTACACTGCAATGCATTAACAATATATCTGAATTATGTTCTTAAATTTAAATAAATTTTAAAGCATATTAACGCGCGTAGTATTACACTCCAAATACAAACAATGGGTTACTTATAAAGTGTGGTAGCAATGCTAACAGGCCAAACCCTTGGTAGCGATAGTTACAGGCCACAGAGAAAGCTTAATACAGAGAGTATTATAGAGGGAGATATATAAGGATGTATTATTTGTAAAAGAAAAATGAAATTAAATGTTCCTATCATGCTCATAACTATGTGCATCCCGAGCTAGCTTGTGGTTAAGCTGCGTGCACAGTGGAACATGGAAGAAAGCGTACTTGACTGCCACGAAGGCATGGTTGTGATAAGTGATACCACACACACACACACACACACACACACACACACACACACACACACACACACACACACACACACGCCTTTGGAATGGACTCCCACTTCATGTCAAACAGAGCACCTCATTAGTCCTTTTAAATGTAATCTGAACGATGGGATGGGAAACCGTAAATTCACCCTGGGGGTTCCACCTGTGTCCCTCTTGAACAGGAACAATTGATGTTGATCATTGAAATAAGGGTAGAACTCAGCTTGGCTTGTAAAGAAACTCCATTAGCCTAGTAACTTCCTATGATCATATATATATATATATATATATATATATATATATATATATATATATATATATATATATATATATATATATACACACACACACACACACACTAGTGTGTGCTTAATGTCCTTCTGCACAATGTCCGACTGCATTTACGTCCATACTGCTTAATGTTATGTGGGCTAAAACCTATCCTGGATGTTAAGCAGTACCTACATATATATATATACATATATATATATATATATATATATATATATATGTGTGTGTGTGTGTGTGTGTGTGTGTGTATTTAGGTCAGACATTCCAAATGGTGGCTCTATTTAATCTGTATAGGCAACTGCAGATAAAAGCTGTAATTAATATCAATCCAAATTCAAGCAGTCAGATATCTGGATAATTATTCTTACTTGTGAGTGTAAGCATCCTGGACCTAAGGCTATTTTAGGTTCATATGCTCAGTTGTCAATATTATAACCTACTGAATTTCAAGAACCTTAATTGCCATAATCCCATATGATATTTTTTTACTTTCCATATAGAAATCAATATTATTTTTGTAGGAAATATATCTTGCTGTACCATAAATTACATATTTCTGATTAAAATGCAGTGCTACAGGGCTTTCCTTTTTATTTCTCACAATATCCCATTTATGTTTCCAAGTGAGGTTTGACAGGAGGGAATTTTATTAATTTAAGTTACTGATATTTAGACATTTGCAAAGCCAGTATATATATATATATATATACACACACACACACACACACACACACACACACACACACACACACACATGTTAACATTCAGGAGTTTATGGATTGCATCATGTCCTGCCATATAAAAACAAAAAAAAAAACACTTATTTTCAAATTACACCATCAGTTCAGGTTATACATGCATTTGTTGTTGCCAATGCTATTTTCAGCTGATCAAATCTCAACTGTGCATTGAAGAAATCCAGTCATTCATTTTAGTTGGCTCATATCTGCATATGTGCAAAGTGCTGTCTCACACTTTCTTACAAAAATGCATCACAAAAGACTTTTGTACTTTTCTGTTAGCCAGATGCAACACATTTTGGCTATGCAGTGCAGAACAGTGGAGTTTTTATCATCATTGTCCAGCTGGTCTGCCTCTATTCCCTTAATCATGTTCAGAGCATCTTTGTCCTGTATGTATTGTTACTTTAACTGAAACTGCAGAATTATCACCTGATATAGCTGCTTGTAATTCTTTATTTTTAGACATATAGATTAACCATATTCAATGCACTGTTTTTGTTTCTGTCCATTAAATAATAGTAACATACATGAAGACTTCTGTCTTGCAGCATGTGGACACAATTCTGATTTTAGATTTAGATGTATTCTGCTGTCCTCCAGTGTCTAGTTTAAATTTATTTATTTACATATAATTTTATTTTTACTTTTATTTCTTAACCAGGGTGGAATACTGATCCAGAGGACCACTTTCAGATTTACGGTGGTGTTATAATGATCATAATAAATAAAATGAACATATTCACAACAAGTTCTTCTCTCATGTTATTACAAAACAACAAAGCACAACAACCTTGGCCTTTATCGATAATTTCTTAGTCTATGCTCCTTGAAACGTATTTTTGCATACACATAAAGTTTAACTGCCAGGCATTTTAAGATAAAGTTCATTTTTTCTTCCTCTGACTCTGATTAACTTTGACAGTCCTCCCAAATGACATTAATAATATACTCACACATTTATCTTTGCTTGCTTGCTTGACTCCACACCAGTGACTTCTTATGTTTAAAATACTTTCTTGCAAAATGGTTAAAACCTTCAAATATTTTATAAACTCAATTTTTTTTTGGGGGGGTGTCATATTGCTGTTTATTATGCTTGTGGACCAACATTTACACTAAAATATATTTCCTTTCTACTCTTGTGTTAACAGGTACCATATTGGTTACCAGATGGAATTTTTCAGTTTTGTTAATTTACTGTTCCCAAGCTTAATTTTTAATCTGTTTTAACTCACAGTCTTGTATATTTCTAATTCCTCAGTTACCAATTCTGTCTGCATACTTAGCAGTTCAATCACATGACATACAAGTATGGCTTTCTCTACTGTTAAGTCAAGATTCTTTTAAAAGACTCCCTTTTATATGATAATTTTCTGATCCCGCAGACCATTCTGCCTCTGATTAAAGAGTTACAGTCACCCAAATTATCATTCATGTTCACCTGTCTGTGACATAGGAATGAATATTTTAGGACCCCCTGATTTTTCTTGAAAAAATAAATGCCTTACACAGTGTAGATTTTTCTTTGGCTTACAGTATGCATTGAATTTAATTTTACTGCTAGATTGTTTCTCATCTCTTCCTGCCGTGAAATTGTGTTGAATACCTTGATGACTTCCTCACCAGCAGTGTGAAGAAACAGCACACAGGATGATTTCTGGATTATCCTGGATATCATTTGCAGAAAGGCACATCTAAAATCTTTGAATCTAGGACTTCTAGTTCTCTGGCAGTTTCTCCTGGAATATCAGAGTTGAGGGAAGGCAGTTGATCACCATGCTGAGGCGAAAACTGAAGAAAGTAATTCCAGAAAATTAGAAGATTATATAACAGTATTATATATTATAAGGGTATAGAGCATTGTGTCATTGAACATTTATTTTGTTAGTGAATTGTGAGTAACAGATATCTATGCAAAAACAAGTGTTGTGGTTGATTTCTAGTAAAATTTGAAACAAGAAGAGGGATATTGTCCACAGGAGAACCCAGAACTGGCAGATAAAATGAACTTTACAGCTTTTCCATGCCTGACAGGAAGATAAATTACTAAGTAAATTAATCATTACTTCTGACCTTTATGCAACAAAATTCTCCCATGATTCTTTGGACATGACCTTACTTCTAATACCATGGCAGATCTGCAGTGGAAGAGATATTTGTTACTTTGTGTATTAGGCAGAGGCATGATGGCCTTAGGAAGGGTCTCTGTCATTTGACCAAATCACATTCAATTGAATCACAAAAGGTTGAGTACCACTGTCTGAAAACTCAATAGATTCAATCACAATTGACAGAAAAGTGCAGATGTGTATAGACAGTATGTGATGACATCTTTTCTGATAATATTTATTAGGGAAGAGAGTCTAGAAAAGTACGTGCAAATTGTCAAATCCAAGGTTATGCTTCACCCACGGATCTGCAGACGTTCGCATCTGTGTGCCAGCACTGACTCACTCTGTGGCGCGTTTTTTTTTTTTTTTTTTTTGAGATTAGTACATATAAGTAAGGATGGTTTGGGGGAGTGCAAGGGGAAGGGTCTTAGGGTCTTGCCCCTCTGCAAAAACATTTTTAATGCTGTATATGTGCAAAATGTTTTCAGTTGTGGTTCACTGAAATGAGTTTTCAGTCGTTTATGTTCAGAGATTTGTGAATCAGTCAAATGAGTACACAATCAAATGCCAAGGATCCCTTAGTAAAGAAAACATGTAGAGAATTGCTTCATTAACCCTTTATTCACAAGTGTGACTCACATTCAGTAATATTTGCATTCTTATAGGCACACTGCACTATGAGCTAGTTATGTTAAACATTCGATTGTAGAGTAGTTTGCACAAGGAATGATGAGATACTTGGAGGACTGATGCATAACAATAGAGGAAAGTCTGTGAAATGACAAATATAATCAATAATAGAAGTGTCTGAGTGAAATCCATATGTCAGCGTACCCCTTAGATGTGGATATGCATTGTCATATGTATTGGACTGGCCCACTTTTCACAACATCGATTTGGTGTCAGCCATGGTGGCCATGAAGCAGATGAACGTGTCAATCCCATTTCATCCCTACATTTGGTACTTTCTGTATTCTTGAGGCCCACGTTGAAATGTTTTTCTGTTCCTGGCTCATTCTCCTAAACACTGACTCTGAGAAATTAGAAGCAACAACTGAGAAGATACAATTTGGAAATTGTACTGATCACTTTTTTTCTGAAGATTGATAAGACCTCTTAAGTTACAACATAGATCTGTCTTTTATGAGGCATGGTTATGTAAACCAGAAGCACATTTACTGGAAACTTATAAAAACTAGGAACTATTAATAAAAATGAAACATTTTGTTTATAAGCCTGCAGGAAATGTATTCCAGGTGCTATGTAAAATGCCAAGATAATGCTGATCCAGATGATTTAATAAATTATTTAATATCTTTCCTATATTGTTTGTATTCATGTCTGTAGATGACTGCATATAGATATTTATAAGTAGATATTACTTTTATTATGTTCTCATAGCCCATTGTAGAAATGATTTAGACCATAACTGAACAGTTTGCTGTCTGTTCCATTTTGATTCAATTTACATGCCATGTAACAGAAGGCTAGTTTGGATTTTTGTGTATAGTTTAGGTTAATAAGGACAGCTGAGGCATACAAGAGGGTTGGGAGCAAATAGGATGAGGCTAGGTTTTTTTCTTGCAGGGTCTATAAGGTACTGCTTTGCCCTGTAAAGGGAGTCAAGTTTCTGGTGGGTCTTTTTAATTGCTTGAAGAAAATGTTGATTGAATTTAAGATTGTCATCTATAATAATGCCCGGTAATTAAGTATATGGTACTACCTCAGTTTTAGTACTATTTGAAGATGTAACCAAGAAGGTTTGTTTTTGACTGAGATAATGTTTTGGGGTGAGGCTCACCAGTTTTGTTTTACTGGGACTGAGGAACAGGCTTGAATTTTTCAGCCAGGTTTCAAATGAAGAGAAAGAAATTTGGGTAATTTCTTGGAGTTTAGATATTGTGGGGGCTGTATATATTAAAGTAGAAGTATCTATGTATTGTACTGGATTTGCTTGGTCTATGGCAGTGTAAAGCTTTTTCATTAAAAAAATGAAGAGAAGAGATCCTAGTATACATCCCTGAGGAACACCCATGCTAACTGAGACAGGAGGAGAGGTCCGATTGCCATTTGACTGTTTGCTGCCTTCCAAATAGATAATTAAGGGGGCATGTAAGGGAAGATTGAAAGAGACCTACAGAAGAGAGTTCAGTGAGAGGATACTGGTAAGATACAGTGTCAAAAGCTCTGGATAAGTCTAGGAACACAGCTGACACTAGTTTATGACTGTTCCTATGCTGGTTTATATTGTTGGTGAACCGAAGACAGGCAGTTGTTGTTGTGTGGTGGGGTCTGAAACCGTGCTGCGTTTCAGAGACAAAAATATTTGAATTTAGGTTATGTAGAAGCTAAGCATGAATACATTTTTTTTTTTTTGGAGGGAGAGATTAATGGGTGGGCCTGTAGTTATTAAACTCTGTAGATATGCCACCTTTGTGTAAAGGTATAATAATGGATTTTTTCCAGCTAGAAGGAACGTATTTTTGGATATAGATCTATTTATCAATATAGAGGCTAGAAAAGCAATTGCATCTACAGCCATTTTTAAGTAGTCTGAGGGGAGTTGGTCAGCAGCTAGGGTGGTTGGTTTTAGCTTGTGTAGGATTTTTTTGATGGTGAAGGTAGGTACTGGGCTGAAGTCAAATAGCTGAGGATATTAAGCAGATGCTGCAGGTACTGAGAAGGTAGTGGAGGTATTAATGTTTGTGAGGAACAATATAGTCTGTATAAATAGTTGTTAAAAATGTGGGAATTGAATCAGTAGTATTTTTGGATGTTGGGAAGGGGGTGGTAGTTTGGTCCAGATGTAAAAGTTTTTTTATTGATAACCAGAATTGTTTGGGCTGTTTCAACATTAATTTTGTATCTAGGTTTAATCAACAAAGGTTAAGTTCATCAAACCTGTGATGACCGAACACAAAAACAGTGAACATTCATTCATCGAATGTTCACTTTAGCAAATGTCTGAGATGGGGAAGGTAACTAGTTGGCCAACATTTCCCTATCACACATACCACAGTATTTCAGATCCACCAAGGTGGGGCATTTTGCTGCCCACACTTCCCCAACTATATATACCAACTCCAAGATCACACTACAGTGGGGAACAGGGTAAATTTCCTGACAGTGTTCAACTACTTCCATGCCCTTTTCCCCACTGTAGCATGGTCTCGGAGTTGGTATATATAGTTAGGGGGTTGTGTGTGGGACACAGTCCCCTACCTGGGTTGGTTTGAAATTGTGTGGTGTACATGATGGGGAAATGTTGGCTAACTAATTATTTTCCCCATGTCACACATTCACTGAAGTGAACATTCGATGAATGAACATTTGCTGTTTTGTGTTCGATCATCGGAGGTTTGATGAACATAACCTTCGGTGAGTAAACATAGACCCTTATTTTTAAGTATGTATAGTATGTTTGTCTGTGAAATTTTATTTGGCATTCTGACTTATTCTTTAGGTGCCTAAATAGTTGAAATGCATTTTGTGTTCTATTTTTGTGCTAGTCTTTCCGAGCTTTATCATGCTGAAACATTCATTCTTTGTTTCCTTTGTTAACCATGATACAGGGATGGATTCCACCCTTTTGTTGCATGCTGGGTTAAGTGGGCTGTCTGGAAGTCTACATGCTGTCATAATTTTGTTGGGAGTATTAGTAAATATCCATTCTAAGGTTGAATGTTTACCAGTGCTTTTGTGGACTCTAGTAACAGATGCGATTAACTATTTAAAGCCACACAACTTTATGAAATTAGATGGAATATTGCGATCGATAATCTGTCAGACTATATTTAGGCTCCCAGTATTATTGCTTCATATTGTACATTGTATATGGTGGGATATCCAGTATAGGATATTTTCTGCAGCATTAACGCTTTAACTGGTGGGAATATATGGCTGCCAAACAAAGGGTTTTCCTGTGACTGATTTTGAGATGTGATGCCAGTAGTTCTGCATTATTAAACTGTGGTAACTCATGTGCATATGTGGTTATGTTTAAAGAATTTTTGTAGATTATGTCAGTTTCACCTGCCCATTCATCTGTCTGCTACGTCTAATTATAGTGAAACCAGGTGGAGTAATTTCACTGTCATTTATGTTTTTTTTTCAGCAAGATTTCTGTATTTATGAATATGTGGCAAATTATACACGCAGGTATGTTCTGTTAGTGTGTTTTTTTTCCCTGTTGTGTAGAGAGGGTTTGTGTGAATGTCTCCTTTAATTTTAAGTGGAAATCTTAGGAAGGAAAGTATATAGCCAAATATATTTGTGTTTTACTTTTACTGGATTTCGTATGTTAATATATTTATTTTAAAATATTTGCAACTGAAAAAGTCTAAGAAGGTTTTTTTTTGGTAGCGTGTGCATAGAGTGTGAGTGCTGTGGTTATTGACAAACTTGGTAAATGTCGATGAAGTCACTGAGGGTTTGTAGGACTGTCAATTATAGTTAGTAGGAGGATATGGTAGTTGATAAAGAGTGTTAATATGCTGATAATGCATACCAGTAGAGGTTGAGTCTGAGTAATTTTGTATGACTTATAAGAGAGATTCTGCTGAAGATATTAGTTTGTACTGTAAAATGTTACTAGGGCAAGACTAGTTGTAGCTGCAACAATGTAACATCTAAATGGAGATGCAGGGTTGCAACACTTTAAATGAATAGGATATGGATGCCAATTGTTGGGGAACTGCTAATTTATGTTCTGTTTGGCTAAATGGAGATTCTAAAGGAAGGTATGATTGTAATATGAAGGGTGCAGTATATTTGGCATCATGCCAGTCCTGCCCTTGTTTTTATGTTGGCAAGACTGAACGAAAGCTAAAAGATAGGATATACGAGCACAAATATTGTATTAGGAAGGGAAATTTACATAACACCCTGGCTAAGCACATTTTTAATAACCACAGACATACGTTTAGATGCATGGTCATCAATGCCAGATATCAGGATGGTAGGGGTGGACCAGTTTCACTGAATTTAAAGAAAAAGGAGTTGATCTGGCAGATCCTTCTTAATGCCTATAATTGGTCAGACTTAAATGAAGCTTGTTCAAGCACTAGTATTCATAAAATAAAAGGCCTGACCAGATAGGCAATTTAACACAAATTATTATTAAGATAATTTAGAATATATAATTATTGATCCAGCATTAGAATGACTCATTTATTCAACTATTTATTTATTCATATTGCTACATGGAATAAATATTTTATGGTCTTATATCTTATTTATTAATGCATTTTAGAAAATAAGTATGTATGTCTTTGTATATTTTTTTAATTTGTTGAGTAGAGAGTTGGTTATGCTAGCTTAACGAGTGTCTATTAATAATATCAGTCGTCAAGCACTTTAGAATGATGGTTCAAAACTGACGTTTATTTGTCTCCCATTTTTAAAGGAATGTATTTTAAGGTTCTTCTTATTTCTATTTGTTTTTCTGTTTTGAAATAAAATATACAGGAGCTTCAGTTTAATCAAGTTCATTGATGTTTTTTAAATGTCCAAAAGTTTCTTATTTTTTATGAATGAACTGATGTGTGTATGTTACAGGGAAGAGTTGTATGTTCTTTTACGTGTTATCACTTGATACTGAGAGGGAGATTTAAACTGGCTGGATATGTTTTTTTCATGTCTGAAGAAGTTCATGGGAAAATCTTGAATGAAAGTGCTTACATGTTTTTATCTGTCAGATGTGAATTGAAGGTTTCTTAATTTTACCATAGAATTCTCCTATTTTTGTGATTTTAACGGTTTGTCTTTTAGATTGAACTGGTTATTGTACATTTGTAGCAAGCAGTTTGCTGCAATCCTACATTATATATATATATATATATATATATATATATATTTATATATTTTTTTTTTTTTGCTCCTCAACATAGAGTTGAGGAGAGGGGTGCCAGATCAAAGAGCTGCACTGAATGCCAAAATACTTATCTATGGCTGTGTCAGTAAATGCATCATCATAACATTTGTCAAAAGGGACATATTTATATTATATATATATATATATATATATATATATATATATATATATATATATATAGATATATATATATATATATATATATATATATATATATATGTGTGTGTATATATATATATATATATATATATATATATATATATATATATATATATATATATATATGATGATTGCAAAATAAATAGTCAAAGCTTGAGAAATGGTGACATCATTAAATATCTACAGACAATAGTAGATAGCAATTTAAACTTTGACCATTGTCAACATATACCAAAATCAGGAAAGTACATTTTTTAGCCAATCTAATTCTAAAGAATATATATGCTTATTCCAGGGAAATTATTTTACCACATTATACCTCACTGATCTGACTGAATATTCTTGTAATACTGTGTTTTGTGTCACCAAACAAGCCACCTAAATGACCTTGAAAAGGTCTGATTTCTTACAAGAAAAAAATCTGGGTCTATATTATAAACACGAAAGTTGTAAACAGCGAATACATCTACATAGACACATAAAGGTCGATGTACAAAAAGAGCAAAATATGTAATCAGCAAAAATGAAAATGTCGAACATATTTTGTCAACCTGCAGCCCCATGCAGGTAAGCTCAAACTAATTAAAATTAAATGAACACACTTTTGCAAGGGGGCAAGCCCCCCTGCACCCCCCATGTGGGGAGCTGTGCTCCCCACACCCCCCTACTTAAATATACCAACTCCGAGATCGCACTACAGTGCAGAAAAGGATATATTTCTTCATCCTCACAATCGCCTGCTGGCCAAACAAATACGTCCAGTGTTTTCATTTTCGCCGATTATGTATTTCACTGTTTTTGTATATTGACCTTTATGTGACGATATAGATGTGTTTGCTATTTTGAGGTTTCGTGTTTATAATATAGACCTGGAAGACTTACTAGAAAAAGAATTTAAGAACAGGGAAGACGAGAACTATTCAAAATGGTTCCAGATAATGTCATTATAGTCTGTTTCTCATCATTTAAAGGTGAAAGTATATGCCTGACTATACCACCACAGGATCTGACACCCGATCAGAGAACCTTATACTAAAAATAAATACCAATTTTACTGTTGTTGTGTCTTTTGGCTTTTCCCGGTTAGGGGTCGCCACAGCGGAACTCCGGTCGCTAATGATTGGCAGTAGATTTTTACGTGCCGAGTTGCCAGCCCTGACGCACAACCTTCAACAAAAGTATGCCCATTCACGCATGTCTCCACACAGAAGGCGCTCTAGCTGAGAATCGAACAGGACAACGTCTTACTGTGAGGCGGCAACACTACCGCAGCACCACCACTGCAGTTCCACTAAAAATAAATACCAATAATAGAAGTAAAATGACAGATCCATTGCACAGCACCTTCTACTATTATAGAATAAGTTTCCTATTGCTATTAAAAGTTAGTCATTAACTTCTTTTAACAATATTCTTCTTGTAGAAAAGATCAGCATGTGATTATGACAGCCAAGCTTCTTAAAGGTCAGTAGATTATTAGCACGACAAATAAATCTATGATAACTATGAAAAAAGTGTTATTTTTTGCTAGGTCAGGGCCATGGCCTGTGGCATTTTCAGGCAGTATATCAAATGTTACCTGAAAAAATTACTTGGTTTTTAGATAGAGATTGTAGTATTTTACTCTATGTATTTAGTTCAGTCATCTTCAGCACAGATTAACTATCAGTTTCTGTCCCATTAATAACTACTAAGAATCTACACTTTAACAGCCAGATTTGTGGCAGTAACATCAGCAACAACATCATTCTGTACTATTTACTGTTGGCCTGTTACTTTTTAGTGTGATCAGCAAATGTATAAATAACTATTCAGACCAAGAAACTGAAGTTAAGTAGAATAATCATGGATATGCTTAAGTAATTATCATAGGTAAGACGTTATGTGAAGAAGAAAGTACACTTCCAGTGTCTTTGCTACAGTTTGTATCTTGGAAGCTGCTAGCTGTATTTGCATGTTTTAATAACTGTCACTAAGAAATGAAAGAAAATGGCATCCAGAGCTCTGTCTCCCAAAAGAACACATCCTGAGAAGATGCATTGCAAGTTTATTTATAAATTTTGGTGAGTTATACAGTTTACTTTTTCTTAAATATATTTTTCAAAACTTTACGCACATTGTTGATTCCCCCAAGTTGTGAAACAATTATCTCCCGAAAATTCAATATGATTTTATCTATAGCAGTCATTTGATCAATTTATCACATGACTAGTACTTTGTTTCCTCTTCAAATTATTGCCACTTTCTCAGTGCTAAATATGATTTCTACTAAGTACCTTTTGAACCCTACCCAAAACCTATACTTTATTGTCTTTAAGCTCCAAAACATAGACTTACCATAGCATTGCTGGTGTTCAGGAATCTGCATCTTTGTTATCCAATAAATTGCCCCAGTCCTTGCAAAGGTGGAATTGTCAATTACCTGAAGCAAGTCATAAAAGCTGATGGATGTGCACTTCAGCATGGTTAAACAACATCCATCTACAATCAATCCACTCAAGATTTTGTGTAGGAATTCCACCTGCCATACTACATCGATATAATCCAATAGAAATCTATTGAATTTTCATTGTGAGGGCTCCACTTTCAAATCTGTGTAATTGTAAATGAAAAAGCCTATCTGTAATGTAATTCATGTTACTTGGAAAATACCTGGCAGAAAAGATGTGCAGATTTCAGACACTGTTAACACTAAATATTTAAACAACAGCTGTATATTATATTATTTAGAACTTTGCATCTTTCACACATATCACAGATTATCAGATTGAAACACGGTCTTCTTGTATGACAACTCCAGACATCAAAATACAATTGCTGCTTATAAGGCCATCAACTCTAAGTATGTAATGCCTTTCACAATATTAACAGGTTCCATTCCTTTAAATGGGAGAAACAAAACCACGTTCCTTTCATAAAAGCCCCTTACTCTCCATTACCATTGTACCAGCAACATTAGTGCATAACTTGAAATCATTGTTTCACATCCAGTCATCTTGCTAGAAAGAGGAAACATAAAAGCTGCATAAAAAGTCCTCCTTCACTCACATGAGGACCTAGACCTGTGATGGGTCCTGCTTCTTACCATTCTGCAACACTGATAGTCATGAAGAGAAGGCATTCAAACTGGAACCTTAGTTTGAGAGACAGCCTTACAGAACTATCTGCAAATATATAGAGCTGAGTATACTTTTCTGTATTAATCTGCATTATAGAGCTAAATTGTTTGCTTAGATATCTGTTGTATATATATATATATATATATATATATATATATATATATATAGAGAGAGAGAGAGAGAACAGTATATATTTTTTGGCTTTATAATTTGCACATTCCTCACATCTGTGTTGAAACTTTTTCCCCACCCCACCCTCATTTCCTGCCTTGTCTTCAGCTATATAATTGAGCTAGTGTTGTGTGTCCTGTTAAGTAACAATCTGCATTCAAACTGGAACCTTAGTTTGAGAGACAGCCTTACAAAACTATCTGCAAATATATAGAGCTGAGTATACTTTTCTGTATTAATCTGTATTATAGAGCTAAATTGTTTGCTTTAGATATCTGTTGTGTGTGTATATATATATATATATATATATAGAGAGAGAGAGAGAGAGAGAACAGTATATATTTTTTGGCTTTATAATTTGCACATTCCTCACATCTGTGTTGAAACTTTTTCCCCACCCCCCTCATTTCCTGCCTTGTCTTCAGCTATATAATTGAGCTAGTGTTGTGTGTCCTGTTAAGTAACAATCTGCATTCAAACTGGAACCTTAGTTTGAGAGACAGCATTACAGAGCTATCTGCAAAAATATAGAGCTGAGTATACTTTTCTGTATTAATCTGTATTATAGAGCTAAATTGTTTTCTTGGATATCTGTTGTATATATACATATATAGAGAACAGTATATATTTATATATATATATATATATATATATGTATATATATATATATATATATATATATATTTATGTATAGAGAGAGAGAGAGAGTTTGGCTTTATAATTTGCACATTTCTCACATCTGTGTTGAAACTGGTTTTCCCCAACCCCCCCTCCCAGTTCTTGGTTGTAGTTTAAATTTGGTGGCTTTTGCAGTACCCGCTCCACTGTAGATTTGATCTAAGACACTCCGCCAGGCCCATCTCTTTACTCCATTCTACCTAATTAACCCTTTCTGCACTTGCTTTTAGTCCTTTTTAATTTAATTACATTTTTTCAAACTGTGTGTGGACTAATATTGCTACATATTCAAGTGTGCCAGCTTGCACTGCATGAGAATTGTATTTACTACTGCTTTTGCTACTTTTCTGAAAAAAAAAAATCATCTGCTTTTACTGTACTTGTGTTTCTTCCTACTTTATTTTGCTTTTGCGTCATCTTAAAAGTACTCAATTGTATTTATTACTGCTTGGTGTAACTCATTCTAAGCCTTTTAGTTTCAGCACTTGGGCTTCAGACCAGTTGTTTTACATTGAGAGGGTTTGTGGTCTGCACTGTAGTGGCAGAACAGGTAGCTTACATCATTCTAAGTAGGGAACTGCTGATTGAGGGCTCAGTGTCTGTTGTTCTAAAAGTGTATTAATTCTGGTTTAAGCACTTGGGCTTTCAGGCCAGTTATTTTACATTAAGAGGGTTCGTGGTCTACACTCTTGTGGGAGGAGAGGCTGGACTTTGCCCTTCTGAGCTGGGAATTTCTGGTTAAAGGCTTATAGTGCATGCATATCTGAACAGCTTCTTACTGAAATTGGTACACCTTGTTTGCTGTAGCATAGACTAGATCCAGGCCTGCTGAATCTAGCTTTGCTTGTATAACTTGAGCACTAATCCAGGCATTCTTTAAAGTATTCAATTGTTACTGCTTGGTAGTAACTTGATTAAAGTGTAGCTATCATTCTAAGTCTTTTGGATTAAGCACTTGGGCTTCAGACCAGTTGTTTTACATTAGGAAGGTTTGTGGCATGCACTGTGGTGGCAGGACAGGTAGCTTTCATCCTTCTAAGTTGGGAACTGCTGATTGAGAGCTCAGTGTCTGTTATTCCTAAAGTGTATTAGTTCTGGTTTATGCACTTGGGCTTCAGGCCAGTTATTTTACATTAAGAAGGTTCGTGGTCTGCACTCTTGTGGGAGGAGAGGCTGGACTCTGCCCTTCTGAGCTGGGAATTTCTGGTTAAAGGTTTTATAGTGCCTGCATATTTGAACTGTTTCTTACTGAAATTGGTACGCCTTGTTTGCTGTAGCATAGACTAGATCCAGGCCTGCTGAATCTAGCTTTGTTTGTATGCTTGTTGTTTGTTTGCTTATTTCCCTGGAATGCTAATTCCACCTAAAACGTGGCTTCTCAGCGCTTCTGTGGATCCCTAGTGATATCTGCATTGCTTACTGTGCTTATTTCCTTGTTTCACTTGAAAGAAACTTACTGTTTGTCGTTTTTGCATTTAAGTTACCTGTAACACATTGCACTTAAGTTACCTAGCACTTGCTCACTAAAGCAATTATACAAGTCAGCACTAAAAATTAAAAGCACTACACCCTCACTCCCCATTGGCCCTTGTTTTCAATTATAAAGGAATTCCCAATATTATTCTAGCATGTCCAAAGGTCAGTTGTCAATCTCCTCTCTGGTCCAGCTGGTGAACCTGGGAATCTTGAGGTAATGTTACAACTGCCTCATGTACGCAGACAACCCTCTCCTCCTCCCAACAAATTCCAACACATGTGAGAGATGCAACCATATAGCCAAACTGGAGGCTAAGCTCTCTCAACTCAGTAATGGCATAACCAGCCAGGAGGAGAAGGAAACCACACTCACTACAATTCCAGTCTCACATAGACCTACCACGACAGCAAACCAAACACATAATCACACAAAAACATACTCGGAGGCTCTAAATAAAGATCTGCCTAAGCAGCAGAGACCTCCAAAGCAGACACCCAAGCAACCGCTACCCCAAAACAAAACACGTGCAACACATATCTCACAAAGCCAGTGTGCTGAACAGTCACAGCCCTTAAGGCTAAACAACACACCTGATACACTTGTAATAGGTGACTCTATCGTCAGGCACACTAACGTCCCTCTCACCAGGCTGAACAAGGAGAAGGTCACAGTGAGCAGCTTGTCGGGCGCTAGGATCCACCACATAACACAAGCACTCAGGTCACTCTAAGGCAAGTACAAATATGACTCAGTCATTGTCCATGCTGGTGTGAATGACCTGAGACGTACCTCCCTGGACTACATGAAAAGAGACATAGAGGAGCTCTCTGAGCATGTAGCCCAGGCTGGTATGACCCTGACCTTGAGTAGCATCTTACCCTCACCAAGAATGATGCCACAATATGAAGACAAGATGATCAATTTCAACAATTGGCTTAAGTACTGGTGTCATTCAAAGGGGATCCAATGCCTGTCAGCCTGGGATGATATGCTCGACAAGCCACGATGCTTCGCTAGGGACAGCTTGCACCTGTCACCCCTGGGCTTTCGGATAATGGCAAAGGCTCTTGCTACCCCCATAGTGCCTTTTTTTGGCAAGGCTCAAAAGACAAACCCACCTCCATAGGTATCACAAGGGATAAGAAACTAAGAGTAATGCTACTCAACGCCAGAAGTCTAAACCTCAAGATGCACACACTTGAAACTTTCCTTAGCATGGAGAACATTGATATCTGTGCAGTAACAGAAACCTGGTTCAGGGGTCCCGAGAGCACCCCAGCACTACCAGGTTATACCTCATACCATGCTTTTCGTCCCCAAAACTTGGACAGAAACACAAAAGGAGGGGAGTATCGATATTCATCAAAGATACCCACACCTCCAGGTTGGTGGCAAAGCACGAAGCATCAGAGACTATCCATGTGCAACTAACAGTGGGTAAAACTGCCTTCCAGTTTATAGCCTGCTACAGACCACCCTCCCAAACCCAGGAACCCCACTCGGCCTTCCTGAGAACACTGGAAAATATGAAGGTCTCTCCAAACACCATTATATTGGGCGACTTCAACTACCCAAACATAGACTGGGAGCATTACTCTAGCTCCAACACCCTAGCCCAAAGGTTCCTAGAATTCATAAACTCAAATGCTATGGAGCAACTTGTTACCACTCCCACAAGAGGGGAAAACATACTGGACGTGATCATCACCAACATGGGGACTCTATGCTCCAGACCAGAAGTGTATCCCTCACTGGTAAGATCAGACCATAAACTGATCTCACTGGATATTCACATCCCAACACCAACCCCTGCCCAGAAAACCACAGTGAAAAACTTCTCTAAAGCAAATTTCACACTCCTCAAAACTGAGGTGGAATCCTTCAAAGCCCCCGGGCCTGTGGAAAATACGGCCCAGACTGCAGAATCCTTTATAAATGCATTCTATGAACACCTTCAGGAATGCATGGATCATGCAATCCCAAATAAAACCAAGACCCAATCCTCCAAAGGCAGACATCCTGTCTGGTGGACCCCAGCCATAAACAAACTATTCAATAGAAGGAGGAAGCTACTACATGATAGAGCAAAATCCCAAAAGGGAAGGCATCTCTGATCAGTATTAGCAAAAAACTAAGGGCACTCATAAAATCATCTAAGGCCAGCTTCGAGAGAAAAATTGCACAGGATGCTAAGGATAATCACAAGGCTTTCTTTAGTTATGTTAGGAACCTGGGTGGGAATTCCCAGATATGCTCAGAATTAGTCCAAAATGGCAATAAATACACCAAACCCACAGACATTGCCAACATCCTAGCTGACAGGTTCAGCACAAACCCCCCCCCACCAAAAGGGCAAATATCTATCCCAGCAGAGAGCTGCGCCCCTGACATCTCAGATGCTCAGGTAAGAGCTGCCCTCTCCAAAGCAAAAAACACAGCATCAATGGGACCAGATGGTGTCCTGGGCTGTGTCCTACATGAACTCCAAGAAGAGCTAAACCCAAACATAAAACTACTGTTCAATCTCAGCCTTACTACAGGATATGTACCCAAAGAGTGGCGTACAGCAACAGTGGTCCCTCTCCACAAAGGTGGTGCCTTAACAGACCCTGGAAACTATCGCCCCATAAGCCTGACTAGCTTGGTCTGCAAAGCTATGGAAAGGATCATCATGGACCTCATAAATAAAGATATTGGGGACCTACAGACACTGGATCCTACCCAGTTCGGCTTTGTTAAGGGCAGATCATGCCTCTTAAACCTGGTCAACTTCTTTGAAACAGTCACCAAGGCCATTGACGAAGGGAAGGTGGTCCACACAGCCTACCTGGACCTCACAAAAGCCTTCGATATAATACCCCACTCAGGCATTATAGATAAGCTCACCAGCTTAAATATAAACCCCTATGTCACTAGATGGGTTGCAAACTGGCTCAAGGACAGAACCCACATGGTTAGAATTGCTGGAGCCATGTCAGACTCCAAACCAGTTACAAGTGGCATCCCACAAGGCTCAGTCCTGAGACCTCGCTTGCTTGGTATATATTTCTTGGAGGTACAGGCCAACACAGAAGGACCGTGGCTGACCAAGTTCGCAGATAACTGCAAACTGGGCACCATAATCGACTCTCCAGCCGACACAAGCATCCTCCAAAAGGGCCTCATAGAAACAGACAACTGGTGCCAGAGCCATGGCCTCAAGCTAAATGCCAAAAGTGTATAGTCATCTCCTTTGGCAAAAACAAAGTGCCCACAAATTACCACATAGGTGGTAATCCATTAAGTACAGAAGAAGTAATTAGGGACCTGGGGACCCAAGTTGATAGCAATCTCTCATTTGACAACCACGTGGCCAAAGTGGTTAGAAAAACATTTTATATAGCCCACCTAATCATGAAGGGATTCACATCTAGATTAGGAGAGGTCATCGTGCCTCTTTACTCATCCCTCATCAGGCCCATAATCGAGTACAATGCCTCTTTTGGGATGTACCTTACCAAACACCTGCAGCAACTGGAAAGACCCCAAAAGTACCTCACCAAGAGGATCAAAGGGCTCAAACAGATGCCATATGCTGCCCGGTTAAAGAAACTCCAGCTCTACTCAGTGGCATACCGCCTGCTCAGAGGCGACCTGTGCCTGATGTATAAAGCCATGTCCAACCCGGAATTAAGGGACATGCTGCACCTCAAAAAATCCAAATCCATCGAGCTACACACTCGAGAGATTTGAACCTCAGCACTGAAATAAATAGGACATGCTGGAGGGACAGATTCATAACCCAGAGGCTCCCTTCACTCTGGAATAAAATCCCAGTCCAGGTTAGGCAGAGTCACTCACTGACTCTCTTCAAGAGGAATCTTGATGAGTGGATGGGAGATCATAGGTTTACCCAGGGTATCACTTCTGTGTCACTGTTAGACAGAGGCACAGTATACTAACCTCGAAAAAGGGCATAGCAAAATTAATTTAAAATGGGTGGCAAAAGCCAAACATACTCTGGCTAGGCTTATAAATGCCCTAGGGCAGATAGCCTAGTATGAACCTATGAAGCTATGAAAGGCTGGACTGTCTCTACTACTCTGGCAAATAAAATGCCTGGGCTCTGACTTCTGCTAAAAACCCAAGAAAATTAACATATTAGATAACTTTTAGTTTATATATATATATATATATATATATATATATATATATATATATATTTTTGCTGGGGTAGTTCACTGACTGCAGTCAGTCATTTGCAGGCATTTCCTGGGTGAATAGGAACACTTACAAAATGAACAAAACATATTTACAGATACAAGGTTATGTTAGAAAACAAATACATATGCGTATTTATAGATACAAGAATGTGCTATGACATTTAGATCAAGAAGCAGTTAACATTGTCAAAACATGGATGTTGAAATAAAATGATGCTTTTTGAGTAAGTATAGCCATAATGACTAAGATGACTTATGCTACAGGGATAGCAGCATATGATTATATAGAGAGGTATGAAGAGATTAGAAGAGACAAAACAAAAACACAGTTACCTTTGCAAAACACTAAGTGGTTTATTGAGTACTGAGGACTTTCATTTATAAAGATTTATACTATTAGCTAAGGGTTTGATAACTAATGCAAATAGTAGATGGGATAAGGGACAACCTTGCTTTGTGCCTTTGTTTAAAATGAATCCTTGAGAAATGTAATATCCAATTTTAACATATGCTTTGGAGTCTCTATACAGTTTTTTTTTAATATTCCAGTAAGCTGCTCTGGAAATGCAAATGCTTTTAAAGTTTTAAACTTGCAGTTCCAATTTACAGAATCAAAAGCTTTCTTAATATATAAGCTAATTATGGCAAATTTCTTGTTCATTCCTTTTTCTAAATCTAAGAGTGTTACTACCCATTTTATATTATCATGGATTAATTTATTGACTATAAATCCTGTTTGATCTTTATTAATTTATCTACTATATCTGTTAATCATGTAGTGACAGTGAAAGTAAATATTTTATAGTCTGCATTTAATAATGAAATAGGTCTTTATGAGGAAACTAGCTTATTATCCTTTCCTTATTTACATATAGGTGAGATTGTAGAAAACTTTCGTAAGGGAGGAATTATTTTGCCACTCTGAATTATCCTGAAAATGCCAGTCAGTAATTCTAAGATATTTAATGTAAGCAGACAAAATGTCTTTAACTTCTATCAGGGTAATAGGCTTATTCAACAGAGATATGTGTTGGTCATTAAATTTATAATTAACATTTTTCTTTAAATAATTGTCAATTTTGTAATCATCAGGATTATTATTTTTATTAAGATCTTCGTGGAATTTTTAAAAAAAAATATTAAACATTTCCTATATGTCTGAAGTAAGCTTATTAGCATGAGGATTTCAGATATTATTGATTTGTGCCCTTTTGCTTAACATCTGACTTCTATTAACTGATCTATGTAGATTTTTTGAAGTCATCACATAACTGTACAATTTTATTTTTTTCTAAAGCTGTCTCCACTTTATGTATTAAAACTGTTTAACATTTTATCATTATTTTTTAATGACTTCAGTATTATCTAATTTCTTTGTTTGTTGTTCAAATCTCACTTTGTGTATTTCATCTTGCATTGCTAACAACTCTTTATCCTGATCTTTCATTTTATTACTTGTCCATCATCCCATTCTATCTTTAATATGCCTTTTAAGGAGTTCGATAGTATGACCTTACTAATCTGATGATTATTATTCAAAGATAAAAAAATTCTCAATTTGTTCCTTAAGGTAACTCTTAAATTCTTTCAATTTCATCATCCATGGGATTCTATAAATAATCTGAAATGTCTTTATATCCATTACTTTATTGATACTTAGTGCATTATGATCAGATAAAGGGCAAGGAATAATATCTGAAATAAATAAATCTATACAGGCATAAATTCTATCAATTCTATTTTGCACCCCATGCACATAAGACTAATCAGTGAAGAACAATGGCTTATCTTCCACTTTTACTAGGAAATCAACTAAATTATTATTACTTATCCATCTATTAAGTTCTTTAGTTGATGCCGATATTTTAGCTTTCTTCTGTTCATTTGTATATTCTATACTAGATATGCAATTAAAAATCCCCTGCTAACTTTAAACTACCCTTCCATTGACTTTGTAGTAAGTTTAAGTGCTTTTTTATCAACTCTTGCATCTATTCCAGGGATCCAGGAAAGATTAGCTAGTGTATAGAGTTTGCCATTATATTTAATTATTACAAATGTATACATTCCTTTGGGATCATTAATGGATTCCATGACCATAGGAATTACAGTAGATTTTCTCCAAGTATAGAAGTTCCTCTCTTTTTTTGTTAAAAGAAGCAGATTCTAACATTTCATAACCTAAGCTATTTAAATATTGTATATCTTCAGCTATCAAATGAGTCTCTTGCAAGAATATAATGTCTCCTCTATTTAATTTTAGATATCTCATTAATGATTTCCTTCTGTTGGAATTATTTAATCAATTTACATTAATAGATAATAGGTTAAAACTGTCCATACTGTCTATTTAAAAAGATTTATTTTAAAAGATAATATGACACATTTATCACCATATTAATTTAACTATATGTAAGACTCTAATGCATTCCTCCAACACTATCTTAACATTCCATATTGTTTTGAATTCTTCCTTTCTTCAAATTAAACTACTAAAACACATAAATAACAAAATAAAAGACAAGTCTGCAACTATAACTGTATATATTGCTAATAAAACACAACTTAGTATGGATACCAAAGGTTCTAGTTAGCCTATCAAATAGGCAAGCTAGTATACTGTCTCTCTAGCTACTATCACCTAAAAATTCAGTGAAATCTAGCCAAAAGTACTGTAACTTACAAATAATTAGTATAATATTATATATAGTTCAAAAATAATAAGAGACTATTAACTTAGATATTTTGCTATTTAAAGCTATTCTCCCATTACTACTTAAAAGTTTAATAATCCTCTTCTATTAATAACAAATATTAAATAATCCAACAAACAGTAAATTATATACGTATTTGTGTAACAGTAGTACAAATTACCCATTAAATGTTCCTAAATTATTCACTCAGTCAACATTATCTCTAAAGACATAAGTGTAACAGACTGGGACCTGAAGAGATGAAGACATCTGTAAACCTACAGGTGACAGGTAATCTTATCATACTAAACTGTAATACAAAAGGGAAATCAGTGCACAAATATATTTATCTTGCTAAAATACGCACACATATTTTATAGATCTAACAAAATCTCTGAATTAATTTTTTAAAGTATGTGTCTTATCTCAAAATTGTGTAACACTCTTAATATGACAAATATTAAAATATGTAAATATGTTTTAGGTTAATAAACTACTGCATACAAATATGTAAATTAATGAGGTAGAAGAGGATGCCTTACTATTTCTATGGAGTCAAAATATACATATTTGCAGTCGAGATTGTATTCAAAAGCCACAATGTGTTCAATCCAGATCCCATTCTCCCTTTCTGGATTCTAATACATTGAAAAATCTACTTTACTTTCTATCAATATGTATGCACCAATTCAGCAATTAAAAAGTGTAAGAAACTTCTCTGTGTGGAAGATTTTCAATCCATATACATCTAGTTAATCACTGTATATTAATCAAATTAGATAATGGTAGTAGAGGTAGTGAACTTAAACTTGTCCTAAGTTGAAAAAAATAATAAAAAATATATAATTTGAAATATTATACAGAATTACTAAGTGTTCAAAAGTAGTCCAAGCAGGGTAGGCAGTTTGTTTCCAGTTGAAAATCCTTTATTAAGTACACAGACAAGGGATCCAAGTAAAACAAAAACAAGAGAGTAATAGTTTCCTCACAAGCTTTCTAACTATGTATATACTTTTTTATCAGGCAAGGGAGTGGTTTATTGTGCTGTAAAACAAAGTGTTATTGGTAATGTTAAATTCACATCCCTTCCCCCATCAGTGTGACATTCGAGCTGGTCCTGCCCTACCTAGTTGCTGTCATAATAAAACTTTTATGTACTTTAAATAAAATTAATAATAATGTCGTACCTTTTATTTAACCAGATTATTAAGTATGTGATTTTATAGAAGACAATATACTACATGGCTGGAAATATATAAACCTTAGACCATTTGGCAATTTAAAAATATATATAAATATATACATATACACTTAGCATGCAAAATAATCCATTGTAAAAATCATATTCTATTTCCATAATCTATTGTTAACAAAGATCACTTTCGTCCTTCTAGACCTCTTCTGGTCTGTGTAACAAGAACCCTAAAAACTATCTACAAAAATATTATTGTATAATTAGTATGTATTGTTATTACACAGCATTATGAATAAATTGGAAAAAAGAACAAGAAAAAGAAAAATAATGTATGATGATGGAAACAAAATATGCACTTAAATTAAATCTGATTTAACATGGTATTTAAAACCAACTATACTTGTTTAGTGGGTTGTTTGAGACTTTGGGGATACCATGGAGATTACTTGTATTTTGATTCAGCAATAAAACATTCAAGTTTCAGCTCTGCCCCATGAAGTGAGTCACCTCGGGTAGTCTTAGTAAATCTAATAACACAAAATATGTAAAATGCTTCAAAATTCACATGATCAAGCTTCAAACTTCAAATTTCAGATTATTTTCAAACTTTCTTTTTATTTTATATGTACATTAAATGAGATCTTGTACATTAACATCTCTGCCATGTGTGGGTACATGTAACAGGCATCTTTCTTAAAAGCAGTTTGATATTTAAATGTAACTGTTGCCTTACTTTCCTACCAGTCTTCTACTTTATTCTTATATTTCTAAAATTTTCCATCAAAGATCTAATTAATCATCAGCCATCTATTAAAGATTATAGCATGCGTACATATTTCTTAACTTACTGATACTGCTCATTTATTAATCTTTCATATTAAATATTTCATTCCTTGTGTATTTGAATAGTATTAATTAGATATTTACTCTTCTTATTAATTCTAGTATTACAAGTAATCTTGACTATATATAAAAGAATTCCTGCTTGTTTAATTTGAATGTGTGTTTTGTTGCCATTGCTAACTGCTGCTCTGATCTAAGCTTCTCACACTGATATCAGAATGTGACTACATTGTGTGAAAATGACAACTCATAGCACATAACAGCTGCTAATTTCCACTGTAAATTTCTAATTCCTTTTGGTTCTTTTAAGCTTTTCTAATCAGTAACAAACATCTAACTTTACTTCTCTCAATTAATAGGTACAATTAATATTTATAGTTAGATTGAATAACACTACAGCATAAGATATTAACATGCAGAATGTAAGCAAAATATCATATCAGTGTACAACATTACTATAGCTTCTCTCTTACCAATTCTTCACTTGTAGGAAAATAAGAAAAATGTGTTGAGTAGATTTCTCACATATATACTTAAAAAGGAAAGAAAACTATTTTCTTTTTTTCACAGATATCAGTGATGAACATTGACCTAGATTTTCTTCAAGACAGGTCACAGTGAGAAAAATCCACCATTCTGACAGAAATGGAACATTCTTTTGTTCTCAGTCTTTCTTAAAAGTTTAACTTGCTTCATAAATGTGAAATGAATGTGTTACATAGGAACAAAGAAAACAAAATCAACATCACTTCAGCAGTTCTAATTAGCCTTTTACTTATATCTGACATTCAGTTAACCCAGCAATGTACATACAAATCAAAGTTGAACAAATAAAATAAAATTATTAACTTAATAATCTTAAAGTTATCAGTTCTGTTGCTTATAATTTAATGATCTTGTCTTACAGGAAGTATTTGTTTAACATTTAGAAATACACTTATAATTTATTGTATTTATTTATTTATTTATGTATTGGCATTTGTTAATCAGGAAAGTCCACTGGGTCAAAAAACCATTTTCAGTGGAGGCCCAGGGAGAAAAGCTCTATTTACAAATTAATAAATATTTCATTTACAGAAATGTTTTAGGCTTTTTACACAATTTTTCTAAAGAATAGGAATACATTGAGTATAAAGTTTTATACAGTTTTATAACCTATACAGTTTTCTAAAGCTTAATATAACATAAAAAGCAAAAAATTACATAATCTAGTTAGTGTTAGTAATATACATATAATATTTTTATGGTACCCCAAGTACGAAGAACAACAGTAGATACTTTCTTATTAAAAACAATAAAGCTTTTGATGCATGTCAACACAATGGCTAGTATAGCCTGATAATGAGATTATGAGAGAAAAATGGCAAACATGAAATGAGATCATATTCACTGAAAGATTTTCTTGAAATTAATAGGCGTCATACTACTTTCAGATGTTAAACATAGTTTATGGTGGTCAATGATTTTGTAAACATTTCTAAGTTTAGTTAAATAAAAATATATTCAGACTTTCACTGTATACATAGTAAAACAATAAAATAAGTTTGCATTCCTCATCATGAAAAATGTTTTCACTTAAAATATAAATACATACATATGTTCTGAAGCTTAAAGTCCAGTACAAACCTTTTACTTAAAGAGCAAATCTATTGTCTCAGAAAATGAAAGTCTTGCAATGATAGAATGAAAGTCACTTGTTTTTAGGCTTTTCTATTTTAGAAGCAGTTTTGCAGGAACATCACTATGTCTGCTCAGGGATATACTGTTCCATCCATTTCATTAGTATCATTATGGATTATGTTGCTGTTAACAAAAGTGGATGTTTTCTCTAGCATGGTAAATATTTTGATTTCTTCAGAAAGAAATAAGTTGATCTTTGCAAGAAACACAAAAGTGGCTTTAGTATTGATCTTGTTTAGTTCCTTGATTAGTGGCAAACAGGCTTGTTTTTTACTTATTACTTTACTGGAATAATCTTTGTTAAATCTGACTACATATTCACCTATTTTAAAATGTGAGCTGGACCACGCTGTTTTTAATATTTGATATTTTTCTAAGCTAGGCATGAACTTAACCATAATTGAAGTTGAGTTTTCCTTCCTTGAAGGTGCTCTCAGGGATCTATGTGCCCTTTCAATTCCAAATGATAAAGTTTAAGGTAGATTTAATGTTTTATGTAGCCAAGTAGTTAAGATGTTTATTATATTGTCTCCCTCATACTTTTTAATTATACCATACATACTAATGTTATTTAATCGCAGTCTATTTTCTAAACCATCAAGTTTTTCTATGAGACAGTTATTTTGTTTTAAAAGAAATTCAGTCTGAGACTCACCTTCAGTTATTCTTCCTTCACCATCATTTAAAGTTTCTTCCATACTGCTGATTTGTGCATTTTGCTGTTTCATAAGCATTTCTAAATGTTGCATCTTATTTCTGGTGTCTTCATTGAAACTTTCTAGTTTGGTATCCAGTTATTAATGACTGTATTTCTTTTTAATACACAAATCCTGAGTACCATTTCTTGAGTGTCTCATATTGAAGTCTCTTCTCTCTTAACCAATAGTTGAAATTCTGACAGAAAAAGTATAGCTTTTGAAGAACTTGAAACTATGAATCTTTTCTCTGGCTATTAGTGAATAAAAATAGCTAACAAGTATCTTTAGATTTTAATTTTTCGATTGTATTTTCTGTCAGAGAAAAGTTTTCAGTCACAGAGCTTTCATCATTTGCTGCTCTCAGTTAGCCATCTTGGCCATGTGCCCCAGTGTGACTGTTTTAAACTGTTACACACAGGCATAATATATTATCTCTGAAGAATTTTGAATATAACAGAAATGCTTGATCATCTAAAGCTATCTAGCTTTGATCATATTAGCTCTTGGACCAATTGTCTTACTTTCTTAGCAAATAAAACATATCATAACAATATCTGAGTCCCATGTTTGAGCAACATCAGCCATAGAAATGTAAGGTTCATGAGTTTTTTATATCGACGTACCCTGCATCAATTAATCTACATATGTAATATAAAAGTCTTAAACATACAAAAAACAAAGAGAATAGGTGTATACTTTATTGATCATTAAATCATTAATATCCCGCGACTAAAGAATGGGATGCTATTCAAAGTGACACAAGTGAATCTTTTAAGGAAAGTTTCAATAAATGTTGTGGTATGTAACATTTTGGGTAATTTGTTCAATATTGTATGTAATGAAAATGAATAATGTTTCTTTGAACTGCCAAACAATGCTGTTTTAGCTACAGGGGAAATTAGCATGGTTACTGCCATTGTGTGATTTGGAATAAATAATGTTATTTCTTTAAGAGCAGACATAATGTTATCCATTGGCTAGAAGAGAAATTCCTTAATTTTAGTTTAATGGGTCATTGAGAGACTAATTCCATAATTTAATCTTGTATAAAAGGAGGGCCTTTCTAAACAATGGTGGATTTGCTAGAATTTCAAGGTGAAAACTCATTCTACTATGGACTACAATTCTCACCATGCCTGAACAAGGGCTGAATTCTCATATCTAGAAATGAATACTCATGAAGGAAGGGTGTCTCCAACTGCCTAAAGTGTGAAGCTCTAGAAAAACACTATAATCATGCATGTGTAGTAGAATGTATTGCTGAGAAAGAGGTTCTTGTAGAATCAGCAAAAGCTTCATGTTAGCAGGATCAGGAGTTTGCTATATGACTGAACCTTTTTCTTGAGCAGTGGAAAAAAACTGTTAATGGACATATTTTTTTCTGTTGGTGACACACTATACATTTTTTAAAAATTGCTTACAACTAAATAGAGCGACTTTTGAGCTTAAGAAAAACAATGTTTTCAATTTACTTCCAGGTTTAGTGTCTTCAAAAATATCATAGACATGACATAAGCATGGAGATTATTTTAACCAAAAATCCTTTGGTGGCATTAAAACATTAATTAAATATACAACAGAAAATAGATGTGTTACTTAGCTTTCATTTTTTTCTCTAATCATAAAATGCCAAGTCTAGATTAGGTACTGTACGGAAACTGTTCACTTTTGTTGCTAATATTTTAATATCTAACCATGAACTCATCTTCATCTTAAAATGTAAAAACTACTGATGATTCTTTAATACATTAGAAAACTGAAATGGAAATATTGTGAACGTAACATGTTATCAATAAACATTGACGTTATCATCCAGGCACAATATCTAATGAATTTTCTTGCATACAAATTGAGCAAATTTCACATTAGGTAGTCATATGGCAGGATGCACCAGTGGCAAAGAAGTATAATGTCCTGACTGTGGTCTAGGGGACATGAATCAAATGAGTGGTTTGGAACTCGAAGGCCAGGCAGAAGTGAGAGACATGCTATATTCTGTGGGAGGGGAGTGATTATGCAAAATAGCACATGCTTATGGTCTGATTTCCTGTGACAAAACATGGGAAAAAAACTGCATGGTGCTTCCTCTGGGTAGTCAAAAATGATCAGCTGCTGATCGTTTACTGAAGTGAAGGGCAGTACAGTCCTGATATCCATTGCCAGTACCATACACAGGATGTTTCAGAGACATGTGCAAGCAATGTAAGGTTTAAATAAAAAAAATGCTAAACCATTCATGAATGCTGTCTTATGATGACTCCTTCTAGTCAAACTTCATCCCTAGTAATGGGGAAACAAATAGGCTGGTTGTCTGAGAGGGGGCTGATAATTAACAGGCAGCAGGGGCAATCTGGAGCAAAAATTAAGACGTCATATACCAGAGTACTAAAAGAGTGCAACATGGATAAGGGAAGAAATTCTTATGTATGACAGCTGTCACAAGTAAAATTAAACACTCAAATTCCATAAGGCAATGTGCCATTCTTGGATGAGGTTTTGGCAAGAGTTAAAGAAGGGTTGAAGGAGCATATATGTAAGGGAAACCCTGACAAATTAAAACCATTAAATGTCAGTCATTAATTAATTAATTGAATAAAACACAGGCTAGTGAAATGGATAGAACACTTTAGGTGTGAGATAATCTGTCTATCCTGACAGGGGTTAGCAATCTTATGTCTAAGAGTGCATGTACTGGGGCCACTTTGCATTTTTGGGCTACTGTCCTCAGGTATAAAATGGTAAATGGGCTCAAAATCCTTGGAAAAGAAAAAAAAAGACCATAAATTGGTATGGCAAAATGGATAGTTTATAAAAAAATGACACCCTCATTAAATACCTAGCTACCTTAGATTACATGAACAGGTTCCAGTATTCCTTACTAGAAACAGTCATAGGGCTGGATAACTTGTATTTACTTAGACAGGTGTTAGAAGCTGTTATTATGTTCTGTTTCTTACAGATAATTGACACATGATAGCTGATTGGCCAATAATGCAATAGCTGATCTCATGTTTGATAGTCTATACTCGGACTGCACCACCATAAGACCTACTATCAGATTAAAGCAAGTAATCTATAAATAAATATTAGTTATAGGAAAAGTAAGAAATATGTTACATTATACAATAACTTCTAAGTCAGTCAGTCATTAACATACTTCAAAAATATAGATAGGAAGTAAACCATTATCAACATGGGGTTACAACAATCAAATGTTTTGAAGACCAGGAGTTTGTAAGCTTGACTACTGACCTTACAAGCATTTAATCCTAAATTTATGAGATACAGTTTCACTTTTTATGCCCAGCAAGTGATAGAGCAGACTAGTTACCATTAGTGGTTGGGTAACAATATGTAACAGACTTAAACATACGTAATGAATATAGCATTTTGAGTTATGTACCACAAAACTTCAGACGCCTTCTTTAACATTTCTGAATACCCCGCATCTCTTGAGCAAACAATTCAGGGTGTGTGCAATTCAGCAGTCGCAAAACTAATATCCATGGATTTCAAGTAGACAGTCTGGTCACTTTGATTTAATCCATATGCAGCCTTTTATGATCGGGACATGAAAGGCTCATGTGTAGCGCACTGCAGTAATTTAGTAATGATAACAGAATGCATAAACCACTACTGGCAAATCAACCTGATGAAGAAAGTGTTTATTTTCACTAATTCCATTTCCATTTTACTCTATGGCCCCTTCCCTTTTTGATTCATATTTGTCATTAACCATTTTCAAAGAATATTACATTCCATGCAGACAGACATCACGTTACAGGAAAAATTGAACAACACAAGTACTACACTCAGTATTTCGATGCAATGTTTTTTTTTTTTTTTTTTTTTTTTTTTTTAAAGATCATGTGAAAAATAATGTACCATTTCTTCTTGCAGTATGTCTTTATATAAGGTGAGTTTTCTGATTCTAGTATATGTGTTTTTCACTTTAGATACTTCAGTGGAATTAGATGTATTAAGCTTAAACATTTTGTGTTTATGTCTACTGTAAACTGAGCAGTTGTCAAATTAATTCCTTAATTCCATGCCATCTGACCATGATTTCTGGTGATGCAGTTACTGGGGCAAACAGTGTGTAGAGGGTAGGAGTTTTCTGTAGTCTGGAGCAGATTACAGCACATAAAGCCACACCAAATGCAAAAGAATCAGACAGTCAGTCAAATAAATAATCAGCAAATAACTAAATATAGTTATATTTGAGTAAAAGATAATAACAAATGGCGAAGGATAAGATTCCTAGTAAAGTGTATAGTACTTGACATACAATGTAACAGCGCATATGCATCACTGTAATAAATAGTTGTCTATCATAGTATTATCACTTTTGGTTGAGATACTAGGGGTATATGAATCATTTCATTAATAGCCCTAGAGTAAAGGGCATTTGTGTGTGTTATGCATTGAATGAATTAGTGCTGGGAAGAAAACTATTTGATTATACCATCCATGACCCCCCCCAAAACGTGCACGCTGATTGGCCAGCATGCACATTGTAAATCGAGTTATACTAATGGAAAAAGGTCCGGTCGCCCGGACTTTTTTCCATTAGTATAACTCTACTTTTAAAACACTGTCTCGCTATGTTAAATGGGTTTAACATAGCTAGACAGCTTTAAAATAAGCAACAGATATCTCCGTTGCTTATTTTAAAGCTGTCTCGCTATGCTAAACCCATTTAACATAGCGAGGCAGGTTTTAAAAAAAAAGCAACAGAGAAAGCAAGATCTCCGTTGCTTTTTTTACTGTTTTGCTATGTTAAATGGGTTTAACATAGCGAGACAGTTTTAAAATAAGCAACAGACATCTCCGTTGCTTATTTTAAAACTGTCTCGCTATGTTAAACCCATTTAACATAACCAGAGAGGTATAAAAAAAAAAGCAACAGAGATCTTGCTTTCTCCGTTGCTTTTGCCCACAGCTCTGATGTACTGCGCAGGCGCGCAGTACATCAGAACTGCCGCGGATGCCAGACATCTGCGGAAGGGCAGTAAACAGGCATTATACTATGCCATTATTTAAGAAAAGTAATAGTTTCTTTTCTTAAATAATGTCATGGTATAATAGCAATAACCCACTTCTGGGTGTGGGTAATGCTGTATTTACCCACGGTTGGCTTTGTTTGGTCCCTCGGGCTTCGCCCTCGGGACCAAACCATGCCAACCGTGGGTAAATCCAGCATTACCCACACCCAGGCGTGGGTTATTGCTATAATACTCTGTGCATTTGTGAAGATGAAGATGCCATGAAGTTTCCAAGAACATGATGAAGATGAAGATGCAGTAAAGATAATTGTGACGATATTGACAAAGGTGATAAAATGATGACAATGAAAATGTTGATTAAGATGATTAGGATGTGAAGAAGAAGACAAAAGATAATCAAGATGCAATGAAAACGATGAAGTTGCCAATGATGATGAATATGATGAAGATGACTATGCATGCATAATGAAGATAGTGAAGATGAAGATGCAAAGAGGACAGTGGCAATGATGATGCAATGAAGATGGTGTTGTGATGACAATGTATATGATAAAGATGAATGTACTATAAAGAATAATATGCAATGAAGATGAAGATGAAGACAATGACACTGGTGAATATTTGATGAAGATGAAGCAGGGAAGATAATGAAGGTGATGAGGATGATGAATATGTAATGGTGATGAATTTTCAATGAAAGTGATGACATAATGACAATGATAAGATAAAGAGTCAAAGAAAATGATGAATATGATAATGCTATGATGAAGATAATGAAGATGAAGAAGATGATAACAATGATGTGAAGAAGATGTTGATGCAGTGATGATGAAGATGAAAGGCCAATGAAAATTGCATTAAGGATGTATCATTATTTCATATTTTTTCAGTTATCTTCATTGCATCATTTTCATTGTGCCCTTATCACATCTTCTTCATAATTTCCACCATCTTCATTCCACCTTCATCAGCATCATTATTTATCTTTGTCACCTTCATCACGTCTTCATTGACTTCTGCAGCTTCATGTTTTTAATCTTAACAGCATATTAATCATCATCATTATCATCTTTGACATCTTCATTACACCTTCATTATCATTTTTATTTTTACTGCATCTCCATTGAAATTTTCATTATTGTCATCAACTTCTTACATTTTCATAATATTAATTGTATCTTCATATACAGTGTCATTAGATCTTCATCAACATCATTATCTTCATCTTTTCCATAATCATAATCATCCTTGCATATTTATTTTCATTGTACCTTCATTAATATCTTCATCAGCATCATCACTATCACCTTTGTCAACATCGTTATTGTCATCATCACATCTTCATTGGCATCTGCATCACATCTTTTTCATGATCTTTGTCACATCTTCATTTTCATATATACACTGAATATTTCAGTTTTCATTCCAGCACTGCTACTAAGTATAACATAAACACACACACTTTACTGTAGAGACATAAATGAGATGATTCATATATGCATAGTTTTCTTCTGAAAAATGATTATTTGATGGTAAACAACTATTAGTGTTATGCCTTTATTATACTGTATGTCAGCAATTATGCATTTTATAAGGAATCTTAAACTGTTCTATGTTGCTTTCACTTGAATATAACTGCATTTATTTATTTACATATTATCTGACTAAATGATTACTTGATTTTCTGAGTGATGGCTTGATTGCGCTACTTTTATATGTTGAAATTTGCTACAGATGACAGATGAAACCTGCCTAGTACAAGCAAAAATGGTATCATCAGAAGGTGAAGTCACATGAGAAGGAATCTAAAATTAATTGGAAGGCTGCTCAGCCTACAGTAAAGATAAAAGCAAGTTTCCTACATTATAAAGTAAAAGCTATGTATTTCAGAATTAGAAGGAACACTTTACATGATGACAGTATAGTTACAGTAAAACAAAATGGTAGAAAATTCCTTGCATGTGGTCTATAAAATAGTAGCAGATTAATTATGCCATTCCATCTACATATTTCAAATGAACAAACATCAGATCCTAAGAAAGACTGCACAACCCCTAGGTCAGAAGCTAATCATAACTTAAAACATACCTCATAGCAATAAGATCCATGTCTGTATCTTTTAATGAAATGTTTTAATAATAAAATGCAGCTGACACACAACTTTACTCTGGTACGCCTCACAATATTGACCTATTGTTTGCATGGGTGGAAGGAAAGAATCTCACCCACTACACTCCTTAGACAGTGTCTGTGCTTTAATCTAAGTCACAGTAGAAATGAGTCAGAAAAATCTGGGAATCCTACAATTCACAGCCTGAAACAATGTCAGAATATACTGACTCAAAACAAAACCTATGCAATCTACTTAGGATGTCACTTTCTGAAAACAAAATACAAGAGGCTGAAATAACACAAATCATTATTTAACTCATCAATTGTTTTGCCTCTATTTTCTTATTTCCTTTTTAATATAAAAAAGGACAATAATGAAGACAGATCTGTAACTGCAGAGACAGTCTGGTGCCATTTCTTTCCCTAAGAAGACACACTGTAAAAAGCTGTGATTATGCATGGGCAGTTTCCCATCATCTCTCTGGCTAGCTTGATGGACATGGGCAGCCTGAATCAATGTAGCAATTGTCTCATGTATACTGACAACCACCTACTCCTGAAACAATCTAATACTATATGTGAGAGATGTAGCTATACAATTAAATTGGTGGCAAGACTCTCACACATACCTCTCAACCTCTTACAATAAGAAATCTAGACAAAGACATAAATAAAAGTGGGACAAAGACCCAAAATAGGGACAAGCTTTAAATATTGCTGTTACAAACAAAAGTTGATAGAATAACAGGTTTTACATTAGCATGAATTTTTCTGAAGGGTATGAAGTCTGAAACTCAAAAGTCTGTCATTATTTTCTAACTGCATTCTTTAATTATTTGCCACTAATATGCCAGAAAACCACAATTCTATGAGAAATGGACAAAAATTTGAGGCAAAAATCTGGACATTCTGCACAAATCTGTACAGTTGAGTGGTAAGCAAGTCTCACATATGGATAAATCTAAAGCAAAACATGTCAGTATGCACACACACACCACTTCCCATACTAAATAAAGACTTGACACATAAACCCACATATGTGGCCTCCCAAACACTACCTTCAGAAAACACACACAATAAAGCAAACAAAATCCAACAACCACAACACATCATAACACTCACACCAGGGTCTCAGTAAACCTTAAGGCATAACACCACAAAACCTAATGTATTGGTCATAGCTGACACCACATTGAGACACACAGATGTCCCCCTCACCAGGATGGATAAGGAGAGGTTTATGGTTACCTTCCTGTCAGGTGCCAAGATCCACCAGGTCACTCAAGCACTCAAGCCACTCAACCACAAGCACCTGAAAGACAATGTCATAGTCCATATGAATGACCTAAGGACTACCTACCTGGAACATATGAAGAAAGTCATTGTTATATAAAGAACAAACGTGTTGTATGAGATTCAGCTGCAATACAAATAGTGTATATTATATGCAGTAGAAGTGAGAAGGTAGTGAAGAAATAAAGGCTTGCAAAATAAGGAGAAGGGTTGATTGATTCATCCCTTGCTTGGCACCTATGTCTCTAATGGACACAGGCAACCTGTAAATGGTTTATCTTCCAGGACCATGCTTAGACTTATCAAGGGTATCAGAACTTGTCAGATATTTGGGATGCATGGCTAGTTTTAAAAAGGCCTTGTGGTCATTAGCCTAGTGAACAACTATGAACCTATGACTGAACTCTCAGATTGTGTGTCACAAGCATTCTGCCATCACCAAGGATGATACCGCAATGCAAACAAAAATGATTGAATTTAATAATTGGCTTAACTTCTGGTGTCAGTCCAGGGGGATCCAATGTCTTTCAGCCTGGGAGGACATGGCCGACAGACTATGCTGCTTTGCCAGAGATGGTATGCATGTGTCTCCTCTAGGCTATTGGATACTGGAAAAGGCACTAGCCAATCCTATTGTGGCTTTTTTTGGTAATGTCAAAGCAACCAACTTCCCCACTTAATAGAATCTTCTCTGGATAAACTCAAGATACTGCTGCTCAATACTAAGAGTCTAAACAAGAAACTGCACCCCTTGGAAGCACTCCTTGCCTTGGAAGATGGTGACATCTGTGCAGTCACTGAGAGTCCCAGCCGTGCAAGGGTACAATGGCTTCTATACATTTTGATCATAAAATGAATGGGAAAGAACCAAAGGAGGAGATGTATCCATCTTCATTAAGGATAAGTGCACCTCAAGACTCTCTCAAGCTTGGACTGTGCAGTGGGTTTGTGTTGTTGACTCACAGCAAGAGGTTCACTGGTTTGATTCTCAGCTGATGTACCTTCTGTGCAGAGTCTACATGTCCTCAGTGCATTCATGTAAGATTCTTCTGGGTGCTCCGGTTTCCTTCAACATTTCAAAGAAATATGACTGGAGTATTTATCACTGGGCCTCTGTTGAAAGTTGGCTCAGTTTCAAGTCGGACTTTCCTAGTAAACAAATGTTAAATAAAATACATAAAAATAAGCTACTTCATATCCAGTTAACAATAGGCAAAATCCCTTACCACATCATTGTTTGCTATAGGCCCCCAGAATGAACCAGGAAAAGCATACCACACACCTAGACTTACTGGAGTTACTTACTATGCAGCCCAACACTCTATTCATGGACTTCCTTAATTATCTTACCATCAACTGGGGAACATACATGAGCACAAATGTGCTGGCTCAGAGGTTCTTGGACTTTGTCAATGCAAATATCCTGGTACAGCTAGTCAGCACACCCATGAGGGACTCAAATATCCTGGGCATAGTGCTCACTCACATGGGGGAGAATTGCACCCCTCCCTGTGATGTCCTATTTGATACAATTGGACCATAAATCAGTCTGCTTCGAAATAAGTATAAGGTCAGATACCCCATCAAGCTCAAAAATGCTTAAGAATTTTTCCAAGACATCTTACCCTGTACTAAGTGAAGCCATAAAAAACTTGAAAGCCCCCCTGAACACAAAAAATATGGACTTCTATGCAGAGGTGTACAGCAATGCCCTGTATAATCACTTAAGCAGTTTTATAGGATCGGATTAAAACCAGGTCTTGCAGGGAAAAACAAGCCACTCTGGTGGACCCCAATATTAACAGGCTATGCAACAAAAGAAAGAAACTAATATCCAAAAACAAGATGGAACTGACTCACAGTGAAAGAAATCCAACTCTAGTCTAAACAAACAAATTAGTGTTCTTGTCAAGTCCTCCAAAGCAAATTATGAAAACAAATAGCCTCTCTAGGTAAGGAAAATCATAATGAATTTTTAACTATGTCTGAAATCTTAAGGAGGAATACCCAACTATGCTCAGAGCTGGTTGTGGATGGCAGTACTCATACTGAAATGGAGGAAATAGCCAACCTGCTAGCTGATAGATTTGGATCAAACTTTTCCACCCTGTCCCCACTAATCATCATTCAAAGTATACCTGCGACCATTCCTCAACCTATTATCTGAAGACACCAGGTCATCTCTGCACTTTCTAAGGCCAAAAACATGGCATCAGTGGGGCCAGACCACATCCCGCATTGCATCTTAAAAAATTTAAAACGTGACCTAGCAGACCTACTTGAAAGCCAATTTAACCATAGCTTCTGTACTAGCCATGCTCTGGCAGACTGGAGGACAGCAAAAGCCATCCCTCTGCACAAAGGGGGACCATCAACCAATCTTAGAAATTACAGACCCATTAGCCTGACTAGCTAGATTTGCAAGGCAATGGAAAGAATCATTATGGAATTATCAACAAGGACATAGGTAATATCCAGACTCTGGACCCAATCCAGATCGGATTCATCAAGGGTGGATCATGTCTGTTAAAACTGGTTGACTTCTTTGAGAAGGTCACAAAGGCCATAGACGAGGGAAAGACTATGCACACTGCCTACCTTGACCTGGTGAAGGGATTTCACAAAATTCTCACTCAGGTAATATAGAGAAACTCACTCAATTGGGAATGAACCCCTATGCCACCAGGTGGGTAGCCAAATGGTTCAATGACAGGACCCACACTGTCAAAGTGGGTGGATTCACATCTAGCAAAAGGCCAGTCACCAGAGATGTACTGCAGGATTCTGTGGTGGGCCCTTTACTGTTTGAAATTTATTACTCAGAGGCCCAAGCAAATGTAGATGGCTGACAAGTGTAAATTGGGAGCAATCATTGAGTTCTCCAACAATACCAATGTACTGCAAAAGGATTAATGCAGGCTAATGATTAGGGTCAAGACCACAGAATGAAGATAAATGCAAAAACATGCATGATTATTTCCTTTGGGAAAACAAACATCCCTGTTATTGCAATATAGACCCCCCCCCAAGAGAAGACCCAGTGATACAAGACCTGGGTTTTAAGGTTGATAGTAATCTGAAGTCTGCCACCACATATGTATAGTAGTGAGGAAGTCCTTCATTGTGGCACATCTCATAAGCAAAGGCATGGCATCTAGCTCTAAGGATGTTATAGTTTCAGTGTACTCAGCCCCCATCAGACGAATTATTGAGTACAATATACCCTTTTGCATGAACCTCACGACACCTGCAATAGCCGTAGAGATCCTAGAAGTTTCTCACTTAGAAAATACAGGATACACAAAACACGTCCTAAATGGAAAGATTGAAAGCCCTATCACTATTTTCTATATTGTACAGCCCTATCACTATTTTCTATATTGTACAGTCATATCACTATTTTCTATATTGTACAGCCCTATCACTATTTTCTATATTGTACAGCCCTATCACTATTTTCTATATTGTACAGTCCTATCACTATTTTCTGTATTGTACATTCCTATCACTATTTTCTATATTGTACATTCCTATCACTATTTTCTATATTGTACATTCCTATCACTATTTTCTATATTGTACATTCCTATCACTATTTTCTATATTGTACAGTCCTATCACTATTTTCTATATTGTACATTCCTATCACTATTTTCTATATTGTACAGTTCCTGTGTTTGGCTTATAGTCCAGTCTCTGACCCAGCCCTGATGGAAATGTCCCACATTCGTAAATCAAACCGTATGAGATTCCCTAGCTCCAGGGATCTTAACCTAGCCTCAGATATGAACAAATGTTGGACAGGTGGATATGTCTCCCAGAAACTACCCCTCCTCTGGAACAAGCTTCCTATTCATATGAAGCAGAGCCCCTCCTTGAACCTCTGCAATTGTAACCTAGATCAATGGGTGGGAAATCATAAAATTAAATCCTGGGGTTGTGCCCATGTCCCTCAAGGGACAGAGGCAGTCGATATTAGCCTTATACCATTCCAAACTTTGCTCTCCTAAGTATTGATAATTAGGGTAACTTGGGATAAATATGGCTAGGCTTGTAAAGGCTCTTGGGTGTTAGCCAAACAACCATTTATGAGCATATGATACTATGAACTATATTTATATTTTTCTACTTCAGGACAATATCTGGGTTAATAAGTTTGTGGATGACACCAAAGCAGGGGCAGTTGTGACAAATATAAGTGATTAAGGGAGATTGCAGAATTTTTTGGATTTATTTACTGCCTGGTTTCTATCTTAACATATGTTGTTCAATGCTAAAATAAAATGTATTTTACTTCATGTTAAAGTAGGATGACTAAAAGAAGGTAATGCTTCAATGTACTGCAACCAAACTCATATTAAGGCAAGCAGCCCAGATAAATGATGTAATTGTATATGTTGTTAGTTGTTTATTCTTTGAAAGTTCAGTTTTATAACATAAATATTTTTTAAAGGGAATAAGTGAATTATAAAAAAAATCTAAGGTAATTATACTCTGGGATAAACAATCCCAGTTACACACATGCTCGAAATAATATCATTCTACCTTGAAAACAAAAGCTATTGGACCGTGTTATACTTATTTATATTAATTTTATCTATCATCAAAAGGAGCTATTCTGCGGTATTATGTGTTGTGCCTTGATTATCGATGAAAATATGTTTATTCCTTTCTACCTCTGTGGTTGGACCTATAAGTGAGTATTGCACCTCTTTCTGTATCGAGAACAACTTCCAGATAAAAAGGCTTGAAATGATTCAGACATTTTAACGTGGCAGTTTGGAAAGCTAAGCTGCTTAGTTATAAGAAAAGGCATTAGTACCTATTGCTTTTTACCATCAATGATAAATTCTATCAGAGTTGGACCCATACTCATATATAAATGCCTTAAATAACATCATAGCAGCATTTTCGGGGTAGAATTCAAACATTTGTTCGATAAAAGAAACAATGGCGTGTTTGTAAAGCTTCCATTACCGAATACAGTTACAGGGAATAATGTTTCTTTTGGTCAGAATAGAAGGCTGCTGGATATCCTACCTTTACATATTAAGAAAACTAAGAGCCTGTTATCTTCAAAGAAAGGACTCAATGAAATGGACTGGATTAAGGGTATCTGACCCTACTCTAGTTAGTTATAATCCTTCTGAAGTTGTCTGATGAGGCTACGAGTTTGATTAATATCACACTGAACACTGAACTACTAAAGGCAAAACAAGTTATAAGTAATACTACTCAGTGTATCACAGAATAGGAGATGGAATGACATTGTTAACATTTACCGTAGGAAATAAATACATCTCAGTGTACTTTTGTTAAAGAAAAATTCCTCTAGATGACATACAAGACTGCATGGTTTGGTTTCATTATTACAGATGAAAGCCAGACCTGATGCACCTGTTTTACTAAGCAGTAGGTTTACATATCCTAGGAAGTTGCCCTTAGATCTTGTTTGTAATGCATTTTCAGAAAAGTTTGGCAACCACCTAAATTCCAGTCTGCAATTTCTCAATGACTTTTTAGACTCATATTTCCTCATCAAACCATGTGATGTGGAACTGCAGTTAAGTGAAGCATATTATTGAGACCAGGAATGAATAAATTTGGTGACAGTATTTTAAGAGGCCACCACCAAGCAGCAATCTCCACTCTCCTTAGTGAATCTAGAAACATCCGGTCTTGATATATCCTCTGTGTACAAACCCTAAAATGATGAAACCTAAGTAACTTTGTCAAATATTTTTTCAGTGATACACTTGATGACCTCTGACAAAATGGTCCTAGGATTGATTCACCATCACATTAATTCAGTTCAAAATGAATGGGAAGAACAGGTCCAGATGATGTCTTTTGATGCATTTGGCTTATTGAAAAACTATAGAATTTCTGAACTATTTTGACTCAGCCATTTAATTTCTCATAGGCCACTTTTAGGAAGACAATTTTCAGTCCACTATAAATTATAGAATTATCAAAGAAGTACAGTACAGTATGATCTTCCTGTGGACAGTACACAACTAATATTCTATAATATTTTCCTAGTTCCGTAACATATTTGAAAATGTATGTCTCTATCAGCATGATATTTCTCAAGTTTAATTCTAAAAGAAGTACCTATGAAATATCACCAAGAGTAGAGTCCAAATTAATGAGATACTTGCTGACACAGCAGTTTAATGACGGGACCGGCAGTTTCAAAGAACTATAACACCATAATAGAGGCCAACTCTTCCTCATCTACTAAAAGAAGAAATTAATACCTTCTTAATACAGATGCTATAAATTTCACTACTCTACATTGTTAAGTTAAAGTCCTTGAGTGACCCATAAACTGAAATCATTTCAAGAGTTCTGCAGGTTTGCTGGAAAAATTGTTTTATTTGCTATTTCTTTTTTTCAGGTGGGGTGTCTCCTTTAGCAGTCAGACTAGTGAACCAGTTACCTCTGACCTTGGACCTCCTCACTCATCCCATTTCTCTTTCCTACATGGGACTACAGCAAGTTGTAATGAATCCAAGATGTTCATTGACTGCAACTCTTCTTTCTTGATGAGGCAACCTTTTGGCTATGTAGGTTATGAACACCCCATGACCAGGGATGTGAGTAGACACACAGAAGAAGCAGTCATACTGTGGTCAGTAGCTAAATATGTCAGGTTGAGGTAGAGGAATCTGGCTTCCTTAATGTTCAGACATATGTACATTTATTAAAATTTCCTTCTTCAATGGTGCTCTGCAATGTGCACAAATCTCAATTCTTGGAAATTACTACAGTTTATAAATTGATGTGATATTTCCTGCTTATTTTAATGAATTCCATTATTTCTGTACATCCTTCTTTAGAACTTGTATAAGTTTTGTAATATTGTAAATCTACCGCTTCTTGGAGCTTTTCTCCCCAAACTTCTAATTGGAAATGGGCAATGCACCTAGTTGGACGTAACCAGTAAGGAAAAGCAAATTAAATTAAAAAAAAAGGTTTATTTGATTATTTAGCATAAGAATGTCTGGAATGACTATCATAGCATTTTTCATTGGAGACCCAGGGAGAAAAGGTCCACTAAGATAAAATACATTCACAATAGTTAGACATAATACAATTAAATATTACATGTAATACAACATATTGTATCACAACAGAATAGAACAGGAAAACACAGTGACATAATAAATAAATAAAACAAAAAGCGTGTACTGTGTATATACATGCCTTGGGTTGTTGCATGTATAACACCTAACATATTCCTCTAAGTCCCGAACACACCTGGCTGGCTGTACCTTCCTTGTTCTCCCACCTGTAGCAGCTGTAGAATAACAGCACACTTCATCAGAACATCAGCACAACCCTCTTTTCTGTTCACTGAGACAAGTGACCAGGCAACTGGTCATCATTCTCCTCACTGTTCCCATATCTGCTTCTGAATTTCACACACACACACACACACACACACACACACACACACACACACACACACACACACACACACACACACACACACACGCACACACGCACACACGCACACACACGCACACACACACACACACACACACACACACACACACACACACACACACACACACACACACACACACACACACACACACACACACACACACACACACACACACACACACACACACACACACACACACACATATATATACATACACACACACACACACACACACACACACACACACACACACACACACACACACACACACACACACACGCACACACACACACACACACACACGCACACACACACACACACACACACACACACACACACACACACACACACACACACACACATCTAAACCTCCAAACATTATTCCTTAAAATAATTTTCCTCTTAGTCTAGTTCTTTAGTATTTTATTCCACTATTCATTTCTAGTCTGCAGACATTTTAACGGTTTACATTTGTAAGATGTTCAGTCAGACATCTATCTTAGACATGTGATGTTCAAAAGAAAGTATTTGCATCAGTAAGCAGCTGTATTTGCACAAATTTTAAACTGTGTTGCTATTCTGCAAAACTTCTGCACTGCTTTTATTTGTAAAGGATCTTTTTTGGGAAATGATTGCATTTTATTTGTTCTATTTGCTTCTTCATTTGAAGCAGAAAATGTCCTGGCTGTCTTCTTTCTCCTGTAAGTAGAAGTGCATTGCTTGCTGCAGTAATTTCTCTTCACTAGATATTATTGTAAACATACCTGCATATTTCATTGTTCCTGCATATCACTCACAGTATACATCTTCTAACTCCTGCAAATTATATATCCAAGGTGTATTAAACAATGAAGAGAAACTGTGTGGAATTTTCACTTATGAAAACTCTTCCTGATAGCAACCTCTCATCTCTTGCTGTACCTTTTGAATGTCATACAGCTCTGTTTCTTCATTCTTTTAAAGAACTACTCTTTTCAGAAGAGTCTGTGAGGTAAACATTTCTGAAACAGTATTTTCAGTTAGGTTTTTATCTGTTCTATTTCTTTCAGTCCTTCAGAACAGACTTGCAAGTGTTTGGTATTAGGCAGAAGATCTTCCATCTTAGACTGGATAACAACAGAGATGTAGTTTGCTGCATTCAGTTTTCAGCAGAAAGAGGGCATAAATAGCAGAACCAAAACAGTTGTGTATGCCAGTTAGTCGGGTTTTTATCTTTTATACTAATGACCAAAATTTGAGAGTGGATTTCGTTATTGCGGAGTCATTTAAGGGGGAAAAGAGAGAGGCAGGCAGTGACAATGGTCAACAAAAGAGATAGACACAGACAAAGAAATAATGTGAATGGGTGAAAAGAGAAAAAAATAACAAAAGACAAGCAGAACAATGTAGACAGCTTTGTTTATATTTCTTTTGCTCACAATCTTTCTAAAATATATTTGGCTGTAAGTCACTGGATGACAGAATCCCAAGGGAATCAGTAGGTCCTTCCTCCAAAGCTCTGGGAATGTAAGAGACTTGAGGAAGATGGATACAGATAATACTAAACATCCCTTCATCCTTGATCGCAGAACATAATGCAGAAAACAAGTCCATTAAAGCAGTGGAAGACCTTCCACAAAATCACATTACTATTACTGGTTGACCTTCTCTTCACTTTGTCTATGTTGCAAGGAGTACCCTTATTAATTTACCTGTATAGCTTCTAATGCATTATTAGAACCATGAACTATCAATCTAAATTAAAGTAAATAAGAACTGACAATGTATTAAGTCTCATCATAGTGGTGAGTAAGGTACCATGCTAGCAAACACTTAAGATATTAAATAATCTTGTCTTACTTATATCCTTGGATCAATTGTGGAGCAAGTGGACAAGACAAGAAAAGGGGTAGTCACAAGATGGAGTAGACAAAGAAAAACATAGAAAGTTGGAGTAACACAAAATATAATAAAACAAAAGCAGGTTTAAATGTATGAATGAATAAAAAAATCTTTGTCCATCCAAATACATAATGTATTTTGTAACATTTCATTAACTAGCTGATACTTCTCTTATATTCTGTCTTAAGTCGTGGCTTTGCATTGAAGATACAGAACTTAACAAGCATAATTTCAAGTCCATGACTGACCATAAAATGAAGGATGTGTTTATTACTTTGCAGTCTACTCAATGTGGTTCTCCAATGCCACTATCACCCACCTTCTCATTCCAGTGCAAAACCTGTTTCCATTAGTCAGTAATCAGGTGTCAAGCACTATTCTTCTTCTTCTTTCGGCTTTTTCACAGTTAGGGGTCACCACAGCGGATCACCTGTCTGCTCATGATTGGCAGTGGAGTTTTACAGTGTGACGTTGCCAGCCCTATGCCCAACCTTCCACAGAAGGCACACACATGCACGCACTCACACCTAGGGTCAATTTAGAATGTCCAATCCACCTACAGCATGTCTTTGGGATGTGGGAGGAAAGTGGAGCACCCGGAGGAAACCCACGCGACCACAGGGAGGACATGCAGACTCCACACAGAAGGCACCCCAGCCGAGGATCAAACAGGAGGACCTCTTGCTGTGAGGCGGCAATGCTAACCGCTGCACCACCGTGGCCACCCACAGCAGGCACTATTGCTTCAGTATACTGCTTGTTCTTTTCAAATATAATGAAAACACTCATGGGAAGGTAGGAAGAAAATGGAACACCTTCACTGATATCAAATGATTTCTTGGTGACTATGTGACTTCAACAACTTGTAGTCGAGCCCTACATCTCTCTATATAGTCTCTACAAAATGTAAATCTTACTTAACTCCTCACTATTTCTCATTAATAATGGTTCCCAGATATGATGAAACTACAGATTTGGAATGACTAATTTTTATTCACTTGACCACATTCCCACTAATGCGGTGCTGTACTAGACAAAAGTGAGAAAAGGGTAGAGCAAATTACATAGGAAAAAATGGGAATTATTGGAATAATACATACAAGGCAGGAATGAGGTTTAAAAGGTGCAGGACTTAAATGGCTTACTAAAGACGTTTCTTGTTTAAAAAAGACAGGAATTGAATAATTTATGTAATGTTGCTTAGATTATATGATATATAGCAATATTTGTGAAGTATAATGTTTGTTATGTTAATATAATTTGATTACTTTTATATGAATGTAAATTTGCCTGTGTCACAAATGATAATTCAATAAAGGTGTTTGGAAAAAAAAGTGATGACTAACTGATAACATATACTTAACAGTTGTTCTAAGGAAGACTTTTCTGACAGAAAAGCTACATTCTAACCAAATGGGTTATTTTAATCATCTTTCTTTTATTAAGCATCTTGACTCCATGGACGAAGTTTTTCACTGATCCACACTCAATATATATTTATTTGCCACATATACCTCATCATCTGTCTTACAATAAATGGCACTGATGAAAAGGTGGTGTCAAAAAATCTCCCATCAGGACTAATGTGGGATAATCATAAACTCATGCTCATTAGACACATGTGCTTGATCCTTTTCCTGTATAGAGCCTTAGTACTCCCAGTAGTGGCTTGGATTTGTGACCTCTGCAAATCACATCTGCAGAATAAAAACACAGATGCATTTGGCATCTCTAACCTTGCATGCATACCGACCCTAATTCATCTAAGGTAATGATGAAATGGCACTGCTATATTATCTGTTCTACCATGAATACAGATTTCCCTTCTTGAACATCCAGCTGAAGGGTGTTGTGCCTTCACCTGTTTTTTAACCCCTCCTGCTCTCCTGTACATTTCATAATATTTCCTTTTTAATACAGAAGTATTATTATCCTGGAATTGAAAAACTTTGCTTTATATCATAAATTCAACAATTGTTCCCTGCCTATCTACATGCCACCAATCTCAGAATTGTTGCATTGAGCTTAGCCAGAACAAGCCGAGCTTTCTATAACTGAATATAGCAGCATATATTTATTACCCCCACCTGAAGTGTCACTATTATTTCTGATCAGAATAATGGCTCCAGTAGTTTCAGAGCAAATGATTGCCCTAACTTGCTTTTGTCTACATTATTCAACATTCTCTTAAGGAGTACCCTCTTACTGGCTTCAGTGCTACACAAATCAATCTAATCATATTATTGTGTCTCAGGACTGGTTTTAAGAAGTAATTCTTACTACTATACTCAGAACATCTACTACCATTTCTTATCCATAGAAACTGAGCTGAAGAACCACTTTTGGGTGGCAAGTGAATCAACAAGTACTACTGCCATTTTAGAGCAATTTTATAATCAACCAGGGTGCCTTTTTTGTACTTTTGCCATATCCTCCTTATGTGTTTTCTCTAGGTGTTCCATTTTCTTCCTAGGTCCCAATGAGATAGTATGATTGTTGATCTTTCAAACTGCTTATACATATGTGTAGAGTGTATTAGGGAATGAATGGGCATGTGAATTCTGTGACAGACTGGTGCCCTGTTTAGAAGGCACTTCAAAGCCATGGCTGTTGGGATCGGCTACAGCATCTATTCCCAGTCAGTAATAAAGTGGCTTATAAGAAATTGTTTGGCTGTGTAATGTTTTTTGGATGTTTGGTTACATTTAGCTTTTTTTATTAATGTTAAATCTGTACCTCCAAACACTATTATTAAAGCTTTTAATATGATGGATGGTCCTTCATGTCTTTGTAATATTGTGTCTGTTCTTACATTAGCACTATGTTACTAAATCAGTTCTACAGCCATTTATCATGTCAGAATTAAACAGTCAGATGTAATGCTTTTGTGCACAGCTAAGCATATCACTTATAATTTGACCCAGTATCCCATGCAACATTGCCTTTTATATCTCTCCACAAAGAGAACCCATTGTAACTTAACTGATTTATTCAATATTACTGATTCTGTAGACTACATCTCAAAACAGGAATGTATTACCCTGTCCAGCCCTGTCAGAGTTTAAATGAAGACTCAATGTCAGAATTATAAATGCCAGGAAACCCAAAACAATATCATTCTGCCTAAAACATTTATCTCCATATTCCATAACCCCATAACTAATGGCACAAATATTCAAGTTACCTTCATCACAGCTCTGGTATAATTTGAGAACCCTAACTGACATCACTTTCCTGTTCACATTAGGGCTTTCTCCTTAATTGCAAACTGCAAATCCAGTGTGCTTTGAAAGTTAAATGAGTCACTATTACTCACCTTTTGACAATGCAAATCTAGCTCCATTATGTCTTAACTGTTTTGTTTCTTTTCCCCGTTGGAGTCGGTACCAATGTTATTCAATAGCTTCTCAAAATAAAACACGAAAAAACATAATTTGATGTAATACATGAGCCCCATCCATGCTGAATCACTGCTCACGTCTTACGACTTTTAACTGATATCGTTTTGTATCATATTTCTCAGCTGTTAAGAATTTGCTGAGCATCTCTTCATGATTTTGCCTCATATTTTTATATTGTCCCTCATAAAGCATTTGATTTTGTGGTAAATAACCAAGGATTACCATCAGTTAGTAGTCTTATTGTACAGAAAATGCATATTATCCTATTAACCATTCTAGTTGAATTAAAGTAGTATTTAAAATTATTTCTTATTTTTGGGCCTTTAACACCCCATTATTTTTGTCTTTGTGCAGAATTCTTGAGCACTTAAGTTAAGAGGTATGTTTTGCACCAGTGATATTTATAAAAGTCCCTTTAGCAATGCATAATAGCAGCTGTGTAGCTATTTAATCTAAAAATATCTACATAGCTGCTATATAGTATTTACTCTGAAAATAAAAAATATATATATTGTTTGAAAGCACTAGCTGATATCTGTGTAATGACACATAGGCCTTAATAATGCATTCAAACCAACAAACCAGACTTAGCGTATTATGGTTATGTTTACTTCTGCTAGGGCTGAACTGTATAGCATAAGTGAATAACCTACTTATTTTCCAAATCATTCAACTAAACACAATGCTTCTGATATATTTACTACAATGGTAGTCTCCAAATAAAATGAAAACAAAGGAGGGAAAGTCACATAAGAAGTGCATAAATTACTCAGCTTGAAAAAAATCTGGCAAAACACATACAAAATGTACAAAGAGATATTTGCAAACCTCTTTTTTAAGTAATCTTAGGAGAGATTAATTTATTTGCCTTTGTTAATGCAGTATTTTTTTTTGTCACATGCCTGCAAACCAGCAAACTTTCCTGAATCAGACTACACACCACTCATTTCCTTTTGGTGGGGATCACAGCTGGATCCACTATGGTAAAAAACCATTGGGGGTCTTATAATTTGAGTAGCCAGAAGGACTGCTTGTGTTCTAGCTGGCATCCTGACAATGATGACATTTTTATCTATTAACCTAACCAGTCCTTTGGGCTGCAGGTTGTGCAGCTCACTTCACCCACAATCACACACAGCTGCTTTTCCATCACAACACACAAGTGTATGCACCCATACACTTTGCATTGAAGGCTACCACCAATCAGTGGCCTGAAACACCACAAACACTACCCCAAATTATGAGCCAACCTCTTTCTACCAAAGGGCTTATACAACCCAAGGTTGGCTGCAGCCCTTCCCCCACGATACGTGACCCATCTTTCCTGTCATCTCAATTAAGTACCTGAGCTACCAGTCAAACTCCAGGTAGCTGGACCATAGACATGGCTTTATCCATCTATGCCCCCAGGCTTTTTTAACTTGGTAAGTAGACTTGTCTGAAGAAACCTTTCTACTATGATCTGTGACAAAGGCAAAAACATGATTACAATAGCATCTGCTAAATACTTCATGCAATATGAGTAAAGATATTTATATTAAACAACATAAATATTATAATTAGATAGTTTGATATTATAGATGTACATTTTAATGCATGCATCCATGATACAAGCTTGTCTGCATCTAATATTTAACATTTAAACACGAATGAATGCAAATGGTCAGTATGCTTTGTTGTACAGTTGACTATGGCAGATATAGACTACATGTGTAAAGTGTTCGGTATCATGGTGCCTTTATAGGTACGTTGAAGAAAATGTCATTACAATACCTTAAGAAGTACAAAATTATTTGATTAAGGTGCTGTAAACAATTATATGAACTGAAGAAAAATATTGTTAATGCTTACACATTATAATAATAACAAATATGTGTCTGTGGTTAACCATACTGATAAGGAATATATTAAAAGATTTGCTAGCATTTAGGAGAGGGGTAATGACAGTATTTAGAAAGGGTTATAGGGGAAGGGCAGGGTGCTTAGTGTGTTATTAATGTTAGTTGAGTAAGGCAAGTTCTCATATTACTCATTTTGGGAAAAAATGCACTTGTCGAAGTCGGAGCAGTAATGAGGAAAAGTAGGAAATGGGGATGAAGATCTGACAATTGAAGGTAAAGAATTCCAGATTGTTGGGGAAGTTTGAGGCACATTCATATACGGTGAGGCAGAAAGAGGTCTATAGAGGATACAAGCTCCACAATTTGAGACATGAAGGCACAGGAAGAGTTTAATGTCTGCAGTCTGAAAGTGACATAAAGGCAGATGTTATTAAAGAAAAGTTTGTAGGTTGTTGTTCACAGCAGGAAGGAGGCTTTTTTTCAATAACAGTGAGGCAGTTAGCACATAATGGAAGCTTGCAGTGATGGGTATAAGGGTAATTTAAAAGACAACACAATAGATCTTCAGTAGAGTTTTTTGTAAGGTTAGAGTGATTTGAAAATTACCAAGGGCTATTAAATGAAGGATGTGTTCTAGTTTATGTATTAGCACTTTCTTTGCTGTAGATAGACATGTTTCATGAGTACTGGGTTTTAATTTCTCATAAGCCTTCTTTAATTGGTTTAAAACTGTAATAGTGATAATGTGATACGTCTGTGGAAGGTTAATGAAGGAAATATGTTTTGACTATGGTACTCATAGCAATTCTCTTCAGTGATCATCCATAGTCCTACTAGCAGTAGCTCTGAATAGATTACTAATCTTAAAATAACACATTGTAATAATTTCCTTAAGGGATTCAAAACTCAGTATATCATCATCTTTGATTCCCATGTCTCGAACAACACCCACCTCCATAAGTATAAGATTGTCCATCACGTAAGGAGAACATGGATTATCAGGACCATAATGTGTACCACATGGCTTATTAACATTACAGGTCATGCTATTAGATACAGCCCACAAATGTAACTCATACAAATACCCCTAAAATGGTAACTGACTTCTAGCATGTGCTAATGGGTTAATCAGCTTATTTCTACCAAATGTTCAATCATCAAATATTGACCCTCTCAAACAAGTTACTTTATTTACTGTTTTTTTCTCAAGAGAATGATCTATTTCTTTACCGTGTTGATGAAGAGGTTTCTCATATTGTGGGGGAGAGATCACAGGAATACTGAGAGTAGAGAGGGAGTGATAATTTTTGCACTATGGATTTTCATCTTTATATGTAAGTTGTACAGCTTCATAGTTAATGTTACTGTGTGTATATTGCTGGTTGCAGGAAAGCTTCCCTTACAAATCAATTCTGTTTTGTGTGTGTCACCTGTTGAGCTAGAGTTTTGGTGGATTGGTTTCTATGTACTTTGGATGGGTTTGTCATTGTGCTGTTTGTTAAGGAGCAAGGATTTTGATGGGTTGCTTTCATTAGGATTCTCTTCTGACAGATAATAGTATGTTAACTTGGAGGTTGATCCAAGAGAAATATGTAAATTTCTCCAGCTTGAAAAAATGAAGTTTCAGGATACTGGATTATGAGTGCACACTGACCCACGTACTTTTAATAATAATACAGTCACCTAGTTCAGATTATAGAGCTGCCCAAACTTTTGCTTTTAATTGGCAGATGGCTTTCAGTTATGTTAAAACTTGCAGAGCTCTTGTTCATTTGTGTTGGTATGTTAATATAATAAAAATAATATCATAACAGCATTTGTTTGTAACAGTTATTCAAAATACCTCCAAAAATAATGCCATTACAGCTGTTACCTTTCTTCCATTCACTATTCTTATATATCCACCCTGACCTTTTCCTTCTCACTGTATTTTACTTCATTGGTGAGTACTATAGCTTATCTATTTGTTCACAGCTGGATTTTCATACCCTGAGACAGTTTAAATTAAGTAAACCCAGTCATTATGAATTTTTTGATAACTTATTTGTGCTTGCTGTACCATTCTGCCATTCTAAGCAGTTAATCATATGCCACACTGAATTGTCAAAATGTTTGTATGTATGGTTTCTTTTTCTTAAACAGTGAGTTTGATGAGGAGTTTGACTAATACCGTTGTGCTACCTCTCTTCATCCCAACCAGAAACATGCAGTCTCTAGTCAATTTTATTAGCATAAAAGTTATTTAAATAACCAAGGATTGCTTCTGGTTCCTTTTGCATTTCTGTGGAGGAGGAGACATACTGGACTACTTCTTGTGGGTTCTGGCTAGCTAAGCTATTTCTCTGAATGTGTTCCTATTAGTTTTGACTAAAATGAAAGCGAGAGATGATTACTAATATAAAAGGACTACAATTATACAGTGACCCCCAATTAATATTCCAAAACGGGCATGCTGATTGGTCAGCGTGCCCGATGTAAATCAGACTTATACTAATGGAAAAATGTCCGGTCACCTGGACTTTTTCCATTAGTATAAGTCTTTTTTTGTTTGTGTTAAGCAGCAATGGAGAATGGAAGAGCTCCGTTGCTGTAATCTCACTATGTTAAATGGGTTTAACATAGCGAGATAGCTTTAAAAAAAGCAACGGAGATCTTCCTTTCTCTGTTGCTTTTTTTAAAGCTAGCTCACTATATTAAACTCTTTTAACATAGCGGGACACCTTTTAAAAAGCAACAGAGATCTTGCTTTCTCCATTGCTCCCACCCACAGCTCTGATGTACTGCGTAAGCATACGCATGTGCAGCACATCAGAACTGCTGCAGAATACCGGACAACTGCGGAAGGGCAGCACGGAGGCATTATACAATGCCATTATTTAAGAAAAGTAAGTATTTTTTTCTTAAATAATGTCATTGTATAATAGTAATAACCCACTTCTGGGTGTGGGTAATGCTGGATTTATCCACGGTAGTCTTTGTTTGGCCACTCCGGCTTCACCCTCTTGACCAAACCACACCAACCATTGGTAAATCTAGCATTAGCCACACCCAGGTGTGGGTTATTGCTTAAATATTACATTTTAATTTACAGGAGAAGATGTCACATAGTATGTGCTTTGAACAATGAATAGCAAAAAAGAGCACTAAGCCTTCACAGCTACCAGTATCAGAGCCTTAGACATAACTAAGACGCATCAAATTATCAACTTCTACATAGTTAAGACATATCAAACCACCAACAGATGTCTTGCCTTCATGCATATTTAAGGTGAGACATCCAAAATGAAGCCATGCTTGGTTCTCAGGATAGCTTTTACCTTCAAGCAATGTAAAGGACTTGCTCTCTTTTCACTGAAAATATTAGTTGTTGCATAGCTTCATATCATAGTAAAGTGTTTAATTTACAGTATCATATTTTCCTGCAGAGTTTAGAAGTTAAAGCATTTTACCTCTACACTAACAAGTCACTGTACTTTTTATTTTTTAGGAAATAAATGTCCAAATTAGAACTGTGTTGTGAAAATCAAGATGGTATTGCCATAAGTCTGTGTGTAGGTCATTTTGCTGTCATATTCTAAATTTAATTTTACTTTTGTTTTCCAGTTAAAACAGACCTCTACAGACCTTTTTCAGACTCATCCTGGGGAGGGTGTCTAGTTAGTGACTTGCTCAAAGTCATACAGTTAGACAAGGGAATCAAACCTTGGACAACTGGACCACTGGAAATAACTTAGGAGCAACTTCTTAATCCTCTAAGCTAACTGCCAGACCATTTATAGGACACTACATTTAAGATGTAGTGTCACCAGTGCTTCAGTCACTGTTATCTCTAAGTCTTGTACTCTTCAGTAGAGCTTTGCTTTTTTTTTTCTCTATGGTTACACTTCAAAACATCGAAAACTCATAACATCTAAATTCAGAACATCGAGACCACATCTAAAACTCATAACATCGAATCTCATAGCATCGAAACTTTGCATCACAACATCGAACACTGCAAATCACATGAAAATAATATCCCGTCCACCTATAACAACACCAAACTAACACACTTTTTACTACGTTTCTGCAGTGGGGCAAGCCCCCCTGCACCCAGCACCCCACCCCCATAAATTAAATATACCAACTCCGAGATCACACTACAGTGAGAAAAAGTTAATTTATTAACCCCTCTGTATCACGAGCACCATAAAGAATGTACACATAATGTCAATATCACTTACCTGTATGGTCTATAAACCACATACAGAGTGGCAAAATAAACAGTATATAAATAGTATAAATTCCTACATTATATAAATAAACACAACAATGTCTCATACTGATACCAGAAGAATAACAGATTAAACTATGACATTTACATGTTTCATGATACACTATTCCATATTATACATTTTTGATGTTATGAGTTTTAGATGTTCTGAGTTTTAGATATATGCACATATATGGTATATATATATATATATATATATATATATATATATATATACATACACATATAAATATAGATATATATGTTAGGCCTACAGTAGGCTTAACAGCATTATCTAACTGGCATGTAAATTATTTTTAATTATTATTTCTTTAAGTATTGAATAATGCACATCCAGATTACTATTTTGAAAAAAATGTTCAGATAACCTGCTATTTAATATAGGTGAAAAAGTACAGATAGTACATTCTTCTTTATTCTCTATCATTCTGGACATGGTAAAAGCACTTCTAATTTCAGAATATTGACAAATAACTAGAAATAATCTACATACAAAATGCTTAAACAGTGAAGTGATGTGATACATTTTATTGGACCAGGGTAAGTTTTCTTATAATATCTATTTCAACTTTTGAATTTCATGGGACTCCATTGTGAAGGATATACTGGACCTGCATTCGTCCAGTTAAAAGGTATACATGATATCTGTGTTCTGGTAGTTTGCTTCAGTGCACCAGCAAGGCATTTTTATATTCTTTATATATATTTTGTTAAAACTGTGAAATGACAACAGTATAGTATATTCTGCATTTCCACGCAGTCCACAAAGACCTGGTAGAATCATATATTGCTGATAACCTTAGTTAAGCGCAATCAAATATGACTCAGATGAAATTATTGCAAATAACATAATAAATAAGTATATAAATACAAGCGATTATTTAAGAAACAACTGCACTTGTCATGTGGTAGAAAACAATTGTCATCAATGTGCTTTGTACAGCAAATATACAGGCCAGGATTGCATTCCAGTCTTTTTCAGCATGTATTGGCTACATCTGTCTTCTACTAATCTCATCTGCTACAAGTTCTCAGAAGTTTAAACCTCTTGTCAGAGATCAGAGACTGCACAGCTGAGAATATAAGCACCTGCTAAACTCTTTTTTACAGCTTCCATAATCTTGAAAAAGACATCCGTGTGATGAACCTTCTCATGCCAGTATACTCAGAAATGTTGCGCATTACAAAAATGCATCCCTTGGAAATGTAACTTCCTCCAATAAATCTTATTAATGTGCTCTTGTTTTCAGTTATAATGCATGACCTACAAAATTCAAATGTAAAATCATATTCTGAGTACAGAAGTGCATTTGGTTTATGAAACTGTATGACATTGATCATCACAATTTATGACCCTCTTATTTAGTCTCTTGGTGTATAATTCTGGGAGTAGACCATAAAAATAACAATAAAACTAATACCATCCATATGCTGCTCTTTTTGCAAACTGCCTTGTCTAACAAAGAATGCAGGCTAATTTAAGTATTTATTGCACAAAGATGTTACATACCAGAGAATGAGTTTACTTTTGTCGCCTGGAAAGAAATATAAAAACCAAATGAGTCTGAATGGGCTTTCCTACGATAAAAAGATATCAGATAGACCACTAGATGTTGCTCTAAGACAGATGACGCAACTGTGAAGCATATTTGAGAAGGCCATAGAAAATGAGCTGAACATGAACAAGAAATTTCATTCTCTGTTCATTCTGAAGAGCAATTGCATACTATTAATGCTTCATTAAAACTGAAATACACATAACTGTGTAAATTAAAGACTGTTTGATAGTTAATTATCTGCTCTGATCCCTTCCTATCAGGAAGAATCAGAACATTGACTTGTGGTTCTGTTTACAGTTCTCTATTTTCTAGCCCTTTCGGAGATGATAACACATTATATTTCCCATGGCAGTCGCCTCTTATTCCCAGTACTAAAACAGAAACACTGTACTAGTGTTTGATTAGTCCTAGCTTATTGCATTATTATCCCGAACTGCTTTCTATAATAATGCTGAATAATTTTTTAATTGCAACACAGAAATGTGATATTTGATCTCTGTTTCATGTGTTAAAACTAACGCTCATTGGTATATCCTGAATTTAAAACTGTCTGCATAAAAAAATGCCTTCTATTATGTCATTAAATTGACTGAACTGATCCTACAAAATGTGCCCATCTAAGATGACTTTATATGAGATGGATAACATGGTGGCTACATGGTTAAGATATCTCTCATAGCATCAGGGTAAGAGGTTTAATCCTGGCTCTCAGTTATTTGGAGTTGTATCTATGACCGGTTTGCTGAGGCAACAGACTAGAAATCTCTTGTGTTCACCATGAGCAGATATGAATTCTTCTGATTGTGAACATTTATGCTTCATTGGCAGTGCAGAGGATTATGTCTATGAGCTGTAAAGGAACTTCCTGTACAGGCTTTAATACTTTTTAATATCCTCTCACTCAATCAGGCAGTGTCTGAAAATGTCATGTGGATCAGTCTTCTGTGCAGGTTAAGAAGTATATATATAAAAAAAAAAAAAATATATATATATATATATATATATATATATATATATATATATATATAAATGCAGAACGTATAGCAATTAATGGAGCAAATGGCTTTTCAGCTTATAAGCAGTGTAGTGTCTCAGTGGTAGGATCCTGGGTTTATTTTGCTATGGTCCTGAGTTCAATGAAGACTGACTGTACGGAGTTTACAAAATATCCCCGTCTGGAATAATTTTCACTGAGGATATTTTTTTCTTTTACTATGCTATTATTTTTCCCATCATAGAACACTATGGTGCATTAGGACTTGAAATGCTTTATGGGAAAGAGAAAGGCTTGAAGGAGAAGAAGATCACGTTGATATAGCAAGCCCCATCGGTAGCCATGTTGTGGTAAACTATCTAAAATTACTAATAAAGCACTTGGAGTCAATTTTAGGTGTTAAAATAGGTCTGGAAACAAAGATAGACTGAAAAAAACATATTTTTTTAGTTCTAGGGTGGAGTGTTCCTTTAAGCTAAGAAAAAAAAAAAAACATATTCTAAACAAAAGAATCCAGTGTTTAAAGAAATGCTCTTATTCAGACAGCCTAAAACCATGTATTTATTTTGTGTGGCCTATACACTACTGTGAGGTAATCTGTGGCTTGCGTTTCAAGATGTATCCAGTCCTACTCTATATGACCTCCTTTCCCTTGAAAAGAAAAACTCATTCCAAAGGCCTCTACAGCAACATTAAAATTTCAGTTAGGTGAACAGACATAGTTAGGACACATCAAACCATAACCATGTAGCCATACATTCTTCAAAGTCTTTCGCTACAAACATTTAACTATGCCAGATCAGACACTTCTGTTTCTCTCTTCCTTCATTTTCCACATGTATTTTTTCCACAGGTCAGTCATCCCTATTTATTTTACTGTATTTTGCTGTATCATAATCCAAGCTATTCTTTCTAAATATCTGAAATTAACTCTATATCATACCATTATCTTTTCAACAATTAATTCACCCACAAGGGTTCTTTTTATACAGAATTGTTGCTAAGCCCATGATGGTTAACATGCCACTGGCAAAATAGGCTTATAAACCCAAGAGATAAATGTATGACTTAAATAATAGAAAATAATAGAACATGTGTTGTTGCTGTTTACCAGGTCTGCCAAAGAATACGAGAGAATTTTAAAGAACTCAGATGTGTTTATGAGTTTAAAGCAGCAGATTAGTTTCTCCCTGTCCGAGTGCATGTTTGTATGTATTTATTTATTAAATTGATACGTTAGCTAGTTCACATGAACTCCATTCATGCATGATCTAAACCTGTGGAGTGTACAATAATAATAAAAAGAAAATAAAAAAAATCCATATTTCAGTAAATTCAGTAAGAAGAAAATGGCTGCTGTGCTGCAGCTAAGGTTACATTTGTAGATGTCCTTAGCTTTAGTCTCATATAGAAGGTGTGTGTGTGTGTGTGTGTGTGTGTGTGTGTGTGTGTGTGTGTGTGTGTGTGTGTGTGTGTGTGTATGTATGTGTATAGTATACAGAATGCTTTTCTCAAGCCAAAATACAAAATATTATATATATGTAACAAATACTCTTCAATGAAACACTTATCTAACATTAATATTACTAAGCAATACCTTCTCATTTCAAACATACAAAAGAGTTATTTTGTTAACAAAACAGCACACACACACACACACACACACACACACACACACACACACACACACACACACACACACCCACACACACGCACAGGGGTATACCAGTGATGTCTTACAGCTGGCCATTATTTTGCCGGTTTAAATAATGCAGTTTTCATTTATGCCTTTCGAATAAAACTCAGTTGCATTTTATATTTGGAAAGTGATTTTAGAAGGTAGAGATAAGTACTGGAAAGAGTTTTTCATTGTACTAAGTTTTTACAAGCATGTTGGTGCAATGGTATTAAGTGTGAAAGTCTCAGAGAATGTTTTTAATGACCATCTGTCAGCCCAAATAGATCAGGGATCTAAGGACAGTACACTGAGAAGGTTACAGGGAACTGCTTCTTTTGAAGACCTAACCCTGCTTTTATAGTGTTTCTATTGCTGTCAAGTAAAAAGATGACACCAATCACCACATAATGCTTACTATAATCAGAAAACTACAGATCCTCCTTCAAATAATACAGGCAGAATGGAGCAGAGGTGTGGAGTCGTATGACTCCCAGTTCATCTTAATGATGATATAGGGAAAAAAGCACATTTTTTCTTGCTGGTCCCATTCTTTTAACATATTTGGAATCTGAGGGGGTGAACAAAGTAGACAGACTATATAAAAGGCATTGTGTCTTTAAAATAGTCCATCTGTGTATAGTTTTCAGATCAGAGTGCAGCAATTTTTGTATGGATACGAATCAAACTGAACATATGCAGTCTTCTGGCAAACCTTCTGCTCTGAAAGAACAACTTGTGTTGCTCAAGAATTAGGGCTCCTTGTAATGCAGGCAAAATAAATTGTTCAATGTCTTGAGGGAGCCTTTTGTGACAGTTGCTATAACTCATGTTGCTTTAATGCAAAAAAATTACTGAAAATAAAAATTGAACGACTCTGTTATATTATGCAAACTGGGAAGATTCAGGCCTGGGTATAAAAGAGATCTTGCTATCTTATAAGGCAGTATAAATGTTATTCACATGAGTACTTAATATAGCCTAGGGTAATGCTCAGGCTTGTAAAATGCAAGAGAAGCAGGATTACTAACCAGATTTATTTTATTACGTAACTGAATAACTATCCATTAGTAAAAAGAGATTTCTTTCAAGAGTAACACAGAAAGACTTTTTGTCTGGTTAATTGCATTGCTCAGAGCCACACAACAGGCAGGTAGACAATGTGATGATATGGATGAGATAAGTTGCACTTTATTTAAAGAAACGGTCTGAGAATGTTTTTGGCCTGAAATGTGCAAAGTGAAGGACAACATTAGAGCTTACCCCATCAAGAGTAAACTATAACTCAGTATAACACATACAGAACTGAAAAGATTAAAGAGCAACAAAAAAGCATAAAATAGAGAAGTAAAAGAAAGGGCTTCATAGTACAGCTGGTAGTATAATGGAATGGTATTTCAAGGGACCAAGGTTCAAAACCCTTTAACTGTTTCTTACCTCTACATGTCCTTGTCGTTGTCACCATACTACATTGTGCAAAGTAATCTATCCTCTAGCTACTAATCTGTGCATTAAGAAGACATTAAGGTGCTAAACAGACAAGGAAGTCCACAGTGTTGAACTTGATACTATATTAAACCAGTATTCTAAACTGCCTCTATTCACGACCCAACTAAAACACTTTAACTTTATTTTACTTAGGTATGGATATGTTGTTATATGCCATACTTCCTTATACAGAATAATGACTTATATAGTCATAGTGTTGTACACTGTGAAATACTAAGGTGCTGAAGAGATAAAAAGAGCTATGGGTTTCTAGGTCACTTGGCAGTGCAGGTGATTGAATCCTGCTGCAACACTTAATTCTTTCTCCACTGTGTAATACATTCATTTTTAAATAACACACATGATTGCAGCAAAGTGTAACTTGCCAATAAAAACATGCTGTAGATTACCATTATACATTAGTGCCACTTAATAACTCTGTTTTATTTAAAAAAAATGCATTATATGGAGCCATTATTTCCCGTTGACATGCATTACTCTGAAATATGCTACTGAGACATGTAAATGGATGAGCTGCATGAGTGTATCCTCAGCATACTCTTATATATGGCAGTACATACTCAGTATACTCTTGTATATGGGAGAACATACTCAGCATAGTCTTGCATATGGCAGTGCATACTCAGCATAGTCTTATTTACGGCAGTACATATTCAGTATACTATTGTATATGGCAGTACCTACTCAGCATAGTCTTGCATATGGCAGTGCATACTCAGCATAGTCTTATATATGGCAGTATATATTCAGTATACTCTTGTATATGGCAGTACCTACTCAGCATAGTCTTGCATATGGCAGTGCATACTCAGCATAGTCTTATATATGGCAGTATATATTCAGTATACTCTTGTATACGGCAGTACATATTCAGCATACTCTTGTATATGGCAGTACATACTCAGTATACTCTTGTATATGGGAGTACATACTCAGCATAGTCTTGTATATGGCAGTGCATACTCAGCATAGTCTTATTTATGGCAGTACATATTCAGTATACTCTTGTATATGGCAGTACCTACTCAGCATAGTCTTATATATGGCAGTATATATTCAGTATACTCTTATATATGGCAGTACATATTCAGCATAGTCTTGTATATGGCAGTGCATACTCAGTACACTGTTGGACTGCATATCATGCCACTGATAGAGTGGCTGTATACATTTATATATCGGTTTTGTCTGACATATTATAAACTAAAATTATGACTTACAAAACTATTAAATACCTTTTATTGGTTATGCTGCACTGTACATCTCTGTGTAGCAGCTGCTTTGGTTTAAGTGTATGAACTTGTTTATGGTCTTTTAACAGCAGGAAGCTTAGCTTTTTTTCTATCTGGTAAGGACCATAACTTTTTCCAGAGTGTAATTTATTATGAACTATGGTTGAAGGTAAACTCTAATTCAAATTGCTATTATATAATGCAGGAATTAAACCCAGATCTAAAGGGGATGGTTACTTTCATGGCAGGCTTCCTGCTAAGCCAAGATACCACTGAATAATAAAATATATTTTATTTACAGCTTTTTTGTAATTTCTATTATTTTATTTGTTTTATTGCTGTCCTATGATGACTCATTATCACATTATACCTTCCACCAGCTGTGCTACACTTCCAGTTGGAAAACAAAAGGAAAAACAAAATGAGTATGCTTTCCAGTACTATAATGCAGTCAGAAAGAGAGATGGGCAAATATGGATGAGGCCTTGCCTCAGAATTAGAAAATCAAATGTAAAACGACAGAGAAAACAAGAAAAAATAGATATAAGTAGTACACAAAAACACTGATGACAATATATTGCAAAAAATGTTTAGTGTGAATAGGGCAACATTTTTAATAACTAGTATTATTGGTAAAGGCTTTTTAAACTGTAAATGTAGTTTAGAATCAGACAGATTTATTCAAAATGTCCTCAGTGTACATGGTGGTAGAAGGGAGTAAAGAAGGGTTAAATGACATAGTTAGGGATTAGGATGTAGGTAAATAGCTAAGGACTAGGCAGGTTGGGAAGATAGGGGTAAAGAAAAAGTTATAATAAGGAGGAAGTGGAAAGAGGAAGTAAGGCTAGAAGGGAGGAGTTGGAGGGACTGATATTGCTAGGAAAGGCTGGAGTCAGTCTTTTGGTGTGAAGATCTGCTCATTCACAGATGCTCATTGTAGATTCCATGCCCAAGTGACTGGGAGACTATGGCTGGCCTAGTAGGTAGCTGTTTTAGCTTTCTTTAATGAGTGAGGTAAGAGGTATTTTTTTAGAGGGGGAGTCTGCTGTTGGCTGGATTAGTAATGTACTTATGGTCAAGTGATTTCGCTGGAGAATGGGCCCGGGTTTAGGATGGGTCCCACAAGTTCGGGTGAGTGCATGTGGGGTTATGTCTGGCTGGTTGCAAGTTCGTCTGCATTATACCTTTAGTTGAGGCACATGTTTTTATGATGTTGGCTCTCAGAGGACCTATCAGCTGAGCATTTTCATAGTTTATATGGGAGAGTGTGTTATACTTGGAAATTGGGGCAACACTCTTAGCAAGAGTTAGCTAGATTAGGGTGTGAACTGAAAGCTATTCAGGTGGGAAACTATTAAGGAAATTAATATAAAAAAAATCCATAGCCATTCAGGTAGGCATAGTTCATTTGTCTTGTTAATCAGTTAGCTTGTGGACTGGAAGCTAGAGTCTAACACCACCTCCTCGTTGCTAGTGGCTGGCTCAATGACAGGTTGGAAGTGTTTGGAGTTTTGAAGATTGAGATTGAGAGGTATGGAAGTACAGTGGGGTTAGGTGGAGAATTTTTGTTGTGCAAACCTTGTCACTGCTCCTGGTCATTTTGGTTTCAGATGGGTACAGAAAAACGCAAGGCTATAGTAGTTGGACTAAGATCTCCAGCATTCTACTATGTCTATACTAGTCTGTGCTTGGCTGAAAGTCACACAACCCATGTCTTTGAGGTTAGTATGATATTCTGTGTAAGGGATATTTACGTTTATGTGGTTCATAGGTAGGTACTAGGCTATCGGCCCTAGGGCCTATACAAGCCCAGCCAAAAAGGTACCCTGGCTTTTGCCACCCAAGAAAATTATTTTCCTGTGCCACTGTCGAGCAGAGCCACAGAAGTGATCCCTGGGGTGAATTTTCTATTTCCCATCCAGTCATCAAGATTTTTATTGAAGAGTGCTAATGAGGAGCTTTGTTTGATATAGATAGGTAGTTTATTCCAGAGTATGGGCAGTCTCTGAGACAGGAATCTATCCCTCCAGCATGTTCTGTTTATTGCAGTGACAAGGTTTAGGTCCCTAGAGCATGTAGCTCAGAGGGATTGGGATTTCTTTAAGTGGAGCATGTCCAACAGCTCTGGGTTTGATATAGCTTTGTATATTAGGCAGAGATCACCTCTGAGTAGGTGATATGCGATGGAGTAAAGCTGGAGTTTTTTGAGACAGTCTGTGTAGGGCATCTGTTTGAGGCAGGTTATCCTCTTTGTGAGGTATTTCTGTGGCCTTTCCAGTTGTTGTAGTTGTCTTGTGAGGTACATACCAAAAGGGGCGTTGTACTCTATAATGGGTCTAATGAGTGATGAGTAGAGGGGATCAATGACCGTTTTTTCTGGATGAGAAACCTTTTGTGATGAGGTGTGCCACGTAGAAGGATTTCCTGACTACTGTGGCAATGTGATTATCAAAGGAGAGACTACTGTCCACCTGTGTCCCAAGGTCTCTTATCACACTTTTGGTGTTAAGTATACTACTGCCTATGTTGTAGTTCATGGATACAGAGTTTTTGCCAAACTGGATGACAATGCACTTTTTGGCATTGAGCTTGAGACCATGGCTTTGACACCAGGCATCTGTCTCAGTGAGGCCCTTTTGTAGGATGTCCACATTGTTATGAGTTTTGATTATGGCTCCTAGATTGCAGTCATCTGCAAACTTCATTAGCCAAAGACCTTCTGTGTTAGCCTGTACTTCAGAGAAGTAGATGCCATACAGGAGAGAACCCAGGACTGAACCCTGTGGTACTCCACTTGTCACTGGTCTGAAGTCATATTTGGAGTCTGCTACTTTCACAGTGTGGGTTTGGTCAGTGAGCCAGTTGGCAACCCATCTTGTGACATAGGGATTTCTACCTAGTTTAGTGAGTTTATCTATAATTCCAGAGTGGGGGATGGTGTTGAAAGTCTTGACAAGATCTAGATAGGCTGTGTGAACTACCTTACCCTCGTCTACGGCTTTGGTGACTGCTTCAAAGAAGTCTATCAGGTTTAAGAGACATGATCTGCCTTTTACAAACCCGAACTGAGTGGAGTCCAGAGTTTGGAGATTATCAATGTCTTTCTTTATAAGTTCCATGATGATACTTGTTCCATGGCCTTGCAGACAAGGCTCATCAGGCTAATGGAGTGGTAGTTCCCAGGGTCCATGATGGCTCCCCCTTTGTGGAGTGGGATAACCGTCGCTGTGCACCATTCAGTGGGCAAAAAGCCTGAGGTGAGGCTATGATTGAACATGGTACTTAGGTGGGGTGCCAGTTCATTCTGTAGTTCATGTAGAACGCAGCCTGGGATGTTGTCTGGTCCCATGGATGCTGTGTTCTTGGCTTTGGAGAGTGTGATTTTTACCTGTGTAGCCGTGATTACAGGAACTTTGCATTCTTCTGGTATAGAGATGGGCCCTTTAGGGGGTGAGAGGGGGGTAAAGTTAGCAGTGAACCTATCTGCCAGAATGTTGGCAATATCACTTGGGTCTGTATATTTAGTGCCATTGTGCTGTAACTCAGAGCAGATCTGAGTGTTGCCATTGAGATTCTTGACATAGCTATAGAATGCTTTGTGGTTATCTTTAGAATCAGGGATGATTTTGTTTTTGTAACTAGCTTTGGAGGATTTTATGAGGGATCACAGCTTCTTACTGAGGTTGACCAGAGAGTTCCTCCAGTCATGGGATTTTACTCTCTTTTGCAACAGTTTCTTCCTTCTGTTGTACAGTTTGTTTATGGCAGGGGACCACCAGATTGTCTTCCTTTTTGGAGGATAGCGTCTTGGTTCTGTTTGGGATAGCATGATCCATGCACAAGTGTAAGTGCTTATAAAGTGTAATTGTGTAGGATTCAGTAGTCATAACTGTATTGTCCATCAGCATGGGTGTCATGAAGTTCACCACTTCTGTCTTAAGCATGAAGTTGGCTTTGGAGAAATTTTTTACCATGGTTTCCTTAATGGGAGGTGGGGGCAGGATGTAGATATCTAGGGTGATTAGCTTATGGCCGGATCAGACCAATGAGGAATTGACTTCAGATGTGGAACACTGGTCACACATGTTGGTAATGACTAGCTCTAGGATATTGATGCCCCTGGTGGGGGTGTGGATAAGTTGATCCAGGGAATTGGAGTTTATGAATTCCAGAAAGCGTTGAGTGAAAGAATTGGTACATGAGTAGTTTTCCCAGTTAATGGTGGGGTAGTTGAAATCGCCTATTATTAAGGTGTTTGGTTGAACCCTAATATTTTCCAGTACATCAAGAAAAGAGGAGTGGGAATCCTGGGGCATGGTGGGGGATCTGTAGCAAGCTACAATTTGGATTGCAGTTTTGCCCAGAGTTAGTTGCACTTGGATAACCTCGGATGCATTATGCTGAGCAACTAGCCTGGAGGTGTGGATAACCTTAATGAATATGGACACACCTCCACCTTTGGTGTTCCGTTCCAGGTTAGATGGCCAAAAAGTGTGGTATGTGTTATAGCCTGGTAGTGCAGGGGTGCTTTCTGGAGCCTTGAAGCAGGTCTCAGTCACTGCACAGATATCGATGTTCTCCATTTTACGGAGTGCCTCGAGTGAGTGCATTTTGAGATTTAGACTTCTAGCATTGAGCGGCATCACCCTCAGTTTTTGCTTGCCTGTTCCTGTTATGGTGGTGAATTTGTCATTTGAACCTTGCCTAAAAAGGCACTATAGGGGCGGCAAGAACCTTACGGTTTAAGGATGGTACAAATGTCTTTACAAGAGTTGGAGGTATGACAAGAGTCCGTTGTGCCAAACATAGTGCAGGTGATCTGGAAGTCAAGGTAGCTCAAATAAAGGGGTTTTCACTGATTCAGGGCTGCCACAGAGATGCATCATTGTGGTAAAACAGAAGACAATAGACGGAGTTAGGCACAAAAAACCCATAATAATTAAATTAATAATAGTGGGTAATAGCAATGGTTATAAGGGAGGGGGTGTTGTTTATGTGCTTGTTATTGATCCTTTGTTAATTGCATTTTACAGATAGAGGTGACTTCACTGAAGAAATGTTGGGTTCACATTGTAGCTCAGGCTGAAGAACTGTTTAAGGAGACAGAGGCCAGTAGAAGCAGCTCCATCCAGTGTGACAGATGTTAGATGAGAGGACATAGAAAGCATAAGCAGATGGATTAGCAGCCATCTGGAGTGGAAAGGAAGTGACTCAGACATGTGGAGACAGTGGCTGAGGCAACAAGCAGTGGGCCATGGTCATTGCAACCCTAGATGATTGGAGGTAATGTGGAAAATGTACTATCTGATTTATTGGACAATGTAGCTGGAGTTGAGAGGGTAAGTGAGTTGTTAACTAGCATGGAGGCACAGGACCATAGTAGATTGCAGGATTTATTGCATTTTGAAGAGCAGATTCAGGATTTGAAGAGTCAGGTGGGGATATTAGGGTCTGATGTGGGTGCACCTGGCTTAGATCCAGTGAACAATGAAGTTAGGGATCATGATACTCCAGTGTTAGGAGAAAGTGAAGGTGAGCTGAATACCTAGCCAGGTGAGTGGATGGCTACTCAATCCTTTTTAGTGGGTAGGTCTGAGGGTTTTATTATGCCAAATATTGCTTTGTTGCTCAAAGAGATGATTTGGTCAGGAGATTATGTGGATGTATTTAAACTGATTGATGCTGACAGTATGTAAATGTTAGTCAAGGCAGATGCCCCAGGATGAAGGACCTATTGTTAGTGTTAGTGGCTTTGGGTAGGCAGAGGCAAGGAATGTTTAGGGCTTGTACCTGAAATAATTGGACTCTAGATTTTATGTAGCACATGGTGATAATATTGAAGAAGGATCCTTTGGAGGCTCTGTTGTTATTGGTGTATTTCCTTATTATTCAGGAAGCCCGAAGCTTGTGTGCAGGTAATGCATGGTTGTGGTATGATCAGCATTTCTAGAAGAGCAAAGCTACTGATAAATCTTTATGTTGGGAAGTCAGGCATGGACATACTTGGTTGTCAACCATATTAGATAGTGCAGCGAATCAAGTGACATATATAATTTCAGATGATAAGGCAAGTATGTGCTGGCCATTTAATTGGAATAAATGTGTTTGGCCCATTTATAGTTTTGTGCATCTCTGTTTCATCTCTGACAGGATGCATGCTGCTCAAAGGTTTTTACACAAGAAGAGAGGGGTGGGTCCAGTAGTAGCCATGTCCCATGATATACGTGGTCTGGTAGGTCTGGGTCAGCCCAATCTACAAGGGAGAGTAATTTTTGAGGTCAAAGGGGTACAGATTATTTTAAAGGAATGGCCAGAAAGCCAGTACTCTCACTCTTCCATTAAGCAGAAGTGTTGTCACTACTGCCTAAGGGTTTTCCAAATCCAGAGTTGACAACAGAGGTCATATGTGGATTTAAGGAAGAGTTTTTGATTAAATCCACAGTTGATATTATGACAGAGTTTATAAGAATTTATGATCCACTCAAGGAAAGGAAGGGATTTTTCATGCATTGATAGATAAAGATGTGGTGGGGGTGGGTGTTAGGTCTATTTGAAGAACTGCCTTTTAGACATTATCAATTTTCCCCAGTGGGTTTGGTGCCCCAAAAGAATCAGAGTGAATTCTGGAAGATTCACCATTTATCATTCCCAAAAGAGGAGCTGGTTAATGACCACATTGCCAGAAGTGATGCACAGGTGCATTATGCATCATTTGATGATGCAGTTAGGACTACTAAAGCTTTTCAGGATATCTGGTTAGTAAAGGTTGATGTGGAAACAGCCTTTTGCTTTTTGACTGTCAGGCCAAAGAATTCCATTGTTGGTTATGTTAATTAATGATAAGATTTATTTTGATAAGTCAATGGCCATTGGTTACACAGTTGAAGAGCTTAGTTTAGTTCTGCAGTGGATATGGCAGCAGTGGGTGGGGTAACAATGGGTGGTTCATTATTTAGATGATTTTTTGTTGATAGGCAAAGGGCAGATGTGAGCTCTTAAAGCTCTGGTAGATTTTACAACTATGTGTGATGAATTAACTGGGTGTGCTATTAGTGGATGACAAATTGGAAGGTTTGAGTAAAGCTGTGAAGTTTTTGGCCTTAAAATTGGATGTCATCCAAGGTATATATTGTTTACTACAGGGTAGGCTGATGAAGTTACTTGATAAGATTGAGTCAATACAAGTGAAAGAGAAGGTTAGGATTAAGGATGTGATGGAATTGTTATGATTGTTGAATTTCACCTGTAGGGCCATTGGTCCCAAGAGGACATTTTGTAGATTGGTTGCCAATCTGTTAAAGGGTGGCAGGAGTAAACATTGCTGGGTGAGAGTCATGAAAATGTTCAAGGAAGACTTAAATTTATGGTCAGTTTTTCTTGATAGTTTCAATGGTATGATGTTTTGGCAAAAGGATGGGTGGGGCATGATCTGTTTGTGGATGCTACATGAGCTCATGATATGGGTGCTTATTTTGATGGGGAGTGGCTTGTGGCCAGCTGGCTGGAAGAATGGCCAAATGAATAATGGAAGGATGTAGCATTTTTGGAGATTATGCCCATGTAGGCTACAGCAGTTATGTGGAAGACAAAGCTGAGTAACTAGAGACTGATGTTTTTCTCTGATAATAAAGCAGTGGTGCAGGTGTTGTCAGAGAAAACTGCTAAGTCACTTTTGTATTTGTTGATTTTATGGAAGCTTGTTTTGCAGAGTTTACTTATTGACTTTACTTTTTCTGAATGGCATGTACCTGGGAGGGCCAGTCGTTTTGCTGACAGCTTCTCTCAGTTTCAGTTTTCTAGGTTTTAGCTGCTGGTGCCAGAGGCAAGAGAAACACCTGTCATGTTTCCACAGGAGGTTTGGAAGACTGGAAGCCCATAGCTCGATGGTTGATTCAGCAGTCTTGGGCTGGTTTGACTTGGAAGGTGTATACCTCTGCCTTAGCTGCTTTCCATTTATGGGTCAGTTCCCATCAGAGGACAGACATTGGTCATTAGCTCTGTTGATGAGATATAGTTTGTTTAGGTGGTGTTTGGGTGAAGCAGTTAGAAGTATTAGGGTTCACTTGGCAGCCATTATTGTGATTATTAAATTAGCAGGGCTAGAGTATGTGATGAAGGAATGGATGGTGTCAAGAATGTTGAAAGGTTGAGAAAGGATGGGGGGGGGGGGGGCACTTTCCCATGATGAAGTACGAACGTTTTATGGAGAATGTCAAGACTTTATTTTAGTATACCATCCATGCAACTTTAGTTGTAATCATGTATGTTGGTGCATTTAGGGTAGGGGAATTGATGGGTTTTCTAATGTGGAGGGATGCCTGTATTACTGATTCTGTGGTGTTGATTTGGCTTTGATTATCAAAATCAAATCAAGTGGGGCAAGGGAGGCAGGTGGTGTTGCCCAAGGATGTCAACAGATTGTTATGTCTGGTAGCTTGGACTAGACAGTTATGAAAAATCAGTGGTTGTTATGGGGATGGTGTTGTTTTTCAATTCTGTTCACAGTGGTGTCACATTGGCTCACATCTTTGTCAGAATGGTATGGCAGGCATTAAACTGTCAGGGTTTTGCAGGGATTAAATTTTCTGCTCATTCATTCTGGATAAGTAGAGTGTCAGATTTGGCAGAGGAAGGAAAATCAATAGAGGTTATTAAAAGAGTAGGTCATTGGTTGTGTAGAGCCTTTTTAGATTATGTTAGGTGAATGCTTTGTTGATTAATTCTGTTTTTGTTTTTTAGGTATAAATATTGTTATTATTGGTCAGTCCTTTGTGATTTGGGTAGAGAAGAGAGAAAGTATAAGACCTGGAGGAAGCACAATGGGTGTTACAAAGACTAAGTGGAGTGTGATTTGGCATGGTATTATACAAGTAGCTTTGGGGATTCTTAGTATTTTGTTTATTCATTTAGAGGGAAATAATTTAGCCTGGATCCCTAAAAGGAAGTTGTTCATTTGGATTGGTTATGACTTACTTAAATTGAGGCAGGTGATAGTGTGACCTGAGATTATACCCAGACTGGTTTGGAAGCAGACTGTCATTTTTACAGGGCTGTAAAGGACAATTAATTTTGTTAATCAGAGGGTGTCTAGAGCTTTAAGGGACTGGGGTTCATTTACAGCATGATACAGAAATTTTGATAATGAGGATCCAGTATGGTATAGAAAAGATGGTTACACTTGAGTGATGTAGAGTTGGATTTGTTTAATGTCCAGTTAGCATCACCTATTCAGGACTTGGTTCAGCAGTTTTGAGAGGGGCAAATGAGGAACAACCTGTAGCAGGCTATTGGGCGGAGTAAGAGAGGTTGCAGGTTGAACCTCTCTTCTGTTCTCCTTTTCTCTTTAATTGCTCTGAGGGATTGAAGGTATAATGTCTCGCATTTTTGGCCAGATTAAAAGTGAGAGTAAGGGGGTAATGCTGCCTGTGTTCATCGTGGGTGAGTGGTCTACACTGCCCACAATAGTAAATGTTATCTGGTACTTTACCAAAACAACTCAGGTTTGGATTTACCATTTTATCATTTGTACATGTGAAATTTACCAAAAGATAACTGAGGGTACAACAAGTAACTGTAACCAAAGCCAAAAACCCACAGAAAAAACCACGATCCACACTGTGTTGTAAATCCAAGAACCGAATGTTCTTTAATTCAAACAAACTTCTGTACAATCAATAGTTGAGTGCTTTCATGTAAATAATACACTTCTTCAGAACAAGATGAACAGCTAGAGAAACAGTTTTAACAGAAAAAAAACGCCAAAGTTAATTAGTAAATGCAACACCCTTTCCTTTTTTAAAAAGACAGTATGCAAATACAGTAAAAAAACTCATAATGCTATCTAATCCTAAATACATCAACAATTCCTATGCATTTAATGTTTAAAATAAGTGAGTCAGTTAAAAACAACATTTAAAACTTAGTATATGACAAGGTAGATTAAAAATGTACCACATCAATGTAACTCAAAAGAACAAAACTGTTGAACAATAATACAACGTTCCTATGCAAAGAAACCCAAAATGGGGGAAATAAGGAACCAAACCTAGAATAATGTTAAAAATACTTCAAAAGTTAATTAAATAAATAACAGTTTACAATAATAAGATTGATGTATACTCCAGTATAACAATACAACCTATGCTTTCTTCCAATAATTTCTGTTTCCAGAAATGATAAGCTGTGTTTAACCCCAAACGAAAAATATTGTGTAGAATGGGAGTATGATTTTTTACAAAAAAACTTATGAAACTATAAATATCAAACATTCCTAATCAGTGGCTTAGTGGGAATCATCTCATTAAGACCTGGATAGCTGGCTGCATTCAACTTGAGTTGCCATTTAATTTCCTTCTCTCCCACAATACTCTTAATGTCACCACCTCTGGGATTCGCCCTTACGGTTTCCAAAATTGCAAATTTAAACTTGTCGCAAGTGTTGCTGTTGGTAATGTGTCGGAATAAAGCGTTGTTGACATCTTTTTTCCTCATACAATATGTATGGTCATATATCCTGTTTTTTAATTGCCTGTCAGTTTTCCCGACATAAAAACAGGGACATGTGCAACACATTGCTAAATAAACCAAATGGCTTGACTGGCAGTTCCCATTGGCAAACCTAATTTTATTCCTGTTAACATTTTTGAGAATGCAACAGTCATCCTCAAATATAAAGGCACATTGAGAACAACGACCACATTTCTTTGTTCCACCACTCTTGTTGTTAATATTCAAGGCTTGTCTGTTGGCCTTCAGTTCAATAAGATTTTTAATATTGGGCCCTGTTTTATACACAAATGTAGGCCTATCACAAACATATTCTTTAATGGTCTCATCACTAGTGATAATGTTCCAGTTGGTGGTGACAATATCTTTAACATAACCAACATGTTTACCATATTTAAGGATGAAAGATTTAAAATACTACCCATCACTTTTGCTGTTATCTGATGGGACCTTAGAGTAGTTGTTACCCTTGGATTTGGTACTCGTACCAAGTGGGACAGGCCCCTTCCCTAATAGTGGGGTATACTTCTTTCCCCACTCTTGTACCACATACTGTGTCACATCCTTAATCAACTGGGTTGGATACCCTTTCTCCTTGAACATTCTCCCAATAAAATCAATTTCCAACTCCATTTCCTTTCGACCAGTTGTCATCCTGCCAGCTCGAATACACTGCCCCTTGATTGTACTACGTTTCTGGGAATAAGGATGACTACTAGTAAAGTCGAGATAACCATTGCTAAATGTATCTTTTCTGAATATTTTTGATTGAAAGGATGTGCCATCACAGTATAAGAATACGTCCAAATAGTTGATACCAACGCTGTTGTGTTGGTATACAAACTCTAAGTAGGTGGTTAACTGATTAATGTAATCCATGAAATTGGATAGTTGTTTGGTATCCCCCTTCCACAGAATAAACAAGTCATCCAGGTAACGAACATAACAAGAAATATGTTCCATCCATTCACTATTTAGAACAACCTCTTCTTCCCAATCCAAAAGTACAAGGTTGGCATAAATGGGGGCACAAGCTGCCCCCATAGCCACACCCGAGATTTGACGATAGTACTCGCCTTCAAAATAAATGTGATTGTTGTCAAGAACAATCTCTGTGAATTCAACGGTAAGCTGAACCTTCTCCCAGCTGAATCCATTGTGCTTCCTCAAACAAGCTGTAAATCTACGTAACCCTTTGTCCTTAGGGATACAGGAAAAAAGATCTTTGATGTCAACCGTGACGAAAATCATGTCAGAAGACCACAAGTCATTGGTAAAAATGCCAAGGAATTCCCACGAGTCTCTGATGATATGCTGAGTCCTTTCCATGATATGCTTCAACCAACAGTCAACAACTCTACCAAACTGGAAGGTTTTGCTGTGGCTACCTGCAATGATAGGTCTAAAAGGCGGATTTATCACGTCTTTGTGGACTTTAGGAATTCCGAAAATAGTGGCTAGTTGAGGAAAATCAACCTTCAAAAACTTGTAAAGGTCCTCATCTATTCTGTCGTCCAACAGGAATTCTTCCAAAAATAGATCAATTCTGTGATGGGCTATATTGATCTGGTTGAGGCTAGAAACCTCGTAATGGGTGGAGTTGTTTAGAATGTCAAATATCTTCGCTGTATAAGCGTTTTGATCATACAACACAATACCACCCCCCTTGTCGGCTGACATGATCCTAATGTTGTTCTCACTTAAGTTACTAATTAACTTTGGCGTTTTTTTTCTGTTAAAACTGTTTCTCTAGCTGTTCATCTTGTTCTGAAGAAGTGTATTATTTACATGAAAGCGCTCAACTATTGATTGTACAGAAGTTTGTTTGAATTAAAGAACATTCGGTTCTTGGATTTACAACACAGTGTGGATCGTGTTTTTTTCTGTGGGTTTTTGGCTTTGGTTACAGTTACATGTGAAATTTAGTCAATAAACTGGTTGCAAGGGCAAATTTGTGTGTTTTGTCTCAGTTGGATTTGGATAAATAGTAATTATACATTACTAGTTACAAAATGTAATACAATTGCTGTAAATGGCTGCAAATATCTCTTTTATGAGGTATTTATCAGTCATTAAATCATGGGGACACGCTAGCATATTTCAAGTTTAGACATCAACACAGAAGATAAAAACCTTGTATTCGAATTCCTGGCATTAAAAAGTCTTCATAGTGGAGTCTGCATTCAGTGCTATAGATTATTTGATACCGAAAGGTATGCTCCAAGAAATGTGAATATTTAATTTATTATTTATTTTTCATCTTTTTAAGTAACTAAACAAAAGTTTTGTCCCTGGGTACTCTCCAAAAATTACATATGAAGCAATACAAGATGAGTACAATGAGTTAATAAAGTCCAACAACGTTTCCTGGACTTTATTAATACAAATGCTGTTTATCTGTTAATACACACTTCAAACCAGAAGTTCAAACATAATATGGGAGAGAACTGCATCCTCCCCACCCCCATGCACACATTCTCACTGGTGAGGTTGGTTTACAAAGCTGTCTCATTCAAAATAAAAATCAACTTGGAAAACCCAGCAAAACCTGTTACAGTTACAAACTATTCTAAACTACAACCTATTAAGCAACAGGTTTTCAAAATTCAATGCCCATCCAAACCCTGTGTTCATAACAGTCTATGCAGAATTATTCACTGAAACATGTACAAACATGTAAATTGCTGCATTGAGGCTGCTGTACCTACCAGAAATAAGCCCAAAACAAACCCCAAAAGCAAACCACACTGTTGTAATCCAAATAATAACAGGGTGCGTAACAAAAGCAAAGACGTCATGGCCAGAGTCAGAAAGAGAAACTCTCATGATAACAGTTCACTGATAAAACTAAACAGGAAACTAAGAGGACTAATTAAATCCAACAAGGCCAATTACAAGGTCAAGATAGCTTCTCAGGCTACTGACAACCCCAAAGCCTTCTACATCTATGCCCAAAACCTCAAAGGTAGCACATAACAATGTACTGAACAGGTAGTAAACAGTACTACCTTCACTGAGCACAGTGGCATAACAAATTTGCTGGTCATAAACTTCAGCTCAAACTTTACTCCCATGTCATCCCCTTTTGAAATCCCTACCAACCAACCCCCTGCAACTATTTGGAGGGAGCAATCATGGTGCGATTCAATAAAGATGAAATCATGGCCTCAATAGGGCTTGGGATATTATTAGGCCCCATTGTCAGGCCCAAAATCCTCAATGGGGCCTAACAATATCTCAAGGCACTTCCTAAATAGCTTGAAACATGACCTATCAGGACCACCTGAGTCACTTTTCAACTATAGCTTCAAAACAGGCTATGTACCAAGCTAATGGAGGATGGCAACAGTTATCCCCCTTCACACGGGTGGATCCTCAATTAACCCTGGAAACTACAGACCCATTAGTCTGACTAGTCTAATATGAAAGCCATGAAATTAATTATCATGGGAATGGTCAACAAAGACAATGGCAACCTACAGACACTGGATCCATCCCAGTTTGGATTTGTCAAAGGAAGTTCATGCCTTCTTAACATGGTAGACTTCTTTGAGGAGGTAGTCAAGGCAATGGATGAAGGGGAAAATGCTGCATTTTACCTACCTAGATCTGGCTAAGGCATTTGACAATACCTTCACTCACTCAGGTATTATGGACAAATTCACTGAACTAGGCATAAATCCTTACACAACTCACTGGATTTCCATCTGGCTCACGGATAGGACCCAAGAATTCAGAACTGGTGAGACCACCTCCACCAAGAGGCAAGCCACTAGTGGAGTGATGCCTGTTCAGCATCTACTTCTGGGAGGTCAAGGCTAATGTCAAGAGCCTCTGGCTCACCAAGTTTGCAGACGACTTCAGATTGGGAGCTATCATAAGTCCCCTCTATGACATTATCATCCTGCAAGAGAGTCTACCACAGATAATGACTGATGCCACAGCCTGGGATTAAAACCCAAAGTAAAGAAGTACATTATAGTGCCTTTTGGGAAAATGTCTACTCAGGCAAATTACTTCATTTGTAAAAGTGTTGACTTGGTAGTTAGGGATCTGGGAACATATGTAGACAGTAATCTGGCCTTTGACCAACGCATAGCTAAGGTACTAAGAAAATCATTCTATATCACTGAACTTATAAGTAAGGGTGTGCCATCCAAATGTAAGGAAGCTATAGTCCCACTCTAATCATCCCCTATCATTGAGTACAATGTTCCCTTCAGCATTTACCTGACTAGGCATAGGCAACAGCGCAGATACCCCCCAGAGGTTCTTCACCAGGAGAATCCAGGGTATTAACACACTATCCTATAGAGACCATCTTAGAGCCCTGTCTCAATACTCTGTCTCTCACAGGTTGTTAAGAAGCAATCTGTACTTGGTATATAAATCATCCATAGATCCAGCCCAGATGAAGCTTTTGCATATCTGCAAAATGAGCAGCACCAGAAACACTAGATCCATGGATCTGAACTTTGCTTGCAACTTAAACAGAACATGCTGGCGAGACAGATATGTGACCTAAATGATTCCTATGCTCTTGAATATGCTCCCCATCTAAGTGAAGCAGAGTATGTCCCTAACTCTATTCAAATCCTTGACCATTGGATGTGAACTCATCGCAAATTCATCTCCGGGCTGGCTCACATGTCTCTTATAGACAGCAGCCAACAATAAACATTCACAAACTAACATTGGATGGGTAATCATAAATTCATCCCTGAGCTGGTCCCCATGTCTCTTGTAGACCGAGGTCGACAATAGACATTCCCTAACTAACATATTTACCCCATATAACTTTTTAATAATGTTCTAACTAACATACCCCTCCTAACACACATACCCCTCAATTAAGACGCATATGTTACCAGGGGATGCAATTGGGTTGAGTTGCATGACTAGGGTCTTATAAAGGCCCTGGTGGTCATTAACTTAGTATATATCTATGAATCTATGAACCTCATTAGATATACTCCTGTAAAGTGAGTCAAATGTAGAGGTGTGTGACAATGGTTAGCATAAAGTTTGTAATGGTTTACTGTACAATATTGTTATGCCATAAAGTATCAAGAAATGTGGCAATCCTGCAAATTTTGCTGGCAGACTAATGAAAAATCAAACAATGCTCACTTTATTGATGCATACAGATATAGAAAGGTAACAAAGACATTATGTAGAATACAGCAGTTAGTAGAGTGGAGCAGCATAAACATGATAGACTCATAATTCAGAGTTTGATGGATAAAAAACATGCCCTGCTATGCAAAGGAGAGGATACTTTAAGTGAAAGTTGACACAGTGGGTTAAGGTTTTGACCTGTAGCTCCTGTGGTGCAGAGTTTGATTTCCCCCAATCCTCATTTGTCCCACTGTGTTACCATGAGCAAGTCACTTAACCAAATAATAGTGCTTGGAGACAAATGGAAATTTGGGATAGGGTCCTCAATGGCCCCTGGATTGCAAACTTGGTAACTATCTGTGATATTTTAATCTGGTAATTGTGTTTGTGTGCAAGTTCATGCAGAGGGTATAGTTCTGGCTCAAAACAGTTCCCAGCTCTACAGAACTTCCCATATTTTGGGTAATTATTTTGCCTTGATCCTTATAAAGTGTTTTCTTTTCTGGTAACTTGATTGATTCCAGTCAACCAGCAATGCTAATGAATAGAGTTTCATACTTCTTATTGTTCAGAAAATGATAATCGATGCCAGACCTGTTGTTCTATTAACTTTGTGAATAAGAGTAACACTTTCTGATATAAGCATGAAGGTATACATTTGTTAGCACCATAGCAGTCCTAATTTTACAGGTTGTACCTGCCAAGAGGATGCATTTGTACATTTCTACCCTTACCCTCCCAGGACATGTATTTATGCAAATGCAAATATTGAGTTCTATAATTTTGGACACTCTGCTATGAATTTTTTATTGTTTTCTGCTATGACTGAGAGTTGAGAAGCTGAGAGGTTGAGAAACATGACCTCATGGTCTATATTCCTTTATCTATCTATCATAAAATTTACTAAAGCCAATTGTCTCTTCAACCCTTCCAAGTCTTTAAGAATTTATCCTGTCTTTCCTTTTCTTATACTTCCCCCATCATCCACTTTCTTTTATCATCCTCTTCATCTCCTCTTTATTCTTCTTCCCTGTCCACATCTATTCTCCTTATCACTCCCTTATATGCCAGAAAACCCCTGCTCTCACAGGAATCACCCACTTTATCTTCTCTGAGGCCATATATTGCCCTCTCCTCCCCTTCCCCCTTTTTGCAGGTTAACAGTACAGTTTTCCCTGCACCTCATCAATCTTCCATATTAAAAACGAGAAAAAGAGGTAGTTCTGCGACTCTGACATAAAAGATAAATGTAGTATGTGCCGTGCTGGAGATGGTTTTGGACAGTAATGTGTCTGGATTTAATTTGAATTGCTATTCACAAATATCTGTTGCAGCTATGGGCACGCCATGTGCTAATAGCTACGGTAATATGGTAATGGTGGAATGGGAATTGACACAAATGCAAGGCTATGTATACAGTTCTACAGACGTTTTGCAGACAACCTTTTTATTTTATGGAAAGGGAATATAACACAGCTTCAAAAGTTTGTGTATGATATCAACAGAACCAATGAATTTTTAAAATTCACTTTGAAGTATTCACCTAGGAACATTGAATTCTTAGGTGCTGAGATTAACATTGATGCATCAGGACAGATACATTCTGACAGAATTAGGAAGAGTTGCCAACGTGTAGCCTACATTCATAGAACAAGTATGCACCCCCCCCCCCACATATTTGACAATATTGTCAGAGGTCAAGCCATGAGATGTTCCAGATTAGCTGACAGAGATAGTCAGTATGAAATAGAAATTAGCAAACTAGAGAGAGATTTTGTGAACAGGGGTTATAACAAAGAAAAGGTAATGCGGATTTGCCATGATACCAAACAAATGAGAAACGATTGAGCCAAACCCTACTTTTCAGAGTATAGGACAAGAGTCAATAATAGAATGAATAATAGGAGAAGTATTCCCTTCTGTTTCACTTATACTAGGGATAGCACGATATTGAGAGATATTTTTGCAAGGAACTGGCATATTCTCCACTTAGACAGCCAAGTGGCAGAGTTAGTGGGGAATAAACCATGAATGGTATACAAAAACACAAAGAATTTGTGTTGTAGATTATGCTATCCTAAGATGGATTCACAGTTAATTAGTACACAGCAGGGTAGGGGTGCAGTCAAGTGTGGCCAATGTAATTTATGTGAATACATTTATGAAGGGACAGAGTTTATACATCTTGACAGAGGAAGAACTTACAAGTTGGAGGTTAACGCTAACTGTAACTCCAGAAACTTTGTATATCTTGCCCGTTGTTGCACTTGTGCATCACTTTACATTGGGAAGACAAACAGAAGGTTAAGAGAGAGGATTAGGAGCCATATGTATTGTCTGAGGAGGGGGCATGTTTATAGTGCTGTAGCCAAGCATACCTTAGAGCTAGGCTGCAATCACTATTTTAAGTTCAGTGTCCTGGAGATCATGAAAGACAACATAAAGTTAGGGAATACTACTAATATTACAAAAGAGAGAGAACTTAAATGGATAAAAAAATTTAGTGCACATCTAGGGAAGGATCTCGATGACCATATAGCTATCACATCTAAGTTCAAAAATAGGAGGTTAATGAAATAATCTAGAGTAGTTCATACTATTTAAATTTTATTATCTTTGTTTTGCACTTGACATAGTTCTTATTGTTTGTGTTTCCTTTATGTAACTTGGTAATGAAAGGGTTATTTGATGTTAATGAGGAATGACTAGTGATTGGTTAATTTAAAATGTATAGGGAGTAAAAAGCAAGATGAACATGGTTGATTTTATTATGGTCTGAGGAAGCAAACTTATTGTTTGTGAAAGTGCTTAACTAATAAACGTCTTTTAAGAAAGACTCTGGGCTTTGTGTTATTTGGAGACTTTGCCATGTGCTGCTGGAAGTAATTTTCTGTGTTTTTATATATATATATATATATATATATATATATATATATATATATATATATATATATAGTGAGTCGGACATCAGATTCATACTCTGAACCTCTTACTGCAACAAATGTGTCCAAAGGCTGTCTAAATGGGGGTGAAGGGGCTCAAACTAGGGACCTCTGTTAATTATTGCCCTTATCCCTTCCTCCCCAGCAGAACTGTTCTGCCTTGCAACAAAATAATAAGGCCTGCAAAGTCTTGAGCCTTGGGCCCTGTAAACTACAATCAAATAAATGTACCATTACACCAACTGAGCCCTATTAAACAGCGATGACAGTCCCAACATATCAGTTAGTACAGTCATTTGACAGTAGGGAAAAGAGTCTGTAGAATCAGTCAGGTTCTCTATATATACATGTATATATGTATGGAGACGCATATATGTGGACAAATGTATACTTAATGCATACATATTTATATATATATATATATATATATATATATATATATATATATATAGAGAGAGAGAGAGAGATATGTACATCCACATTTATATCTACATATCTGCATACACACACACACACACACACACACACACACACACACACACACACACACACACACACACACACATATATATATATATATAAAGATGAATAAATACACACACACACACACACATATATATATATATATATATATATATATATATATATGTATGTATATATATATATATATATATATATATATATATATATATATATATATATATACACACACATAAATATAAAGACATATATGGCAGCTACAAACACATGCAATCTGAGGGTCATGCTGCTGCACCCTAGAAGTCTAAATCTTCTGAAATTGCACCCACTGGAAGTATTCCTTAAAATGGGGAACAATTACATCTGTACTGTAAGAGAGACCTGGTTAAAGGCAGCAGGAAGCACCCCTGCACTACCAGCCTATAACTCGTTCCACAACTGTTGGCTGCAGAACTTGGACTGAAGCGCCAAAGGTGGTGGTATTTCCATATTCGTTAAGGATGCACACACCTCTAAAATGCTAGAACAACATTATGCATTACAGATCCTGCAGGTGTAGCTAACATTGGGTAAGACAGTGGTTCAGGTTGTAGCCTGCTATAGGTCCCCAGACATGTCCCAAGACTCACACTCTATGTCCCTAAACATCCTGGAGAATATTAGTGTCCAACCTAACACCTTCATACTGGTTGACTCCAACTACCCCACCATTACCTGGGAAAGCTACTCATGTACTGATGCACATGCCCATCACATTGACCTGGCCCTTGCTAATATGGGTGACTGCTGCTCAACACCAATAGTCAACTCCTCCCTTGTTATATCTTAGCACAAATTAATCACCTTTGGAAACCCACAGCCCTCCCCACCCCCTCCATAGGTAACCACCATGAAAATCTTGTCCAAAGCTAACTATGGCCTCATAACAACAGAAGTGGCTAACCTCACGGCAGCCATGCAAATGGAAACTAGTTGCATGACTGCTAAATCAAACAACAATACACTATGAACACATACACAAATGCATGGACACTGACATACCCAATAGAACCGAGACCCTCACCTCCGAAAAAAGGAAGCCAATTTAGTTGTGTCCAGCCATAAAAAAACTGTACAACAGAAGGAGGGAACCGATATGGAATAAGGTGAAGTCCCAAAATTAAAAAAAACCCTTATCAGCATCAATTAAAAGTTGAGATCCCTCATCAAATACTACATAGTTAGCTGTGAAAACAGAACTGGAGCACATAGTAAAGACAACCACAAGGTCTCATACAGTTATGTAAAGAATCTCCATGGCAATACCAAGACTTGTTCTGAGCTACTAGACAATGGTACCTCCAAGACTGAGCCAACAACTATTGCCAATATACTGGCTGTCCTATTGATTGCAAACATTATCCCTCTCTCCCCCCTCAAAGGACCAATCACAATACCAGTACACTGCCAGGCACCCAGTATTACTGCTGCACAGGTTAAAACATCACTGTTGAAGGCCAAGAATACAGCTTCTATGGGGCTATCATCTATCATCATTTTCTGACAACAATCATATCATTACAGTAATTTACCAGAGAAATGATAATAATCTGTAAAACAGACCAGACATATGAGCAATAAACGTGGACATCCTGAAACAATCCAACCAGTTGACAGATATGCTCAGAACCCCATTCTGCAATGAATGTGGACCAAGGCTGACAATGTTGTGGGTGGAAACCATGAAAATGGGGATGTATCTGAAGTACTGGCCTAGATAAGCTAACACAGATGCTGTAGTAACACTCTCCTGTGTGCTCTAACATATATTTACTGAAATAGCACAAGTAATTGAATTAGGACATCTGCTATGGGTAATTACACATCTATTTTCAAATATATCAGGCACTACGGGGATGTAACAGCAGTGACAAACATACACCAGTGTGAAAGTGCATACCAACAACCAACATCACCACAGTCACAGTTACATACCAGTAAGTCAAGTGAACAGTAGAGTATATGGACTGTGTGAAGTATATGGACTGTGTGAACAACTGCATCATTGTTTGCCACCCACACACTAGCCCTACATACAGAGTCCCAATTGTAAGTGTAGTCTGAATCCTGACTTTGGTACAGGACATGTCTCAGTCTGCCCCTACAAACACATATAGCCAATAGATCAGCAGAAACTGGAGCAGCATGCACAGTCAGATAAAGAAGGAGCCATAACACTTACATCCACCTCCCTCCTTACACAGACAAATAACATATACACATGACATGTGTACACAATCATGACAGTCTGTTAACAATGGCAAGGCATACACAGGCCTTTCACATGTACAGTTCACCTCAGAATGTACAGACTCAGGACTCATATCTAAGGCCTGTTCCCTGACATGTCTGTGGGTCTACTACATCCCTGGGATGGTAGCAGGAATGAAGTCAAGAAATAATGATAATAAATACGTCTGCACCTCACTGACATCTGAACAAAGCCTGACATGATTTGGGGACAGCAGCACAAACACAGGCATAGAGTGGACATACTGCTGTCATACATTGAGACAACTGCAGATGTTACTGGGTTTGTTGTAACATCCTTTATGAGGAATATGATGTTGGTAATACCAATAGATGTGAGTATTTACTGACTGCATTCCCCAAAGTCCACAACTGATTTACCAAGGACATCAACTGTCTGGGTCTCAGACAAAATATAACAGGCAGACATGTTGCCAGTCTGTGGACAGCATGCCAGTGGAGAGGTATGTCAGACACATATCACTGTCAGTCATGAAGTCACTCACTAAATGCATGTCCACACAAACCCTGTCAGTCTATCAATCCACCATGTGTATAACAGCACTGATGACATAGAATCTATTCACAAATCTGGGATATGTCCCCCATGTTGTTTGGCTGTCTCCACATGTCCTTGTCTCCACATGTCCTGTCCTGTGACATATTGCCACCTACTGTATGTGAATCTGTAGGCCATCACCTCTGTAATGTCCCTCACACAGGCAAGGAAAAGAGGCAAGGCCCACATTAAGGAATGTCCCTTATGTCGGAACTAGCAGCAGTGTCCAGGCCCACAGCACAATACAATGTAGGCACCTACATAGTGATATGGCCATAGCAACACCTGACATCTGCACATCTGTACAGAGGATAGACAGAAAGTAGATAGCCAACAGGTTATGCATTAGGATGAATGTTTTGAAAGGCAGATGTCTGAAACTGAAAGGTATGCCGTCCTCAATGACATGTAAAAAAACATAGTAGTCTATAGTTAATATCAACATATCAGATCAATATCCAATAGGAGATACATAAAAACATACAGCTCAAACACCAAGAACAAGATAGTCAGTACTCAGAGTCCCAGCTTTGCATGCAGGGGTGTATGTTTCCAGTACTACAATCTACAATCTACTCTTACTCGGAAAAGTACTGTTAAAAGTACTAATGTAATGATACAATATGTGTTAAACTATTTTTGTCAACCAGTGCACTGCAGCTGGTGTAACATGCAAGTGTGACTGCATATAATCTGGGATTCTACCCATGCATGAAACAAATGCAAAGAGAAAAAATTGTGGCACTACCCATGTATACCTAGGTGTCCCATACAGTATACTCACACCCCTTGCTACTGTAATGATAGCACAAAGAAGCATTTTATGTACAGGAAAATAAATACACTTATTAAAGATGTCATTATTCTGCTATTTCATCAGATTGGAATGTGATCACTGGTTACCAGGGCTGAGCTATGCTTAGCAGGTTTCAGCATTGCTTAAATGTAAATGCTAAGCAGATTTGTGCAGTGATTAGTGAAGCCAACATGGTGTAAGAGCCTATTCGTTTAACCATATGTTAGCACCGCTTGCCATTGTGCAAACCCACGCAAACATGCTTAAAGCTGCTCAAAACTGCCTTAATCACTCTGTATCCAACAGTCCTTGTTCTGCCTAACAACAAAATAAACAGCCCTTTCAGGTCTTGAACTCAGGACTCTGCACACCATAGTCAAAGTAATTTACCAGTAAGCTACCTCAGCTGCATGGCTTTAGGATGTTTTCTCAAACATACCCTTCATTACAGCCAGTTTACAATAGGGAAGAGACACTGTGAAATTAGGAAGGATTGGTATCTATAAATACATATATCTGAATAGAAACATACATATAGAGAGAGAGGAATATGTAGGGAGATCCATATATGTCTACAACAATATAGATATATTACCAATAAATACTGAGGTATGTGTGTGTGTGTGTGTGTGTGTGTGTCTGTGTGTGTGTGTGTGTGTGTGTGTGTGTGTGTGTGTGTATATATATATATATATATATATATATATATATATATATATATATATATGCATACATGTCCCAAAATGCCCATACAAACATACGCTGCTGATAGACCACCCATAACTGGGGCAGCATGCACAGTTGGATACAAAAGCAGCCATGACACTCATATCTGCCCACCCCTACAGGCCAAATAAATAAGTGAACAGTACACTGCTACAAAATCATGATAGGCCAAGCACAATGGCCAGACATACAACAACTTTCTAGCAAAGCAAATAAAATGTCTGAACACAGCAAAGTGAAATACAACCAGCCAGTAATTTATACATTTTTATTATACTCTGATGTCTTACTCAAAGCCTTCAAGGAGTAAAACATTACCAGAAATACATGCATTAGTCACAAGAAGCAATTAACACCTAATTACATAATTAAATACACAGCCTCCAATTAAACTCCTCATTTAACCCCCTATGGAATAAAGTATCACAGTTAATATTAATACATTGAATCTGTACATAACAGTTGTCCTTTTATGAATGTTTCATCAAACTGAGGCACAGACTTTTTTCAAAAACAGTACCTTGAAATCCACTACTGTCCCCATGGTGAGATTTATTCAAATGTACGGCTATAGAACTGTCATCTTTTTTATCAGTAATATGTCTCACATGTTCTAACTGCCTAGTTTTAAAACATGTGCTACTGTCCCTAACATAAAATATGTTACAAGGGCATCTAAGAGCATTCTCTATATACCAACCTCTTGAATGTACTGACTTCAACATGTTTCCCAGCCTTTCCCCTCAGAAGTAATGACAACACTAAATAATGATAGACATATTACTACCTATCAACATACCTATCAATCTACTATTGTATGACATCTGGACAAAGCCTGACATAATTGGGGGACAAAGACCCAAATACCTGGCCATACTTAAAATACTGTTGTTATACACTGAGAAACCTGCTGGTGTTACAGGGTTTGTTGTAGGATATATTTTCCGAGGGATATAAAGTCAGAAAAACAAATGGATGTAAACATTTACATAATGCAATCACCAGACTATGCTACTGATTTGACAAGGACAACATCTCTCTGGGGAACAGTCCAAACATAACATGCTAACCTGTGGCCATTATGTGGATGGCCCTACAGTTGAGAGCTATGCAGAGACAGAATTTTGTCAGAATGAAACCCATGCAGAAGTAGCATGTTCAGACAAACCCTGTTAAACTAGCAGTATTCCAAACATATAACAACAATACTCACATTCTACCCCTAAGTCTTTAACCTTCTCCACCATTTAGTTGGCTTGTCTCCACAAGTCTTGTTATAAAAGGTAGTAGCTCACACAACTCCAGGATGTCTTCCTCACAAGTAAGGGAAAGGGCCAATGCCCACACGGAGTACGCATTTATAGGAGTGTGTTGCCATGACATTGGCTATTGGAAGACCTACACAGCTGTTCTGCATGCAAATAGCAAGTGGGGAACCCCAATAGGTGCACAGGCCACCACCTGGTCATGAACATCTCCTACAAAAGCTATGCTGCTAACTATTCAAACCAGTTATATCCCTGTAGTGCATAGAGAGAGAGAAAACAAAACACAAACTGGAAAAGAGAAGAAAGAAAAAAATGTAAGTGGAACATGTAAGCATGTAATTGAATGTAGTACTTGGTCTGTAATAATGGGAAATATGATTTGGAGGAATATATGTCCCAACAAGACTTGCTGTACTAATTTCCTGCTGAACAGCTACTATGGCCATAGCATTTGGCCCTCTCTGCAGTGGGAGATATCACAGACACACCTCTCAACTGTACAGATCTTCACAGAATGTCCACATTTTACCATCATAGTTTTTTGTCTGTTCCTCCTGAAATCTGTACTTTTCTGGCAAATAGCTGAGGATTAAAGTAATCAAGTAATGATAAACACTTGAGTTTAAGACTCCACATCCTTCAGAATATTCATGGTGATGAAAAATGTATCATTCTACAAACTCCCTATGTTAGTAACAGGGATATTTTAAATCTAGTTAACTACCTTTATAGCCTCCTTCCTCCCTACGGTGTTCAGGTTACTATGCTCAACACTAAACCAGAATTCTATCCAGTAAGTCTGTATTTTTCCACCTTAACTGAAATACAGAGTATCCTGTCCTACAGCTATATACTGAGATCTTCTCCCCTAGAAAACAGCAACAGAATATTGCTGCAAATAGTCTGAAACAAAACTTCTGTCCAGTAAATCTGTATTTTCCACCTTAACTGAAATACAGAGTATCCTGTCCTACAGCTATATACTGAGATCTCCTCCCCCAGAAAATGGCAACAGAATATTGCTGCAAACAGTCTGAAACAAAGTATGTTAGATGTTTCTGTAAATTCCAGACCTGCTACAATCTATTAAACTATTCTGTTATTTAGGCAGTGTACCTGGGAAAACCTGTTGAGCACTGTACTTTAAATGACCAGCTGAACAATTCCCCTCTCTTCCAGCATTTTTCCATTCCCTTTCAGCTATTGAAACCCTATGCAGAACACTTAATTATTTTTATTAAACCCTGTAATGCTCCTACCCATCTCCCAGTACTCCATAAGGGCTCAAAAGGAAAATGCCATGGAAGGGTCTATCCTACCTTGTATTATGATTGTATTTTACTAGCTTTTTCCCTTTAAATTGGCTGTTAAACCTACTTATAGTCTTCCTTCATCAAATGCATTATTCAGTGTCCTGGATATAGCCCTCCCATCCCCCCTATTACCTCACATCCTACCTTAGTCTATATCTGCCTCCTAGAGCCTTGGGTGCCATTTTTAAATCTAGTTCACTACCTTTCTAGCCTCCCTCCTCCCTACAGCGTTCAGGTTACTGTGCTCCACAGTAAACCAGGTATAGTTTGCCAATATCTTCTTATATTCTGTAGAAACGGTGTTTAAGTGACTGTTACAATATCACTGTCATGGTTTAGCTGTTAAAATGTACTCTACACTGTGGTTTAGTTGTTAAAATGTACTCTAAGCTGAACTTGATTACTTGCTACTAGTGTATGCTCTCTGTACACATGTTCTCATGCATGCAAGACACAGTGCTAGGCACTGTTCTCACTTTTATTCTGCTGGGGTCATTAAAGTCAACTAAGTTACTTTCATGCTGAATGTTTTTTTTGCTTTACAACATTGTTCACTCGCAAAAACAGCGCTAAGCACTGTTCTCTGAATTATTCTGCTGCAAGATATATTGTTCACTAAGCCACTAAAATGCTAAATGTTGTATAGTTCAATATATGGATCTCTTGCATGACACAGCACTAAGCACTGTTCTTGGCTTTATTCCACTGAAGCTATGTGGCACTAAGCTACTTTTATGTTAAATGATATGTGTGTTATAGTGATTTAATATCCAACTATATGAATTGAATTGCTATCATTTAAGGAGTCTCTAGAAAAGACGTTTTAGCAAGGTAAAGATGGACAATATTGTGCATTTGTTCAGAATTGTGTTTTTTACTGCTTAGGTTAGTTATCTCTTATGTGTAACTCAGTAGCATTGAAAGTTGCTACAATCACAACTATAGTTCCACATAACCTTATTCTTTTTCTGCTCTTCCCTTTTTCCTCCTAGAATTCTATCCAGTAAATCTGTATTTTTGCACCTTAACTGAAATACAAAGTATTCTGTCCTACAGCTATATACTGAGATCTCCTCCCCCAGAAAATGGCAACAGAATATTGCTGCAAACAGTCTGAAACAAAGTATGTTAGATGTTTCTGTAAATTCCAAACCTGCTACAATCTATTAAACTGTCCTGTTATTTAGGCAGTGTACCTAGGAGACCCTGTTGAGCACTGTACCTTAAACGACCAGCTGAACAATTCCCCTCTCTCCCAGAATTTTTCCCTTCCCTCCCAACTATTGAAACCCTATGCAGAACACTTAATTATTTTTTATTAAACCCTGTAGTGCTCCTACCCATCTCCCAGTACACCATAAGGGCTCAACATGAAAATGCCACGGAAGGGTCTATCCTACTTTGCATTATGGTTGTATTTTACTAGCTTTTCCCTTTAAATTGGCTCCTAAACCTACTAATAGGCTTCCTTCATCTATTGCCCGCTTTGCTCCCCTCCCTGCTCCCAATTTCCACCTGCCCCCAGTGGTCCTACCTTTATTACAAACAGTAACCACTCCCACCTTTCAAGCAACCTATAACATCACTACACCTATACTACCTCCTACAGCTTCTCACTACTATCCCTCCTCCTCAGCTAATATGTACAAGCACACCATACCTATACTCACTGCATGCACACTCTTTACATACATCACATCTTACCAAACCTCCACCATTCCTGCACTCAACCACTACCACTATATCACCACACAGACCACCACTCATATCCCACCTCTACTCTACTACTCTCCCATCAGGTCAAAAACCTTCCCGATACAACCTCTATATAGACTACAGACCACAATACCTAAACTAAAAACAACCCCACAACTTAACGTAACAACCCTTCCACCATACCTATTACCCACAGAATACAATCAAAAAACTTCCCTTATAAGCAAGCATATCCATAAATTGATAAAACTAATAATCTCATCCATATCCAACCTAGCACTCAGTGGAGACATCCATCCCAATCCTGGCCCCTCAATCTCCAACCCCTTCCCTCATAATCAAACTACAAACCACATCTTCTCCCAAATCACAGCGAATAGAAAGCCAACCAACCTCCTTCTGATAAGCTTAAATATTAAAAGTATATGCAACAAGGTGCATGAACTCCATGCCACCATAGACTTCTACTCCATTTGATGTAGCGATCCTTACAGAAACATGGTTAAAACCACACATTACTAATGAGCAAATCCTCCCTACCGGTTACAATACACTAAGAGTAGACCGACTAAAAAAAAGGAGGTGGTATAGCTATAATATTTAAACAACATCTAGACATCCAGACCTTAAAGTTAGCAGCTCCCCAAATAGGTAAGGAAGAAATAATATATACCAACCTTAAAATAAACCAAATTAAAACCATTAACATAATAAGTTGCTACTTCCCACCTGGCCAAAACATCCCTCCACTTGAAAACCTCCTCAGCTGGACTACCCACCACCTACCCCAAGAAACTTTAATTCTAGGAGACTTCAACACTGACTGGCAATCCTGTTCTAGCAACCACCCACCCCATCATGTAAACCTTCATGGCTTCACCCAACTAGTCCAGTCACCTACTAGGATAAATAAAAACTCCAACAAACACACTACCCTTGATTGGATACTAGTCAATAAGAGCCCCCAGTCATATATAGCAGGCTTCCTATCTGACAGCCTCAGTGATCACTCCCCAACCTTCCTACTATGAAAGAACCTTTATAAAGTGAAACCCATCATCTACCATGAAATACGCAAAAAAACTAACTTCATCTCTCTCCCATTCAGCTCATCCCTAAAAGACTGTAACTGGCAATCCCTAAAATACCTCAAACTAGATGACGCAGTTGACTACTTTAATAAAACATTCCTAAGCATCCTTAATTACCACGCCCCCATAAGACGTTCCTGAACTAGAGCCCAACCATCCCCATGACTACTAAAAAAACACTAAGTCTGAAATGAAAAACAGGGCTAAAGCCTGGGACAACTGATGCAAACCAAAAACCCCTGTACTAGGCAAAAATTCCTAAAACTACACAATAGAACCAAAAAGCTTATAAAACCAGACAAAATCCTGTGCTACCAGTCTGCCCTTACCTCCTCCCAACATAACACAAACAATTCTGGTCCTCAATAAACTCCATCCTCCACCCAGGTAAAGTAAGTACACCCACTCCTAACTTAACTCACTCCTCCGAAAATATTGCTACCTCTTTCAACAATCACTTCACACAAACCATACTATCACTTGTTAGACAACACAACCCCCCCATAAACACACACCATCAACTACAACTAACAATCTCCACACTAGCTTTTCTTTCTCTCCTGTTCCTACCTCCAAAACAAAACAACTATTAACTAAACTTAAACCCACCAGATTAGCAGCAGACAGCCTCACAAGTGAATACCTTCAACTTGCAGCTGACGCTCTAGCCTACCCAGTATCACTCATGATTAACAGATCTCTGTCAGAAAGTTACGTTCCCACATTATGGAAAGTCTCACACATAATTCTCCTACACAAAGGAGGCCCCTCCACAGATCTAACCAATTACTACCCCATAGCTATTCTCTCACCACTCTCCAAAATACTAGAGAGATGCATCCATTCTCAAGTCTCAGATCACCTCCTTGCTAACAACCTCCTCTCCAACACACAACATGGTTTCTGACCTAACCATAGCACCACCACCTCCTTACCCTCTTTCTTTAACACTATCCTACAAAATAAAAATGCAGGTTATCTCTCCTCAGCTACCTTCCTAGACCTCTCTAAAGCTTTTGACATGGTCCCATACAAACAAATCATCTCTGTTCAAAATAACCTATCCTTCTCTCAACCAGTCATCAACTGGTTTCAGAGTTACCTATCTGACTGCGAACAAGCAGTTGTTTGGCAGGATGACCTATCGCCCCAACTACCAGTCTCCATAGCGGTTCCCCAAGGGTCCATCCTGGGACCCCTAATCTTCTCTATTTTCACCACTAATCTAGCCTCAGCCACAACACATGGCACACTCATACAATATGCAGATGACTCAACCATCATCTGCACAGCCCCCTCCCTACCTGAACTGCAAAAATTCACACAGGAAGCATTTTTCTCTATTGAAACTTGGTTATTCGATGCCCAACTAATACTCAACCCAAACAAAACAAAATTACTAATCTTCCAACCCACCAGACTTACCCTAGACAGCTCTCACTTTAACATCACAGCAAAAGACAACACCACCATCCATCCTACAGAACACACCAAATTACCAGGAGTAGAAACAGACAATAAACTGAACTTTGACATTTGCATTTCCATGAGCACTAAAAAAGTGCACAAAAAACTAGGAGCATTATATAGAAATCAGCAACTACTTACCAAAGCAGCTAAAATTTTCAGTAGCAAACTCTCATCTTATCTCCACCCTACTCTACGCCTCTCCAATATTTACTAACCTTAGACAATGCGACTTAAATAAGCTGGAAACTTGCTACAACAAAAATCGTCAAATTTGCCACAAGGGCTTCCTACCGCACTCATCACTGTCTCTCACTAGTAGAACTGGGCTGGCTAGAGCTCCCCCACCTTCAATGGTACCAACTCGCACTCGCCCACAAACTAATAATAAACTAATAAACCAGCCACTAAAAGTCCCATCCCTCCAGAATCTACTCCAACCCTACATAACCACGAGACCACTAAGATCCAGCCACAAAAACCTCCTTCCTCCTACAGGTCACAAGAATCAATAACTCTGCTGGAGAAGCATTATTCTCCTGCACTATAGCCAAACTCTGGAACTCCCTCCCATCCTCAATTACCTCTGTAACGTCTTGCACCCCCTTCAAATCCTTACTACAATCACACTTAAAAACTTGCCCTCTAATATCATCCACTCCACCCACCCAATAACTCTCTTGGCCTCCTATCAACAACCTACTCTTATCAAGCTTGGCTACTCATGTTACTAGCTACCTACCACATAGTGCTAACTTCTTGTAGCAACAACTACTAATGGCTGTTATGTACCTCAACAACAGATTGTATCACTTGTTCACTGATGAATCTCAACTACATTTGTAACCATGTTTCGTATATGTTGCCATATTTTAAAATTGTACTATGTTCTACAGCTGTTTTACATCTATGTTTTAGTTTTGTCTTAGTCCTTCAGATGGACTAATGTCTATATTTTTAATGGTATGTTTTTTAACTGAATAATGTAAGCAATAAATGTGGAGCTTTTCTCCCTGGGCCTCCACTAAAAATGGACCTGTGTCCAGTCAGACTCTCCCAGTCAACAAATGTAAATAAATAAAATATTTAATGTTTGTCCCTATTTATCTCTCCATCATTTTAGGCTTTGTCCAGATGTGATGCTCTGAGAGGTTGCGAGGTAGGATCACAGCTCAGGAGCCTGACTCACCTTGGGAAAGGACAGCTCATATATGACAACTGCGGGTGTGTCTGTCAAACAGTTTTGACTGTGCCACACTAGGCCAGTTAATGGGATGTTGTCCATATCCATGTTACCTCTGAAAATGAGTATGACACATGTTTGTCTTGTAAAGCTAAGAGAACTATATAGGGCATGTGTGTTGAACTGCATGTGATATATCGAATTAATAACATTCAACTGTACACTGTTCTGCTGGACAATAAGCACATTTGTGACTGATATTTGTAGTCACATACACATATACCTGTGTTATGTCAGCCAAACCACTGGCAGGTCTGTGAGCAATGACTTTGTAAAATAATAGCCTACTTATGACTGTTGGACATCTTCCAGGTAATCACAGTGATGTCAAAGCCTAATGTGCAATCAATGTACTAATGTATGGTGCAGCTATATTAATACAGTATCGATACTGATGCCCCCTTTTGTCACCCATTTATGTGTGCTGTTGTCCATTCATACTGCTATAACTGGTTGAGAAGTTTGATTGAGCAGCAAGACTGTAAATACAGTGTGTCACACTAACATAGAACAGAAATGTATACCAGGTATCCCCTGAGCACATGTATGTATACATATATTCAGCTGGAAGGCACAAAACTAATCACATGGGTTTCAAGCAGTCAGGTATAAAGGTTGTGCATGTTGCCCATGTGTGTAATATCAGTGTTAGTGCATACAACAGACATAAATGTGTACAGCTACTGGTTGTTGCATTGCCGTGACACTGATATGGGTATTAGAGTAGGCATGATTATCAGATATTAATCAGAGAAGTGTCCTCTATCCATGCCTACCACTACCAGCTATCTCAACACCTATATACAGTGGATATCACAAGTGTACACACCCCTGTTGGAATGCCAGGTTTGTGTGCTGTATGACAATCAGACCACAGAAGATCATTTCATAATGTTTCTCATCTTGAATGTGACCCCTGACCTGTACAATTCCATTGAAATACAATCAAAGGTGGTGAGCAACTATTGCCAAGTGAAGATGTGCCATGATGTTAGAGTCCAAACCAAGACGAATGAATGGTTTAACCATCTCAAGAGGTGCATACACAACATATCAGTTTAACAGTGTGCACACTCATTCAACTGGCTTAATATACTGATTATTATTTCCATATGTTTTCACAGACCAGATTGTTATGTTTTCAATTCAATTGTACAGGCTATAGGTCACATTACAGGTGGGAATTGTTTTGAAATGAGTTATTGTGGTGTCATGTTCCAATTGCACAAATACTGGGCATTGTAACAGGGGTGTGTACCCTTTATATCCACTGTAGCTATATGGACTCAGCAGTAACTGACCTGTATAACCAGCCTCCACCAAGGTAGAGTAATCCTCTTTGGTGGACTGCAGCAATACACAAACCACATAATAGGTTGCTACATTGGCTGTACAGGGACACATAGATGCAGGCAACAACCTGGAAGCAAGTCCAGCTATATCTGAGCAAGCATGTAAGTTCACAGGTGACTTCCTGTAAGGCTGACTATGACTACAAATCAGACATATCCACACCACCAAGGACAATTGCAACTGTGTCTCCACATATGTTGTAAGTCTCAGAGGAAACAACACAATTCACCCTGTACTGGGTGTAAAGAACACCTCATACATGCATGTCATGGATATAGGCAACCTGCATCACACAGGTTAGGTGGGAATATTGCCACTCTGTCCATCCCAGTTGTACAGGGGGATATGCACATAAACCACACTCCTCCCCTCAGCAATATTGAGCATGTACATATTGCCTACTGATGGCAACAACAGCATATCTCCATGGGGGATAACAGGATCACTGTCTGCCCCCTACATGAACTCAGGCATGTTCTCACAGCTCTATCACACACTACAGTCAAACACAGACCTGCCACCATCCACACACCATCCATATGGAAGATGCCCACTGTCAACCCTCTACACAGAAATTAATGGAGAATAGAGGATTATGCAATCAAGTGTCCAATATTGGGGGGAATAAGATAGCTCAGGAACAGGAATGTAATGAAAGCTGCTATAGCCATGATAGCTTGGAGATTTATGGTATAGTGTGGATTATTTGCAATTAATATCCACTGTTGATGTGCAATTTCACAACCGTATGAGGTCCTGTGACCTTTTTTCTGTTTATGCCTTCCAGGTAACATACAGAGGGCTCACCTACCAGCATTCTTTGTTGGGATAACTGACATCATCACCCAATATGTGATTTGACATTATGCCCTGTTATTTGGATGGAGAGCAGAAAGTGTGCAGGAGAAGACCACCCTGTGGAACAGTGTGGTCCACAGGGTAAATGATGCCGGCCTGCACAGCAGAACTTATGAACATGTGCAGCATCAGACCACCAACCTCATCCACCATACCCGTCAATGGGCTGCTGCTGTAGTGAGAGACTGGCTAGCCACAGGTGGGGGACCAGCCATCCAACACCTAGTGACACCCACTGAGGAGCTCCTCACCAAATGTAGAGCACCCACCCAACGCATAAGCCATGAAGCTGAAGGAAGAATTGTGGAGGTGGTTTCACACACACACTGGATGAGGAGTGTGCAGGTAAGGGCCCAGTGGGGATTAGTACACTAATGCATCAGACATACATGTATCTGCATTGTATCTACATCCATGTGTCAGGTCCAATTGCAGTTGTGGATGGGGTTTTCTAATGCACAGAGGTGCACATCTATGGTGAGGACAGGACATTGTGTATTATTGTGGTTAGTACTGTAGATGTGCAGACATGCTGCATCCATCCTGTACCAAGGCCACATGTGAGTCTGCTGACAATAACTCACTCTCACACCTATCTAGGACCCTCTGGTCTGCATATGGGACAGCAGCCTGAAGCTGGTGAGTATGACATTGTTCTGTTTCCTGGCAATACCCCAGGCATGTGAAGCACATGCAATTTACCATGCACACAACCATCAGTGATAGCTATATTGCTTTATGTAATAGCTATATATTGCTGTTTGTGCATGTTCACTTGTGCTGGGGTTAACTGCATTGCATCACAGTGGTCACTACTGGGGCCTATCTAATGTGAGCTCAACATTCCTGTAGCATACCTCACAACTTGTCAGTGCCAAGACGTCTGGACAGAGGCCAGCAAAATGGGCTGGAAAAACTACCTAAGGTAGGGACATGTGTGACACATTAGTGGTATACAGTGGATATATATTGTGTACACACCCCTGTTAAGATGCAAGGTGTTCCTGTTACATACTATTTAGGACCACAATATGTCAGTCCACACCTCTTCCAGCCTTTAATGTGACCCATAACAGGAATAGTTCACTTGTAAAACCAAGCATCTGGACTCATGTATTGCACCTACAAGGCTGGCCACTTGTGAGGGCAGCAGATGTATCAGCATGATGTTTCAGTCAGGTATGATACCTCATGCTGACATATGTTTCAGCACACTCACTGTGGCCTATTTGGATGCAATATCACATACATGGTCATTGTTAAGGCACACAGACCACTTCCAACCATGTATAGGTTGCAAACATATGTATATTCCAGTCACATCTGTACATAGGACTGTACAATGTTTTAACCTGCTGCATGTGAGGCAGATGCTGTTAACACACTATATAAAGTAATGGGAGCAGGAGGTGATCACCAGCCATGTATGGTATACACATCAAAATGGTATAAGTCACATAAGATATGATCCTCACACACACACACACACACACACACACACACACACACACACACACACACACACACATACACACACAGTTTCCAGCATTGGGATTAGACCGCTTGCCTATTGAGGTATTTCTACTATAGTGCTATGCAGTTATTAGACGTGCCACAGAGCTTATACATTTCCACTTATTCCAAAGGTACTTCTAAGATGGATGACATCAACAGGACTACTAACTTGGATTGAGGGGAAGTGTAAAGGGTAGTACACAGGCTAAAAATGGTGTAACCCACACACAACATGATTCTCACACAAGCACATCCAAACAGTTGACAGTAAGGTGATTAAAACTCTGCCTATCTAGTTATTGTTACTACAGTGCTACACAATTATCAGATGCACCACAGAGCTGATACATTTCTACTTACACAAAAGGTACTTTTAAGGTGGATGACATTAACAGGACTACTAAATTGGAGTGAGGGGAAGTGCAAAAGGTAGTACACAGGTCAAAAATGGTGCAACCCACACACTACATGATTCTCACACAAACACACACACACACACACACACACACACACACACAAACACACATCCAAACAGTTGCCAGTAAGGTGATTAGAATTCCTGCCTATCTAGTTATTGTTACTATAGTGCTACACAGTTATCAGATGTGCCACAGATCTGATACATTTCCACTTAGTCCACAGGAACTTCTAAGGTGGATGACACCAACAGAACTACTAGATTGGGGTGAGGGGAAGTGTGAAGTCTAATACAAAAGTCAGAAATGGTATAAGCCAGAGAAAACATGATTTGCACACACTTACCAGACTTTGGATTAGAACTCCTGCCTCTCTAGTTATGTGTACTATAGTGCTACGCAGTTACCACATGTGCTACAGAGCTTACTGAATTTTCACATGGCCAAAGCTGCTAACTGCACAGCTGCAGTAAAGTATTACAGGTGGCAGACAGTCTGCTTTCTGTTCCACCCTTACACCATGCTAGTGCTTTCTGTCTTGCACTTCAACTAGCATTATGGCTTGGCACTTCACCAGGTTATTGTATCAAGAAGTGTGGCACACCAGGGAGCCATCAGCAGTACTCATTCATCACAGATGTAGCCCCAGTACTTACTAGTTATGTCCACCCCTCCTGGCATGTTTAAAGGGCAGTTGTCTGTGCTTTAACCCATTAACCTGGTCCACTTGTCCATTCTGAGGCACTGTTGCAACTGCCTCATGTACACAGACAACCCTTCCCTCTAAGCTCAAAACACTCAGGCCTGTGAGTGTTACCCATATATCACCCAATGTGGACATGTGCACTCTCCAGCAAAGACTGGACTAGCAGGTCAAGAGGATAAGATCAATACCTGCACCACACCATGTGGAATATGTAGCTCACCATGACACCCACTTTGACAGCCATGACATACAGTGGAAAGCCACACACCCACCTTCCCAGAGACACTCAATGGACATTTACCCAAACACAGACCAGCAAGACAGACACCCACTTAGACACAACATGGAACATACCAAGGAACACATATTTAACCTACACAGTGTGCCCCTCAACCTAAGCTCATAAGGCTAACCACCTTGCACAATACAGTGATCATGGGTAACTCAGTACTGAGGCGCACACATATCCCACTCACTAAGTTGAATATGGAGCAGGTAACAGCCAAATATCTATCACATGCCAGTATCCAACACATGGCACAGCCAGTCATGGCACTCCAAAACAACTACGAGTATCACTCTGTATCCATGTGGGTATGAACGACTTGGGACATACCTCCCTGGAGTACATGACAAGAGACATGGTTGAACTCTCTGATTATGTGGTCCAGGCAGGTGTGACAGTAGCCATGAGCAGTGTACTGCCGTCACCCACAATGATACAGCAGTACTATCAACAGATGATTGACTGCAACATTGGCTTATGCATTTTGTGTCATTCTCAGGGGATTCAGTAACTCTCAGCTTGGGATGACATGATTGACAGAACCCAATGCTTTCCACAGATGTCCTACATCTGTCAGCACTGGGTTTCCGGGTACTGGCTAAGTGTCTTGCCACCGCTATGATGCCTTATCAGGCAGTGTTCCTAATGTAATTACCACCATAACAGCTAAACATGTATACAATCTGAGGGTCATGCTGCTCAACAATAGACATCTGTCAGGATACAGTCATTCAAAGCACTTGTTGGAGTGAAGGACACGTCTTCTGTAATGGAGAGGTGGTTTACAGCAGCAGACAGCAGACCTGCAGTATTAGGCTATGATGCATTCCACAGCTGTCATCCCCCAAACATGGACTACACCACACCAATACAGGTGGTGTTGTCTCCGTATTCATTATAGCTAGGAACACCTCCAGAGTAGTATCCCAGCATAATGCACTGGAGATACATCCGGAACAACTGCCTTGGGGTAATAGTGCAATCCAGACCATAGCCTGCTATGGGTTCACATCTATGTCCCTAGACTGTCAATGCATATTCCTCAACACCCTGCCATCTATGAAGGTCCAACGCAACACTAACATAGTATGAGACTTCAACTACCCCTCCATCAACTGGGGAAAGTAGCAAAGTGCCAGTAAAGTGGCTGAACAGTTCTGGGGTTCATTTCCAATGCCCTGGACCAGCTCATACTGACCCCCGGTTGAGGATGCAACAACCTTGACCTGAGTTGACTACATAAATATGGGACTGCTGCTCATCCACAGTTGTCAATCCCTGCATGGTGAGATCCACACAGGCTATAATCAACATAGAACTCAACATGTCAGCCACACACCCCCACAGAGGTAACCACCTTGCAAAACTTCTCCAAAGCTGACTTTACAGCCATGAAAACAGGGGTGAATGACTACACTGCACCCATGGCAATGGTAAATAGCTGCATGACTGTGGAAACATACACATGTATACACAAACAGGTACATGAATGCATGGTACTAGCCAGAGCCAACAGAACCCAGACACTGTCCTCCAAACACTGGGGGACAATGTGATGGTCCCCTGCCATTACTAAAGTGTACATCAGAAGGAGAACACTGTTGCAGAGAAAGGTGGTGTCCCATGACTGTTGAACTCCATTATTAGCCTCAAACACAACTTCAGATCCCTCACGGAATCCCCTACAGGCATCTATGACAGCAGACATGCAGCAGACACTGCTGACAATCACAACAGCCTTTGATGGTTATATCAACAACCTGCACAGCATTAAACACAAGTACTGTGAGTTACTGCACAATGCTAATACCTATCCTGAGACAATAGATATTGGCCACAGTCTTGGCATCACATTCAGTGCCAGCTTTTCCCCTCTCTTCCCCCACAAGTGAAGTGCTGAGTGAATGTGTTCTCACATGCTGTATCCCATTTCTGTTCTAGGTGTCTGTGTGTCACCAGGATGTGGCCCTGCAGCAAGACCATGGGGTATAGCAGTGTGGTAACATATTCACCATGTCATAGGCAAGGTACAGCTGTATGTGCATGGAAATCCCTGGTCTGTAACACAGTGATTGCATATGCCTCACAGATTATAGGGCTGAGGGTTGTACATAGGTATATGTTGATTTACATCTGTTGTAGAATGGAGAATTGTATGTATTGTGGTTTGGACACACATCCAATTGCTAATAACGACAGCCACAGGGGATAGTCATCAACCAAACACACTGAGATTACTATTCACACACACACACACACACACACACACACACACACACACACACACACACACACACACACACACACACACACACACACACACACACACACACACACACACACACACATCACATATTTGCCAGTACTGAGATCCATAGGTTAATTGCTTCATAGGTGTGTAGTAGGTAAATGGGCCTGAAGGCTCTATAAGGCTAGCCCAAGGGAATACCCTGGCATCAGGCCACATGAAAATAGTCCCTAATGTGGCTCAGGAGTATAGTCACTGGAGTGGTCCCCAGGGGTGGGTATTGTATTCCCCATCCACTCATCCAGATTTCTATTGTGGGTGGCCAGTGATGTGCACTGCTTCACATGTATGTGATTTGTATTCCATAACATGGACAGTGTCTCGGTTGTGCACATTTCCCACGTGCATGTTATTTTAAGTGTCGAAGTGTGCTTGAGGTCTCTGGGCCATGTTGTGTGGACAGATTGGTATTTTCAGAAGTAACATTCTTGACCTCATTTGATGAGACATAGCTATGTAACTGAGGTAATGATTGCACCTACATAGACAGTATGATACAGGGATTCATTGGAGTTATTGGAGTCTGTCCATACAGGGCGTGTGTATAAGGCATGGTATTCTCTTTGTGGGGTATGTTTGCAGACTCTACAGTTGTTGCAGGTGTCCAGTGAGGAACATGGCAAAAGGGCCACTGTACACATTGATTGGGATACTGAGGGGATGGAACAGGGTGCCATGTCCTTTTACTTGCTGGATAACATACACTCAATCAGGTGATGTAACACATCAAAGTACTTTCTGATGTCAGTGGCACTGTTATGGTCAACAGGCAGCTGACTGTCAACCTGTGTTTCCCATTCTGTTATAATAACATCACTGTTCAGTGGACTACCACCAATGTATTACTTCATGTGAGCCATGGTGTTCCCAAAGGTCATGGCGACACATCTCTTGGCATTGAGGTAATGTCCAGGATTCTGACAACAGTCATAGGTGTCAAGTGCCCTTTGGGCATGATGTCAACATCACATGGATTGGGAATGCCACCAACTACATTACTGTTACATGGAAACATTATCAGCCAGGGTGCCTTTTTGTTCTCCTGCACCTCATAAGAGTAGATCCCAAACATGAGAGGACATGGGTCTGTACCCTGCGTGACACCAGTCATGTCTGATCATTGGTTCAACATGGAGTCCACTGCAATCACACTGTGGGTACTATCTGTGAGGCAATTTGCAGGAGAACTACTGATATAGTGGTTGCTGCTTAGCCAAGTGTGTATGTGTATGATTCCTGAGGGGAGAATGGTCTCTGATTATTAGAAGAGTTGCCTATATTGTTAACTAATCCATACCTTCACATAGTCATTGCACATGGCTACACATTTAGGGCTGTGGATTGTCTACACCAATCCCTACGGTGTTTGACAACTATTGGCCTTGTAATATGGACACTGGGACATATACCAGGTCCTCAATATAATAATTTAGCAAAACCCACCCCTCAATGGATCCTGGTATTACACAATCACACCAACACCCACACAAGACACTGATCACACACACACACACACACACACACACACACACACACACACACACACACTTGCCAGTACTGAGTTTTGAGCCCCTACCTAGCTATGTATTGCTTCTACAATGTTACTGATTTATCACATGCACCACTGAGTTTATAGGATGGATGTTGTCCATCCCAAGGTACTTCTAAGGTGAGAAACATCACCAGCCCTTGTAAATACTACCATTGGGTGATGTAGTGGGTGAGAGATTTCACAAACAATTTTATCCTACACGGACATTTACATTTGCCAGGAGTGAGGTTCAAATCTCTATCTAACTGTGTTCTCAGACCTATAGATTAGGCATTTACCACATGCATCACTAACCTTACAGGGTTTAGGGTTGCCAACAGGTACTTCTAAGGTGAATGATATCTGCGGAACTGCTAAAATCAGGAACTGAGAAGTGTACTGGGTGTAAATGGGGCCAAAATCTTTAAGGTACGGACACATATATGTAGATACATGTACACACACACACACACACACACAAACACTTGCCAGGAATTATATTCAAACCCCCACCTATGTAGTTATTGCTCCTACGTTGTTCCGCATTTATCACATGTGCCCCAGAGTGTATAGGTAGAACAGTGTCCAAACATACCTCTAAGGTGAGTGACATCAGCAGCAGTGCTAAAAGAGGGGTAAGGGAAGTGTAGTGAGTGTGAATGGCCTCAAAATCAGGTCAGTACAGAGGCATACACACTCTCTTACACAAACACATTTGCACAGTTGCCAGGACCTGGATTAGAGCTCCTACCTAATGAGTTTGCTATATTATAGTATTATGCAGTTATCATAAGCACCACACAGCTTATATATTGGAGAGATGTCCAAAGGTATCTTTGAAGGTGAGTGACATTAGCAGCAGTGCTAAAAGAGGGGTGAGGGAAGTGTAGTGAGTGTGAATGGCCATAAAATCAGATCTCTGCAAAGATACACACACTCTCTCATACAAACATTTTCACAGTTACCAGGATTAGGATTAGAACTCCTACCTAACTAGTTTGCTACACTATAATATTATGCATTTATTGCAAACGCCACAAAGCTTATATGTTAGGAAGCTGTCCAAAGGTATCTTTGAAGGTGAGTGACATCAGCAGCAGTGCTAAAGGAAGGCTGAGGGAAGTGTAGTAAGTGTGAATGGCTACAAAATCAGGTTTCTACAAACACACACACACTCTCTCTCTCACACATTTTCACAGTTGCCAGGACCAGGATTAAAACTCCTACCTGACTAGTTTGCTACATTATAGTATTACGCAGTTATTGCAAGCTCCACAAATCTTAAGGGACTGCAAGCTACTCAAAGGGTTATTTCAGGGTGACTGACATCAGCAGGAGTGCTAAAGTAGGGCAATGGGGAGTGAAATGAGTGTGAATGGCCTCAACCACATTCATCTAGAAACACACACACTCACACACAACTTTACATTTGACAAGACTAAGATTACAATTGCTACATGGATACTTATTTGTACTGTAGTGTTACATTGTTATCACAAGCGCCACTGAGACTATAGGGCTGAGGGCTAACCAAAGGGATTTCTAAGGTGAATGACATCAGCACATCATGTGATATAGGCCAATGGGATGTATACTGGGTGAGAAAGGCCTCATAATGGGATTCTATCTTTTGCTGCCTGTCTCTCTCTTCCCCACATCTTTGTTTGACATATTATATTATGTTGGCCTTAGATATGTGTGGGAATTCCTATCCAATGTGGTGTGTGTGTGTGTGTGTGTGTGTGTGTGTGTGTGTGTGTGTGTGTGTGTGTGTGTGTGTGTGTGTGTGTGTGTGTGTGTGTGCGTGTGTGTATGTGTTTGTGAGTGTGTCTGTGAAGTATCAATGGTGTACAATTTGGTGTGTGTGCACAGACATCTGAGAATAATGGATATCTGTAGTCCACTGTGTTGTCAGACATGGGCTGCATTTCTCTAAGTGTAAGAGCATGCCCAGTATGACCTTCTATATTGAGTGTGTGCATCCATTCCAGGGAGGGTTGGACTCCAGTTCAGTGTTTTGTGTGCTACAGCTACACATAGCAACCTGTTTCTGCAGGATATCTGTAGATAGGATGCAAATACAGAGACACAATGGGCGTAAAATACGGAGGAATACTGTAACTATTGCTGTCTGCACTGCTTGTGTAACATGGTTGGTTGTAGCATATATTTTCTGACATATGTACTGTCTTATACTGTGATATATCATGCCATCAACTGCTGACAGTTATTCTTTGCTCACAGTTATTTACCAGGGAAGTATTAGGTGAATGAAGCTGAAACCAATATAATAGGCATATAGACTACACATTCTGGCACACTCCTGCCATTGTGGAGGGGTAGCTACAGGCAATAGACTGCTGGTCCTGTGTTAATGGTCCAGCACCTTGATAGTATGCTGGCTGGGGATACCCTACTTGTGCTTTTCTCAACTTAACAAAATGGCCATATCCTGCTGAGGCCATACCTCTCAGCTGTACAGATACACCCTGGTTATCCAGAGGCAGGACTCATATATCTGGTCAGTTTACCTTCACATTGTGGTTTACAAGCAGTTTTGTGGCTATTCATTCATGGGTTTGCAGTCAGGGGGTAGTATGGGTGGACATTAGAGTTTCAGACTTCATACACTCCATGACATCCATGCTTCTACACCCCCTCCCCCGTTATTCTCTCCTCTTCCTAAAATTATGAAAGCACCATCGCAGAGGTATCCCTATAGTTGGGGCTTTATCCAGTAGTATTTATGGCCTGGTCCACAGTCCTTGCAGTAGAACATGCGGAGGCATGCTACTGGCATTTGTCAGCATGGCCTTGTATTTGTTTTCTATTTACTGTGTTAGGTTGTTAGTTAGGACCCCTTGACATTCCATACATTGGCACTATGGGTGAGGCATGGGCCTTTGCCAGAGGACTGTAGGCCATTTGAAAGTGCTGCAGGCCATTTGTAGCAGGCCAGTGCATTCTGTCACTTATATGTTCCCAGGCTGCAAGACAGTGGATTACCCTGGAGTGACACTGGTAAATGACTGAGGTGTTCCTGTCAGTCCTTCCTGTTCATACTGATCCACAAGTCTGGATGTGGTCAGGTTGCTGCTTACAACTAGAGACACACCTGCATGGGACACCTATTCAGCATACAGCATCATGTATGTATCCACATACAGAAATGGGTTTAAGCTGCACTCATTCCCTACAGCAAGGATATGACCTGTGCTAAACCTGTGGCTGATGGTGGGGTAAGCTGGGTGCATGTGTGATATGAAAGCTACTGGCACCAACTCACAGATATACCTGGGGCATTTCCCTTATGCTGCCTTGTGTGTGAACATGGGCAGCCTGTCATTACTTTATAACTGTGCCCTTTGTGGTCTGCCAGTGATTGGCCAGACTACCAGTATTCTATACTAGAGGGACAACTAATGTGATACTAACCTCTATGTATAATTCCAAAGTTATGTGCAGCTGACAATTAGTTTATATGCACTCTGTATAGGTTACTTCCACCTGTGTACTGTTTCTATGTATGGGCCGCCATTCATGGCATGTCCAGCTTTCCAAAAGTGACCGATATTGACATCTGGAAAGTGAATATGTACAACTGCTGACATGGGTGTAGCTGAAAAACAGTGTGCCAAAAAAAAAGTTTAATTTTCATAATAATTAATCACTTTTTAATGCCAGTGGCCTTATATTTGGCCATTGGCATGTCTAATGGACATAATACATGCTTTTCCATGAGCTGTCATGCCTATGTTTTTTCATTTGCAGAAATGTACTCAATTATTTTCTGAGTACATTTCTGCACTGACACTGTTCTAGCATGGAAACCTGGCAGCTTGTTGAATCACTAAATCACCTCATTTGCATGTTTTTCACCAGCAAATGAGGTGATTTGCATATTTGCCGGTTTTCCGTGCTAGAACAGTGTAGGACTGTTCGTGCATGTGAAAATGGCACTATCTTCATCTGCTCAGTGCCCATTTTCTGTGCAGGAGCTCCTACAATGTTCCTGCATGGAAAATATGGCTTGCTGAATCCCAGGGCTAGTCTTTCCAGCTATGAAATTCAACAAGAAAATTCCAGCATATAACTGAAGACCTATGTGGCCATAATATTTAAAGACATTAGACAGACCAGTAAATACTGCTCTGTTATACTGATCATTGTTTAAGGATTAAAGAACTTAATCTATGAGGCACATCCATGCAGAAAGGGTAAAGTAAAATGGTCTAAACTTAGTATGGGCACATTCAAAATACTACTAATTATAAAATGGTTTATGACATGAGGATAAATAATTATTTCTGATATGTTTTGTAGAACTGAAATAAAGATGTCTACATGATATCCAGCCAACTGACCTGATTGAAGTGCTAAAAACTTTTGCATGGTGTTTATCCTCAGCTAGACTTACACATCATAAGAGGACATTCCATACTTTTCTATACTACCTGTATCACTACTGTAGAGGGCAATGATTATGCTACTTTGATTCAGACTAGACCCATCGTTGAACTGATTACTGGTTGCCAGTGATTCCAGGGTCTGAACACTGAAGATTTCTGATTATGATCCTCTTAGTGTTATTGTTGTTATATTTATTTGTATATGTAACATATCTTTATATAATTTATTGCTGCCTTATTGGTTCAGATCATCATAGATAAAGGTCCTTGGAGCAGTTAACATACTTGTTTAACAAATTTAAGTAAATTAGCAAGAGCAAAGCCTTTTATAGCAAGGAAAACACATTTCCAGTACCTTTGAACAAATGTGCATTCATTTTGTTCACCTTTGGTCAAAATTCATAGAGAGACAGTATGTCTGACTAAAACTCTTACATTATTATATGATTTCAGCCCTTTATAGCAAAGGAAAGACAGCTCCTGTACCAGAGCATACCTATGCATTACTGTCGTTTATCTTTAGTTAATGTATATAAAAGTATGTCTGTTTGAAATTCTTAAATTATTGTAGTAAGAGAGCCACTAAGTTTTATGGCTATAATTTTATAAAAATGTTTTCTTTCTCTTGTCATTTTTTTATTTCTCCAAGTCTTTTGGGTTTGTAATACCCTGACAGAAATGGACCCATTCCTAAGTCAAAGTACGATTAATGTTCATGAAATTAGTATTGTTGCACTCTTTGATGTCAGCCAAAAGTGCTCTTCGCAGCATCCGCAATGTGTCCAGTAATTACTCCTTCTGCAATTCGTACGGTGTTACATGAATTGGTAACATATCTAAATAAAATTGTAAATTCTTTTTTATAAGACCAGTTGCTCCTGCTACTATTGGAACTATCTGGGTATCTTTCTTCCACAAGGCTGTTGTTTCTGCCTGCAGATCAAGGTATACATAGAGACACACTTATCAGAGTTTAAATTGATATCTCCCTCTGTCCAAGGATTTAGTGACAGTGCATTTCTTTTAATTTGTACACCTCTTTTTAATAATACATTTTATCCTGTTTACCTAGTGTCATATTACTATACATTTTGAAACTGAAGGTGAAGTTATAACTGCTTCTCCACTTCTATAATTTTTGCAGTCCATCTTAGAGATCGTGTGTTGAACTAATTGTTACCTGGGTTGCATGCAATACATCTGGCTGGTCACATCTCATTTTCCATTTTTATATTGATAAGAACAGTCTAAAAAGAAATAGTCCTAATGCAAATTCTTAGAGTTCCACTGTTAAACCTTGGAGAGGTAACATTCCCTCCCCACTCTGACTTATGTCCTGTTACTTAACCAGTGTTTCACCTTCTGAATTACATACATACATACATACATACAGATTGAAGGCAGGTGCAATACTTTTCATAAAAATATGGTTATTGCAAATCTTGCAGCATGTAAAATATAAAAAACACTAAATAAAAAGACATGAATAGTTTTTAGCATTTGACTGCTTTAACTGGAAATACAGTGCACCTTTTGGAACCTGAAAAGTAACATGGCTTTACAAATGTCCCATTTGCAGTGTTTTCATTTTAAAAATGTATTACTTTATTTGGACAGCAGATTGTTGTACTTTACATTCCCCCACAATTAAGACATTATAGAAACAAGAAAATATTATCTGCATTTATACCAAACAGGAAGTACTGCTTGTGACTCTTTTAAGTATAGAGAGAAAGCAACTGCCAAAAGAGATACTACCATACATCTGAACAGTGCAGTTGAATAGCAATTCTGGACAAAGCTCAAATTAGAGTCTGTTAATGTATTGTATAATGGAACTACTTTTTCTGCACTTGTATCTCAGAGGATGATAGAATTACAGTATATTTCATTAGTTACTAATACAGGCATGTCGAACTAAGCTGATAGAATACTTCTTTTTACAATATTTTTGCTGGTATTTGCCAAGTGCAATGCTTAAATTTATTTATTCTATGCAGGGGCTTGCTTATTCAGTTTTGAATACTGTTGTTGGAGACATTTCTTTAGTATTAACTTAAGGGTATTTGCACTGGAATGATGCAATGATGTACCAATAACTTCTGGATTTGCATCTATATCATAACATCGACAGCTTAGGCTGTTGACTCCTAAAACATCGACACCCAAGTGCCAAAAGCTTACAATAGCAAATGGCCACATAATCATATTCTTTCCTCGGGAAAGAATCTGCGTGGCCGTCCATTAACAAAATAAAAAAAAAAACACCCAGACATAGTGTGGGACTTCACCCCCCCCACACACTCCCCCAACTAAATATACCAACTTCGAGATCGCTCTACATTGGGGAAAGGGCAAATCCCCGATAATGGCCATGTGAATTCTTTCCCAGGGAATTTGATTATGTGGCCATTCGCTATTGTAAGCTTTCAATGCTTAGGTGTTGATGTTTAAGCATTCGACAGCCTAAGCTGTTGATAATACAATAGGAACCCTCAGGATATTATCTTTTGAAGATTTACTTCTCAGGTTTATTTTAAATAGTAATCATGTTTTGGTATTCTAGCTGGTGGCAGAATTGCTGATACTGAAGAGGCATTATAAATCCTTTATGTGAGTGTTTGCATTTGTTTGTGTGATTGTGTGTGTGTGTGTGTGTGTGTGTGTGTGTGTGTGTGTGTGTGTGTGTGTGTGTGTATTGGTATGTGTGTGTTTCTGTATCTGTGTGTGTGACTTGTGTCTATGCATTTGTGTGTGTGTGTGTGTGTGTGTGTGTGTGTGTGTATGTACATTGTGGAAGATGGGGTTCTGTGGTTCTGTATGTAGGGGTTGTGATTGCCTTTTAAGACACTGAGCTCAGTTTGAGGACAGTGGAATTTTGGGATGATAGTGATTATATCTCTGCTGATCTGCAGATGTACAGTGTAGAGCTTATTTGATTGTGCCAGGTGTTGACTATTAGTCAAAGCAGCAGTCCATATTTAGTGTATGTTGTTAAGGCTACTCACAACTTGCATTAAATTGATGACAACTGAAGAGATTGTGAAACTGTAACCCCTGTTAGTCACATATATCTTGATGGAAGCCTGTTCATCAGAGTTATATTTTGAATATTTGCTAAGACAAGTAAGTAATTTCTATACTTTATTTAATTCTGACTTCTTTTATAATGAGCAGAGTCATTTTTGGAAGCTAAGTATTACCTCTTTTTTCTTGTATATATCGTATTAATTTTGTGATTTTAACAAATGTTTTTTTTTACCCACATATTTGTGCTTTATCAGTATGGGCCCGTGAAGTAGGAGTTATTGAGATAATTATTTATTGTACATTAAATTCCATTGTTAAAGTCTAGGAAGGATTATTTATTTATGATTGAGTTTGATGTTAGTCTTAGGGTATAGATGATGATATCATGTCCTTTGTGTTAATTACAGAAGGAATAATTAAATGTTGGAAGGAGAAAGACCCTAGGTTTGGGACTATGATGTCTATGATTTTGCCATAAAAGTTATATCACACATTTTGTTCCTTATTGATTTGACTAATGCAATCAATATCTTAGCATATTTTTTGACACTGAGTTTTTTTACCCATTTAATGTTTTAATAGTTTAATTTCCTTATAAGTATTGTGTTTTCATTGATTTTTATATCTTGGAGTTTAATATGGAAATCATAATCTTTTGCTGAAGATATAGATGGTGCATGTAGATTCCTATAATATTATGTTATATTTAATACCATTGATATTAATAATTGCATGAGAAATGTATATACAAGTTTTTTCTTAGGTTTTCTTTTTGAGCTCTTTACAAAGACTAAGATACTATCACCTATTGCTTCTGATCTGCAACAATGAAGAATGTGTACCATGGGATTTGTGATGTATATTTTGTATATTTTGCATCTATAAGCCATGCTTCAGTAATAGTGGGCCTAGGAATCCGAAATATAGTGCTCACTTGCATAAATGGATGCTATGTTTAGTACACCGACCAGTCATTACCAAGATTCATAAATATAGAGTGTGCTAATGGCAAGCAGCACATAAAGGAATGCGTATATCTTTAAATAGCACACTGACAAATTATATACTGGTGTACTTTACACATTCTGCAACAGACTGACTCTCATTGTAGTATCATGGCAGAGCACAGCATTATAGGGAGCAACTAAAAAATAAAGTCGGGTGTGCCTGGCATATTTTGCTGAGAAGCTGATCCTTACTGCACTGGGCTCTAAAGTCATGCCACACAGTGATTCGTTAAACATTTTCATTCATTAGGCATAACATTGTAGCTGGGGTTATTATAATATAGTAATAATGAGATAGTGCTATGAGAGCTACCATTGGTGGGAGCTCAGGTGTATCACTGTGTGGTGGTGTGGACAAATGAGGGTGTAGGAGCAGGTTTGCCTGAACCACAGGGGATTCAGGGACTGCTATGAATTCTCCTGTTCTGGAAATATAAAAGTATTTTACATTTTTTCATATATGCACTGATGTTGCAGGTATACAATGTCATCTACTGGTAAATGAGTCTGCTCTGATAACTTATGTACTTAGGATCATAGGTAGTTACTTGACTTGTAGTCCTGGACCATTAAGGAGCATAGTCCATGTTTCTAACTGTCCAAAAGCACGTTGTGATTAGGTGACTTGCTTCAGGTCAATAGGTAAGCAAATGAAGACTGAGGAACTCAAACTCTGTATCACAGGAAGCAGTTTGTTAACAGCTCTGCCAACTGCCAGACTTGGATCAGCCCATGTGTAGTTGTTGTAGTGTTTTGAATTTCATATGGGAGGGAGGGAGGGAAGTTAAGTTGTATGTTTTCTCCATGTAAGGAGTACTGTAGCTACATAACAAGATAAGAGTACAATGTCTTACCGATTGTGTAACAGTTTCTATGAATCAGTCAAGGCTTTGGTAAACCATTCCACTGCATACCAGTTCTACTCTATATGGCACAACATTTTTGAATTATGCCCATAGATATCAATATTCTACAAACACTGAAAAGCTTCTAAATCACCCAGTTTATTGCTAAAACTTTTGGCATTTAGTAAAGCCACCTTTACAAATACATTTTTGTTTTGTGCATTTAGTTTTTTTGTTTTGGAATTTGAAGTTATCCACAAAAGGCACTATCGATATGGAATATTTCCTCTTCAGTACTTGCAGTCTTCAAGGAGAAAAAGATGAAGCCCATCAGTTTCAACACACTCATGCTACACTTCCGGCTAACAGGTACTGAATCCTATGTCTGTGACAGCATGTACTTAAACTCTGACTGAATGCAATGCCAAAATGTTTTTTCTGATATTCAAGTGACATATGAGGTGATTATCCTATGTAGATTTGTTTTTCTCATGCATTTTAGGATGTTCAGTAATCCTAACGTATGCTGTTGTATATCAGGGAAAACCTTCTTGTGTTGTTCATACTGGTCATGACTTATTTAGCCTTAATCCTTTCTTTCTATGCATTTTGCCCACACACCTACCAACCATCACATCTTCCCCCAGTGAGACTATGCTCATTCACTGGCTGGCACAGGGATCCATCCTTGTGCTAGAGTGAGTGTTTCTTTAAATGAGCTATCATCCATGCAGCCAAGAAAAAGATTTATGTCCTTTGTCTCCTCCTCTATCTCCCTACTGACCAGCACCAGAGGTGATCTATCATTTGGGTGACTCTGTCTTATCCCCCAGACAAAGACCAGTTGTATACTGTCCCTCCCAAATGGACCCATCACTGAAATCATTGTTCCATCCTATACTGCGGAGGTAGCTCCTAGATGTTGCATCTTAAACTTCTCCCCTTGGTGGTAATCAGTACATGCAGCAATGTAGGGTCCACCTATACCCATCTGTTATGACATATGTGCTTCTTCACACTGTCAAGCAGGGGCTACCACTACTTGCTTGGAAAGTTACAACTCAAGTCATTCCAGAGCCAGTTTGTAGTGTTTATGGTGTTAGCACAAGCCTCCACCAATGCTAGTGACCCCAGAAGCTCATTTGTCATCTAGGAACCAACCTCTGTTCCTGGGATAGGTACTGTCATCCTTCCCTGCAAAACTGGTCAGGTGGCAGTGCTGTTAAAAGAACTTAGGTTGAATGGGCACTAGGCAGAGCTTTATCCCTCAATACCAGCAGGACTAGCTTAGCATTAATCATTTAACCTAGTAGAGCTGTTCACAATTTTGACATCAGGCAAGCATGATAATGTCATGATGTTACTTATGAGGTCCAGTGTGGTATGTGTCTTCTTTAAACAAGTAGACTCACCAATTACTAGGATGTCTTTTGGTTTACCATGTTACAATGTCTGCCATATGGGCTTTTGAGTCTGGCTTGGTTCAATTCTAAACTGGAGTATTTTGTTGTAATGGACTGTCTGTCCACTGCATGATATGGGATGGTTTATTTGGCTTACTTTTTGTTAGCAGGAGGGTTGCTTAAGTTAGGAGACTCTGGTTTTATTGAACTTTTATCTTCTTGAGATACAAGTGAGGCTTTTATGGCTGCAGTCTTCAGGCCACCTGCATATTTAATCATAGGTGTGTGTGTGTGTGTGTGTGTGTGTGTGTGTGTGTGTGTGTGTGTGTGTGTGTGTGTGTGTGTGTGCGTGTGTGCGTTCAAAACATGGAACTGTTGATGATTACACTGCAGAGATAAATATTATCAATCTAATCCAGAATCCAGAGTTTATATAAACTATCCTATCTTGGTTTGTGATTTACTGTGGAGTTGCCCAGTAAGAAAAGTTTTATTTGATTTTATATTTTATTTCTTATCACTGTTTTTCATTGTTTATAGGAAGGAAGGGATAGGTTGTACACAAGAATATTTACTTTGATTTATATTTTGTTGTTTTACCCAATTTTCACAGTTTGCTGTTAGAAAGGGATGGGTTTAGACAGGGAAGCTCTAGGCAATGTAAGGGTTAAACCTAATCTAAGTTAGCTATAAAGTTGCACAGAGTACTGAGAGGACAATCCAGAGTTTATCTAAACAATCCTGTCTTGGTTTGTGATTTATTGCTCTTTCCTGTTAAAAAGAGGTGTAACAGAGAGCAATAGTGAGCAGAAGCTTCTGCGTGCGATGTAAAGAAATTACAGCTTTTGTCCGAGTTTCACAACTTACACAGTCAGAGCAACAACTTTACTGTACTTACTTTAATATTTAATCGTATATTGTTTGTGTGATTTTTCTCACAGAAGTTGATTTAAGTTCTCTCTGAATTTTGTGGTAACTGATTTTGATTATCCTTTTCTTTAATAATTTTTTATTCATTTAAAGCTGAATATGGATTCCTTAAATGAGTATGCCATTAACGATTTGTTAAAGTGCAAAAATCTTTTGCAGTGTAACACGTACTATATATATTTAAAGGTAACACCTGATAATACTGGTGATCTGTGTTCCTCATGTAAAAAGCTGGTTAATTTGCTTACCATTATTAGCAGTAAATCTAGACTTACTGATGACAATTACACTTGTGCAATTGGCACGGCTTGGAGAAATGTTACATACATTAATGACTGAACTGGTTAGATAAATAATGTTAGGCAAAGGGCAAATAGACCACATTTATGAAATGATGTGTCTACTGTTTGTGAAGATCATTCAAACCCTATGAAACAAGATGATGCCCCTGACAACTTTTGAATTCTGAATACAATTATTCAGCAGTCTGAGGATTTAGAGTGTTCAGAAGGAAATAAGAAAAGAAAGAAAGGAAGTTCACAACAAATAACAAGGAAAAAAAATAAACTGATAAATGTCTGTATGGTAAACAGAATACATACTAACAAGAACACTGCTTTGTTGTGTAACACAGAGATTACAGTGACTGATAACATTCTTCTGTCAAAAAAACTTCAGTCTACAGAAAAATGCAGCATGTTTCCAAAATATAAGGTTGAAAAAAAGGGCAAGGGACAGGTGAAAGGAAAGAAATCAAAACTAAACGTGGATTGATTAAAGAACATTACTGTAAAAAAAAGGAGAAAGACAGATGTTGACTACATGCCTCAAGCTGTGGATGTACAAAGCCAGCTGGATGAGACTTCTATGCTTGCAAATTTAATACACAATGAAAACAGTGGGATTAATAAGACTAATGGTGATGCAGATCATTTATTTGTAACAATTGATAGAGCAGATATTATTGAATTAGAAGTTGAAGATTCTTCAGATCTAGTCAGAAAAGATATTCTTGTAATTGAAGATTCAATTATTAGAGGAACTGATACTTAACTTTTGCAGAGCAGATATATTATGTTTGCCAGGAGCAAAAATAGAGGATGTGAGACAAGCCTTAGAACACCTTAATGTTAGGAAGAATGGATCTGTTTTTATTCATGTCATTATAAATGATTTCATCTGCAAGGACTCTCTTGACTGTTAGTAGGGAACTTAACAGCCCTCTTAGATGACATAGCTTGTACAGGTGTTAGGACATATTTTTCACAAATCACATATAGAAAGGAGAGTCAAGTCACCATGAATGAGAAGATTGTTTGGGTAAATGTCTACATGAAAAAATGTCCAGTTTGAAAAAATGGAAATGTGTAGGGCATTTGAGCCTAATTTTGGGCACATACGTTCAGACAGGATGGGGTGCACTTGTCAAGATCTGGGAGGAGAATTTTTGCAGCAGACATTTTGCTCTATTTGACAAACACAAGGCAAGATTTTTGCCAGGTCGAAAATTTAACATTTGATGCATCTCTGATGGTTGTTAATGGTAGAAGCATTAAAAATGAAGTTTTATTATTAGAAAATTTGCTATGTTCCCACATGACTGATGCTGTTACTGTTTGTGAAATATGGTTAAAGAACAATGACTGTAAACCACTTCTGTCAGGGTATAAATAACTGTGTGTAGATTCTAAAATTTATTCTCAGACACAACAGATTATAGATATATTTACAAAATCTTATGCAAAACAGTTTGGCTCCACAAAGGGGGTGATAAGTTGTTCTAGTGATATCCAGGTAACCTCACATACTGGAACCAAAATAGATTATACTGGAAAATAACTATGCAAACTGGATCCAAACAAAGCACTGGGAGGAGATGGAATAAGTAATAATAACATGAGAACACTAAAGTAAGAACTTTTAGTACCATTATATTTAATATTTACTAGGTCATATAAATATGGAGAGAGTCCTCAAGACTGGCAACATGTGCTTATTAACCCAGTCTTAAAGGGAAAGGGGAGTAGGACAAACCCAGAGTCATACAGACCCTTAAGTCTATTTTCATGTTGTGGAAAAATAATGGAGAAGGTAATACTGGATAAGTTATTGTCAGAACTGGATAGATTGGGACTTGAAAGCATATTTCAGCATGCATATGTTGAAAATAGATCTATTACCACCTGTAACATGATGTTTTATAACAATATAATAACAGTTTCTTATCAAAATTGTGAATGACACAGTCAAATCAACTTACATGAAGTCCGAACTCCAAATGCTGCAACATCAAACACCACTATTTTGAACTGTAAACTGAAACCCCTTCTTGACCCAAGTTAGCAATTGTTTTTAGGTGTTTAGCAGTCGAAATGTTGCCATTTGTGGGGGGGAGGGGGGGTTGGCAATTGGGCAGTACTGATTTTGCATAAATAGGTTGACCATGTGACAAAACGGTGAAGTGCAGTTGACATTTTGATAGTAAACCTGTAATAACGGCTATGAATGAAAAATTGTGTCATGATGTAATTTATATAGATTTAACTTCAGCATTTGACAGGGTCATACACAATACACTGATCAATAAACTACAACAACTAGGTATTGATTTACTCTTGATAAGATGGATAGCTTCATAGCTTACAAATAGACATGGCAAGTATCATGCAACAACTGGGCAGGTCAAATTCTTGTAGACAGTCAGGGTGTCTCACAGGGGTCTCACCTAGGCCATTATTTGCTTAGATTGCATCTTTCAGACCTATCATTTTCATTTGGGGTGTTCTACACTCTGTATGCAGATGACCAGAAATTGGGTAAACTGATTACATGTGTAACAGATAGGGCATGTCTGCAAAAGAACATGACTAAATTGACCATTTGGGCATAGGAGAATAATATGGTGATAAATACATCAAAAACTAAGCATATGAGATGCTGGAGACATAAACTGAAAGGTGAATATTTAATACAGCACACAGTGATTGAAACTGTAGATTTATTTAAGGACTTGGGTACATGGGTAGATCCAGCTTTGAGTTTTTCAAACCATATCAACCAATTGGTTAATGATAGTTATAGAACTATAGGTTGTATAAAAAGAGTTATAAAGTCTGGGAAATCAGAAATGATGAAGACATTGTTTGTTAGTTACATTAGACCCAAACCTGAGCTTGGAATAACAATATGGAAACCTTATAAGAAAACAAGGATGAGTAAACTGGAAAGAGTACAGTGGAAATATACCAAGGGCATCCATGGATGTGAAAATTTAAGTTATTATGAAAGACTTAAATATCTGAACTTACACAGTGTTGCTTGTAGATATTCAAGAGGAGATCTTAGGTATATAGAGCATTTAGAGACAACTATCTCTTGTAATGTTTCGGATTAGCAAAAAGTAATATAGAATCATCAGACAACCTACGTAGAAGATTTTTCAGGAATGAGAAGTGTACTAATTGGTTATCTGAGAGAGCAGGTGATGCATGAAATAAACAGACTACCAAACTACATTAAAGCAAGCACTAGTTTAGATATTTTTAAGAATAGCCTGGACACTTATTATGGGAACTATGTTTTGTGTATATTGACAGGCTACAGGGTCATTAATGCTCATCCTTGAAATATTTAATTGTATGTATTTATGTATGTAATCACATTTTTGAAAGTAGGCTCATATGGTCCCACCATATTTAATGTTAAAAAAAGATCTCCCAGAGGTAAAAACAAAATTTAGACAGGTGTACACTACCAGTCAAAAAATTGTTTTTGATGAAGGGCCATTGATATGATAAGTTTTATAATAATCTTTTTTTTCTACAAATTGCATGTGTTCTATTTTATTGTTTTACAGCTACATTGTATGAAAATCACAGATGTAGATACTAGGAACATATTTTAAATATAAGCTAAGACAGGTAATTAAAACTGTGCGGTATTGCAGTGTACAAATGGTGAATTGAAAGATATGAAAGTCGGTGTAGCTGAATTTTAGTTAGTTTAAGGGCCGTGTCTTAAACTGAATATCTTTACAGACATCAAATTTATATTCAGACCTCTAAGGAGTGATTGTTTTCCCCTTTGAACAACCTTTCCCATTATTCATGGGATATGGAATTGCCCAGAATTGCCCATTTTAAGGAAAACATGTAATATCCAAATGTACTGTACATATTTGCTTTCCTCAAATAAACACTCAACATAATCCACTTTATTTATAAAGTTTTACTTTCTAGAACCATACATAATATGGGTAGTTTGAAAAGGTGCTTTATTCTCAACTGGACTAAATGAATATTTATAATTAATTAACCAATGACATGGCTTATGGGTATAGCCATCAGGTATTTAAGCACACTGTTTTATGGTTTAATTTTAACACTGAGGAAAGTTGTTAAATTTTGTCAAGCCGAAACCGATCTATTTATTTATGTGCTTTTTACATTAAATAATCTTCACAGCTCATCACAGTCTGCTGGCTCTTCATTTGGTAGTTTGAAAATGGAAAAAAGAAATGAAACATACTTTGGAATTGCACAAACATTCCCTTAGAGTTTATGGTCCAATTATTTTTTGCATGGACAAAAAACAGACCAACAAAGAAAAGGAATCAAATATTATTTTTTCATCTGAATGTACAAGTAAAAACTAATAGCTGGTTTTGCATTTCATTACAGGGCCCTCTCAGCTAAGTCCATCTCCTAGACCACACATATAATTCACTTGTGTGATCACTTTCATTTTTAATACTTACCTTTATTTTAACATTATAATATTTGTTGTCAACAGGACATATATTCTGTTTCACAGCTATATCAGGTATGGGTTGGGCTGCTCATGAAACTATGCATAGTGACCCTTGCCTAAGAGAAGTCTGTCAAAAACAGCAGGTCATGCACTAAATTAGGGGTAGAGATGGACAATACTATTGAACTTATATGACAGTTATATTCTGGTTGGAATCTGGTTTCCTGCAGTGTCAAATTTATGGGAAATAAATGATGAGAAATAAGACAATGTGGTAAAATTGTTGGCTGACCTGATGAATACAGTGACCACCATGAAGGAAATAATTATAAAGACAATCCTGGTTTAAAACCGAATGGCTAAAAGAAAAGCATACAAATGGAGTAGTGATGATAAAGGAGGACAAAAGAGAAATTATGATACATGGAAGGAGATACATACATGGAAGGAGATACATACATGGAAGGAGATACATACATGGAAGGAGATACATACATGGAAGGAGATACATACATGGAAGGAGATACATACATGGAAGGAGATACATACATGGAAGGAGATACATACATGGAAGGAGATACATACATGGAAGGAGATACATTTTTCTTAAGGCTAAAGCAGACAATCTTGAGAGTCACTTGAGGTGTGAATATCTACGTTTGATTGGGTTTTCAGATTCATCAGGGTGCCCAGCAATGAACTCCTATTTTGAGGAACTGCTGATTAACGTATAAAGAAGGCCTGGTGGCAGGTAACTATCTAGTCCATGTACAAAATATAGAGATAGTGGTTCTACAAAGTAAATGCCTAAAGCTACAGCACATGGGTGAAAGAAGTATTTGGCAGAGAAGGATAATGAACTGAAGGGAGAAAGGACTGCATCTGTGGGGATATCAGGTAAAACTGACTAAACATTACACATTTCAGATACTTCCAAGGTATAAAGGCTACCCTGCACTGACATGTCAGTTCAAGCAAGAGCCATGGATGTCTAGTTGAACTATTTTGATAGGCTGTTAGCATTATGGAGCCAGACACTGGATAGTTTGTAGTTAATTATACATATACCAAACATGGCTAATGTGAAGGGGAACAAGGGTGTTGTAAAATACTGGGGACAAACCAAAACCATATGTTTTTTTTTGGAAAAGAAGAACATTTGAAAAGCAGCTGTGACAAAAGAAAATGCTACAGGCATGGTGTGCAGAATCATTCAGCAAGGGTCTGACAATTGACTGCTCCAGATTACTGACCAACCTGGAAGGTCAGGCTGGCTCTGCCACCCAGCCTGCAGCACAGCCACCTTTGGGGCCGTGAAAGAGCAGTGGTGACTGCCCATGGGTGGGGAGCTCAGTCCCACTGCTGCCATCTGGAGGCACATGGTTCTCCAATTCCACAACACCCTCTCCATCCATGGTGTTTACCCCCTTCATGTGTCATACATTGCCCCTCTCTGCTGTCTTGTTTGTCTTGTATGTTTGCAAATGCTACTTCTCCTACTGAACTTACCTCCCCACATGGACCTATATCCCTTCCGTAGCATTCCACTCTCTCCTTAAAAAAAAAAAAAGTGGGCATCTTTCTCACAAAAAAAAATGCCCCATACATAGCTGTCCATTTTGCCCACACCTACACTGCCCACAATCAATCATTACAGCAATTTATCAACACAGTTATGTCACCCACACCTGTCTCTCTGGGATGTGAGGCTCCAAATTCCAAATTGTCCACAACCTGCACAGCTGTTGCTGTACAAGAAATGAAGAGCTATGTTCCTTTCCTGCACCCATCCTGCACATCCCTACCTGCCTTTCACATTGTTTTTCCCCCTGCTTGCCCCCATTTCTTCACTTTCCTATAACCCCCTTTTTATTTTATTTTTTGAAAATAGTGTGGTTTTAAGCAAACCTAAACATTGTGGCGTGTTGTGCAAACCCACCTAAAGCTGCTATAATCACCTTATATGTTCCTGACACTATTATGTACAATAGCAAAGAAATCACTCCTGGCAAGTCTCAAATGCGGGACCCTATCAACTACAGCATAGTGCATTAGCCTACTAGGCCACTCAGCTCTAGTGCATTCCAGGTGTTTCCATAAACAAATCCTGATTGCCAGTGATACATATCAGCAAAAATAATCACACCTGCCAAGGCTTGGACCTGGGACCCTGTCAAGTATAGCATAGTGCATTAGCCCACTAGGCCACTCATCTCTGAAAAATTGCAGGTGTTTCAATAAACATATCCTGATTGCCAGTGACACACTACTTTTACATATCACAGGATAAAATAAATGATAGCGTACTTGGGACTGTGATCCAGCCATCAAACCAGTACATAGCCAAGTACATGTTGATGGATGTACGTGAGATTTACAATAGTAGGTACAGCTGACAACTGCACACACTGTTGCAGAATGTCCATAGTTGTGCCACCTATCTTTGGCACGGTTGTCACAATACCCATTCTGTGTGCTAAACTACTGGCAAGTCAGTGCAGATTGAGATTAGAAAATCATGACAGTTGTGTCACACATCATACCTATCTGAACACACATGTTCATGCCAATCCTGTGTAACAGACTGCATGCATGCACATATGTTTTGCAAGTACACCTACTATAGTAGTGACTCAGTATTGCAATCTGTTACATTCCTAGCATGCTTTACATTTTGCCACACACAGTCCTGGCTTTTATTCCAGTCTATTACATGCCATGTACATGTTTGCAAAACAACAAAGAAATAAGTGAGCCCTGAAATTTTAAGCAGAACCTTTTAATGCTACTGCAATCACTGCTACCCATATTAGCATGTCAAAGGCCTGTAGGTTGGGACACACCACACATATGTGTAGGTGGCCTAAATGTTGCCTTACCACTGTCTGGATGGCACTACTACATAACATAGGTGACAGAGGCACATGCCTCACCTGGACAGTTATGGGTACCCTCACCCTGGCAATGTTGTAACAACAGAGCTGAAACAGGTCCTCCATTCACTGACTCACTCTGCAAAAAAATTAATAATTAGAGACCGTGAAGCCCACTACTCCAAACTCCAGTCCTTGCACTCAGAAAATACTGGGACTCCATCTCATCCATGCTGCATCCTGGCAACAAAGAAAACCCCTTCCCAGACCCCAACCTCTTCAACCTTTTAACAGCCAGCCAGTTCAACTCATTCTTTATAGACTGCATAGCTAAACTATCAGCCTCCTTCCCACCCCCTCCTCCACCACCATCCCCTCCTTCCCCACCCACCACCCCAATTAGCAACCTTCCTCCACATCCTTCTGCCTCAAGCCCATCCCCACAAGCACTATAAAAAACTTCTCCTCAGACTCAAACCCTATCTGAATGCACCAACAACCTTCCACCCACCTTCCTCAATCAATCTGCAGACAGCACTGCCTATCCCATCTCTATTCATATAAATAGATCCATACAAGAATCATATGTCCCTTCTATCTGGCGCCTTGCTTACATCATCCCCCACCACAAAGGTGGCAGAAATACTGATACCACCAACTTCAGGCCTATTGCCATCCTTTCCCCTCTTTCGAAAATACTAGAAAAAAACAATACACGCACAACTCATATCACAATTAACACTAAACAATCTCCTCACCCCTACCCAACATGGCTTCCACCCTGGCCACAGCACCAACTTCAGGCCTATTGCCATCATTTCCCCTCTTTTGAAAATACTAGAAAAAACAATACATGCACAGCTCATATCACAATTAACACTAAACAATCTCCTCACCCCCACCCAACATGGCTTCCACCCTGGCCACAGCACCATGACTGCTCTTTTTTCCTTTCTTGAAACCATAAACCTCGAACGCGACTCAGGCAAGTTCATATCCACACTATTCCTAGATCTGTCAAAGGCCTTTGACACCATCTCACACACCCTAATTATATCCCAACTCTCCACCTTACACCTCTCTCCCACCACCATTGCCTGGTTTTCCAGCTACTTGTCCAACCACCAACAAGCTGTCCAATAGAAAACTTCAACCTTCCCCTTCCTTCCCACACCCACAGATGTCCCACAAGGTTCTGTTCATGGCTCTCTTCTCTTCATCCTTTTCATTAACAGCTTTCACCAATCCATCCCAGACTCATCTATCATTCATTATACAGATGACTCAACAATCATCTGCTCAGCCTTCTCCTCCTTTGAGCTCCTAGCAAAAACCCAACTAGCCTTCTCCAAAACAGAAACCTGGATGCAGTCTAACCATCTGGCACTAAATGCAAATAAAACCAAACTAATGGGTTTTCCCCTACCAAAAACTCCATTGACAAATCCACATTCACCACACAGAGCCAAAACAACACCCTCCTTGAAATTATTCCCAACACCAAGCTTCTTGGCATCATTATTGATGATGAACTAAAATTTGACACCCACATCCACTCCATAATCAAGAAAATCTACCAAAAGTTAGGTCTCCTCTACAGGCACAACTGCTTCCTAAGCCCCTCTACCCGTCAAACCCTTGCATCCACCTTCCTACTCCCCTCCCTTATGTTTGGTGCCCCTCTTTTCACCAATCTCCATCTTGGCCTTTGGTCCAAACTTGAATCCTGCTACCACAAGATCTCCAAATTTGCAACCAATTCAAAAAACTCATCCTACCGCTCCCACTCCCTCCTTACCCTCAACTGGCTTGAACTATCCAACTACCTCAGTTACCTACAACTCACCATTGCCCACAAGCTCATCTTTAAACCTGCCAACTGCTCAGCTCTCGCTGCTTCCTTAAAATCTTACATTCCCAACTGCTCACTCAGATCCAAAAAACAAAATCTGCTTTAGGTCCACAAACCTGCACAACCTCCTGGACATCTACTGCTGTTCCACTCCTTAGCTAAACAGTGGAACTCTCTTCCCACACACCTATGCAACCTACCTAACCATACAATTTTCAAATCTCAGCTACTCTCTCATTTTCTTCCAAATGGGAATGCCCTTGCCACTCTCCAACTTAAACCCCTCCCCCCATTTCCACCTTGCACTGACTCATCCAACTACCTCTACTATTACTTCATCCCACCCAATACAATCTGTCCCCTACTAAAAACTAATTTTCTCTCTAATATCTATTGTACTATACTCTTCAATCTCAAATAAACTATTACCCTCTCCATGCATAATATTTTCCTAACCTACTAATGGCTAGTAGCTATATATTTTGAAATGTTAAACCTACGATTGAGTTTATAACAAAAATATTCACTTTATGTAAATGTTGAAATTTCTATATTGTATTATGTCTTTTCATTTTTGTAACATTGTGACAAGCCAATTGTAAATATCATGGAGCTTATCTGTAAATGTTTAATTAGCTGTATGAACTATGTTCTTTTGTAACATGTGAAATGTAACTTGCAATTATTGTGGAGCTTTTCTCCCTGGGCCTCCGCTGAAAACAGGCTCTTCTTGGCCCTGTGGACTTCCCTGGTCATCAAACTTAAATAAATAAAATAAATAAATTGACATGTTCAGCTTGCTGTTCAACATTGTGTTCCCAATCCCCAGTATGACTCCTGGGCAGAATGCAGCAGCTGCAGCCTGAAACATATGCGGAAATATGGTCAGCTACCTGCTACAGACCTACCATATGTCCCAACCACGTAGAACAGGGGATCCACACAACATCCATACATAAAGGGGTGGGGGGTGGTCAAGTGATAGGAACATGTGTCACAGTCTTCCCCTACAAACATACACAGCTGATAGACTAGCAGGTACTGCAGCAGCATGCATTTTCTGATGCAAATGACGTATGACACTCATAGCTGTCTGTCCCCTTACTGACCTCAACCCACATTGTTAAACAGTATACTGCTACATAATCAGAAAGTCTGTTCACAATGGCCAAACATAGCATGCAAAATTGTGGACATACTACATAAATCCAAACAGTGGACAATATTTTACCTACCCTCTGTGATGCTGTAGTCCCCACACCTTGATAATGTCCCATCTCACAGGCCAGAAAAAGGGTCAAGGCCTACATGAAGGCTTTAAATAAAGCACTGTGTTGCCATTTCATTGGCTAATAAAAATGCAACCCAGCTGTTCTGGATGCATTTAGCAAGTCTGAGCCACAGATTGGTGCACAGGCAGTCAGCTGTTCATGAGCATTACCTACACAAGGCAAGCTGCTGCCTATGGTAAACAGGTCTGTGACTTTCTTAACAAAGACAGACTGTGCTAACCTAAGCATTATACCACAGGTGTTCTGCATATAAAGGAGTACAGCACTATACCAGGTATGTAATAGAATTCCCCATGTAATGGGACACAGAAGGGAGGTTGCAGTCATGGGAAATAGGGATTACAACACTAGCTCTGGACTACATATCTTGGAATAACATGTTACTGTTTGTCAGCTGTCCAGCACCTACAAGCTTCCTTTTTGGCTCAGTCTGCTGTGACATGGATTACAGTTCTGGCCCTTTGAGCCCCTCCAGCAATGGTCAGCTCATGTACAAATGCTACCAGATTGTGTATTACACAATAGTGACAGAAAGTACTGGTGGATACAGCTGGCATATCACATGATGTAGTGTCAGACAGCTCCTCTCAGTCTGTGAATGTCACACAGGCATAGTTCAGACATTGTCCAGGTTTCCCTGACTTTTCCTGGTGTACTCTGGCTAGGTCGCTGTCTACTCTACACCTGAGAGCTATGGACAGCATACCTGTTGACCCCCTGCAGCAAGACACCAGGTTACAGCCAATAGTAGTGGGTGGCACAGGCTCCACCTCAGCAACAGAGTGTACATATCGAGCATACAATGTAAGGGAATGAATACAGTACCAGATATTAATGTACCATAACTGTTTTCTGAGGGGTCTGGTGCATGACAGTCAAATTACTGACAGTCTGAGAACAACCATTACATATTGCCCAACTGTTTGCCAGACATCCACATTTGTCTGGCAGAGGGTCCACATATATTAGGCACATGTATACATTCTGAAAACATCTATGTGCAGCGGATGTCAGACACATACAGGGAGGATACATTACAACATGCTTACAGTGCTGTCTGTAATTGTGTCACACAGATGTTGCTGGACTGTCACCATACACTTGTAGTACCACTCACCTATTTGCCACATGGTGGCTGTATGGCATGGCACTAGAACGTCGACCATAGGGGACACACCACAGTAGATAGCAGTGATGGGTCTGGAGACATAACAACACAGTTCATCACAGCACACAGAGCCATGACTGGTATACCTAGGATCATACAAGGTTACTAGGCTATTAGCCCTGAGGCCCTCATAAGCCTAGCCAAGAATTTAGCCCATTTTTATGCAAGTCAGCACCCGATGCCCCAGTCAAACAGGGATACAGGTGGTATCCCAAGGGTGTATGTCCTGTTAACCATCCAGTTATCCATGTTTCACTTGAAAAGTTGTAAAGAGGTACTCTGCCTGATGTGGACAGAGTCCCCATTCCACAGTTGGTTGAGTGTGTGGGACACACATCTAATTGACCAAGTCCTGTTGATGTCACAAACCAGGTTGAAGGCATGTATGTGGGTTAATAGAGTGGAGTATGACTTGCGGTTGTGCAGCAGTCCCATCAAGGTTCAGTCTGTGATCACCTTGTATGCCAGACAGAGGTCACCTCTGAGGAATCTGTATGAAACTGGGTAGAGGGATGGGCTTATAGCCTATCTGTGTATGGTAGATGTTTAAGGCCCTGGTATTCCCTGGTAAGGAACCTCTGTGGTCTCCCCAGCTGATGCATGTGCTTTGCGAGGTACAATATGAAAGGGGCATTATACTCAATAATGGGTCTTATTAGGGGGGAATACAGGGATGTTATGACCCCCATGTCCCTGGATGACATGCCCTTATATATGAGGTGGGCCATATAGAAGGTTTTCCCTACAATGGAAGCAACATGGTGGTCAAATGTCATGTTGCCATCAACCTGAGTGCACAACTCCCTCACAACTGATTGCATGCTTAGGATGTAGTTAGCACTGTGATAATATGTCGGGACATCACTCTCCCCAAAGGGGATGACACTGCATTTTGTGGTATGCAGCCTGAGGCCAGTTTTCTGGCAACAGTCATGTATATGCGTGAGACCCTCTTGGTGGATGTCCGCATCACTAGGGGATTTGATGACGGCACCCAGCATCCAGTGTTCTGCAAACATGGTTGGCCATAGCCCACTGGTTGTGCCCTGCACCTCAGATGAGTAAATCACACATAATAGAGGCCCAAACAAAGAACACTGGGTTACGCAGCTAGTTATAGGTCTACCGCTTGAGGTAGCTTCCATTATGTTGACTAGGTGGATTCTGTCAGTGCACCAGTGTGCTACCCATCTGGTAACATATGCATTGATGCCTAGTTGAGTGTGTATATCTATTATGGCCAGGTAGGGAATACTGGCACAGTCTTTGGCCAGGTCAAGTTAGGCAGTCTACACTGTCTCCCCCTCATCCATGGCTTTGGTGACTGTGTCAAAGAAGTAAACATAATGTAACAGACATGAAGCCTCCTTGAAAAAGCCTAACTGTGTGTGATCAAGTGTGTGGAGGTTGTCAGTGTCTTTGTTAATGAGCTGTATGATAAACTGTTCCATGGCCTTGCAGATCAGCCTAGTTAGGCTGATGGGTCTATAATGTGCCCAGTTGGTGGATGCTCCACCTTAGTATAAATGGGTGACAGTGGTTGTCCTCCCCTTGGCTGGGACAAAGGCGCTCTTCAGGCTTTGATTGAATACGGTGCCTTAAGATGCTGCAGGTTCATGGTTGGAGTCATGTAGGATGCATCCTGTGATGTGATTGGCTTCTGTATGTGCAATATGTTCTGACCACTGCCTCTACATGATGGTTGAATGTGAAATTGTTATCAGCCTGAGTACCCAGGGCTCTCAACAAAGGTTGTGTGTTAAGGGGGTTGATGTTGATGGGGCAAACACTGGGGCCATGTCCTTGTGGAATGGTATGATGGTACAGTTTTCCATTTTTAGCTTGATCACAACACCTTGTCACCAGTCAATAGTTGATGTAAGACCCTGTTGCAGTGTGTTAACATCATTGGGGGGGTGGTGAATGACAGACAACACACAACTTACAGTTGTCCACAACCTTGGTCATTACCTACAAATGTGGGTGATAGCAGGTTGCATTCATGCCTACATACATGTGGGTTATTTAGGGGCAGCAGCTACTCACAGGGCATCATAATGTATACATATTGCACATACATAAGCAACACAGACTAGGGTTTCTACCTTATCAAATACCCAATGGGGTACACTTTTAGTAGTAATGTGAGACTTGGCAAGACAAACCATACCCATGGCAAGTGCAAAGGACAGGACTCCACTTTGTTTGCCAATATAACAGCACAGTTTTGTAGCATTTGCCTAGATTATGCTATTTCTCATTACATGTAGGTGTTTCTAGTGTAAAATGACTGCTTTACACAACTATTGGACAAATGTAGGAATTGTTTGTTATTCTATACTCTTGGGACATATGTATTGTTTTAGTTGTTTTCTCAGGACACACCTGGCCAAACATGAACTGCAACTTGCACAGTGGGACAGGTGGTGACCAGAACACACAGTCACACTGCTGCAAGGGGATATACACGCACACGCACACACACACACACACACACACACACACACACACACACACACACACACACACACACACACACACACACACACTCATAAACCACCCTTATGGAGAGTAGGACTCCTACCTGTCTAATTGCATATACTATAGCACTACCATGCGTATCGCATGGACCACAGAGCTTGTTTGGTTTTGGAGTGTCTGCCTCTACTATTCAGGTGGATGACATCTGTAGAAACTGCAAAGATTACCACTGGGGGGTTAACAGGTTTGAACGACGATACCACACCAAGAACTTTATTAGATAAAGCTTTCGGGTCTACACCCTTCATCAGTATGATTCATTACAAAAAAAATCAACATTTAAATAGGAGAATATAAAATCACATGCTTCAGCCCATCCCACTCCCTAACTAACAATCAAAACTAAAAGTAATATACAACTCATAAGGATCCAAATAAAAAATACTAAAAAACACAAAAAATCTTACTTTACATAAAAACACTTCTACTTAGAATAAAACATAAAGAATTATAAAAAATGATTAATAATTTATACAAATATGCAACTAAACCCCAAAAAGTCTATCTATATTATCTGTATATATCTACCTCCTGGAAATAACTCCACTACCTTAGAAAATATCCTCAGTTGGGCCACATCCACCTACCCACAAGAAACCATAATACTTGGAGACCTCAACCTTGACTGGTCCTCAATAAACACTAACAACCCAGCATCTCATATTAATCTCCATGGCTTTACTCGGACAATAAACACCTCTACTAGGATTAACAAACCTAATAACAAAGAAAGTATTCTTGACTGGATTCTGGTAAACAAACCTCTAGTAAAATATCAGTCCGGAACGCTACCTGATGATATTAGTGACCATAATCTAACATATATTATAAGACAAAAGAATGCCTCTACCTATTCTCCTATATATAGGACCCTACGTGATCTCAAATGTTTTAATCCTATCCAATTTAAAACTGAACTAAAGGCCTGTAACTGGAACCCACTAAAAACACTTCCTCTTGAAGAAGCTGTTAAATACTTTAACACCACATTCCTAACTATTCTAGATAATCATGCACCAAAACGTTCCATCAGAATTAAATCTAAGCCAGCCCCCTGGCTATCTAAAGATACAAGACAAAAAATGTCACTTAGAAACAAATCTTGGTTAAAATGGCGAACTAGCAAATCTCTCATAGATCAACAGACTTTCAGGCACCTAAGAAACAGTACCAAAAAAGCTATCCTCTCTGATAAAAGGAACTATTATAGCAATCTTCAGCAAGTGAATCACAATAACCCTCAAAAATTCTTGTCAACCCTAAACAGACTTCTTCACCCTGGACAGACTACCCTTCTGGGTCTGAAAAAAATTCTTCCCTTGATATTGCCAATACTTTCAACTCATTCTTCATTGATACTATTAATTCCTTGGCCTCCCATCTCTCCAGTGACAACACTAGCATCCCTGACAAAGCATCCTCCAAACTACCAACCTTTAGGCTACAACCCATCTCCACTACCTTTATACAGAGATGTATCCACAAACTTAAACCATGTACCCCCTCAGCTGACCAGCTTCCTTCTGAATTCCTTCAAAAAGCAGCCTCTGAAATTGCCTATCCCATATCCATTCTTATTAATAGAACCATAAATGAAGAAACCATACCTGATATCTGGAAAATCTCTCACATCATACCCTTACATAAAGGAGGTAACTCCTATGAATATTCTAACTACAGGCCCATAGCCCTATTGTCCCCACTTGCAAAAATAATGGAAACATGTGTTCATCATCAGTTAACGAACCACTTAATACAAAATAACATTCTTACTAACTGTCAACATGGCTTTAGGCCCTTTCATAGCACAACCACTGCTCTGCTCTCCTTTACAGACTTTATTAACAAAAATCGCAATAATAACATCCTGTCTTCCGCTCTCTTTATTGACCTGTCAAAAGCCTTTGACATGGTTAACCACTCTCTCCTATTAAAAATTCTCGAATCTCTTTCCTTAGAAACTAAGGCTATCCACTGGTTTAGTTCCTATCTCACTAACAGGAAACAGGCCGTCCTCTGGGATAACAAACTCTCATCTCTTCTCCCAAATTCACTTGGGGTCCCCCAAGGCTCTATTCTTAGACCTCTACTCTTCTCCCTCTTTATAAATGACTTACAAGTAGCTATTCCCCAGGCTACATGCATTCAATACGCCGACGACTCCACACTAATTTGCTCTGCCAAATCCATTTCTGAACTTCAAACTAATACTCAAGCTGTATTTTCCAAAGTTGAAACTTGGTTCTTAAAACGCTGTCTACTCCTAAACGCAAAAAAAAAAAAACAAACTCCTACTCTTTAAGCCTACTACCAGATCCCCTACATTTGACTTCACTATCTTATCTACTAATGGAACCCCTATATCACCTGACTCTACTACTAAACTGCTAGGTGTCACGATTGACAATAATCTTTCCTTTGACTGTCATATCAACAATACCATTAAATCTGTAAACAGGAAACTTGGCTCTCTATATAGAATCAAAACTTTTTTAACCTCCCCAGCCAAAGTTAATCTTGCCCACTCTCATCTTATTTCCACTCTTCTCTATGCCTCACCAATCTATACTAACCTTAAGAAAAACAATCTCTCTAAACTGTCTACCACTTATAATAACATAGCTAGATTTGTTACTGGGAAGCAATTCAGAACTCACCACTGTCTGAATCTACAACAACTTAACTGGCTTGAACTGACAAACATGTTGCTTCTTTCCCAACTTATGTTTGTCCAAAGAGCTTTCTACCAACCTCTTAATACACCTGTACTTTCTAACCTCTTAACCCCTACTCTAACCTGAACTCACTCCGCTCTTCAAGCAAACTGCTAGTTACCTTAACCAAATCTAATAACCTAGCTGGTGATTCCCTGTTCTCGAATACCATTGGGAAACTCTGGAATAAACTTCCTTCTGAACTTACTTCAATTGCATCTACTGTTCTGTTTAAACAAAAACTCAGAGTCTACCTTAAAAACCACTGGATGTGTCCCTGCTCTAAGCCTGATTAAAAATCTGTTTTTCTCCTCCTCATGGCTTTTGTCTATTTTTCTCACAGTACATATCTCTTATAAATCTGTTCTCTCTGTCTATTATTGTCTTTTCTTTTCCTTGGTTTTATGCCCTCTCTTCATGGTTCTAAAGATGAAATATTGTTTAATATGTTTAATACATTTACTTTGTTGTTAATTATCTTGTATAGGAGTTAAAGTCCCATGTCCTACCAGATTTTAATCTGTTATTTTTTTGCTATGTGGTATCTGTCTTGTCTATATGTGGAGCTTTTCTCCCCGGGCCTCTGCTGAAAATGGAAATATATCCAGTCAGACTAGCCCGGTTAACAAATGTAAAATAAATAAAATAAAATAAATAAAATATTATATATGTGTTTAATATATCTATACACAATAAGAAAGTCACTGGTAGCATTTAGCATCCTATGGTGTACTACATCAGGTTCTAGATACTTGTCATAACCTATTAAAGCTTCTCTCTCTACCTTTTAACTAATACTGGCTTTAAGCTAACCGCATTATTCAAGCCGGGGGGTACATCCGTCTGTAGTCTAATAATCCACTCAAGTTCTTTCAACTCCAAAAGATTATTAATGTCACCTTTCCTTAAACCCACTGCCATTTTACTTAATACCCTAAATTTAAATACATGTCTTTCACCTTTTTCCATGGCATGTTTACTCAGAGCATTTGTCAATACTTTCCTTCTTACTTCAGATTTATGCTCCACTATTCTCATCATTTTGCCCACATAAAACGATGTACATAAAGTACACGTAGCTAAATACACTATCTTTTCCTCATTACAAGCAGTTAATGTTTTTATAGCAAAGATTTCTCCTGTTATTGGATGTTGAAATTTAGTGTCTCCTTCATATAAATCATTGCAACAGGAACAATTATAACATTTAATCATCCCTTCTAAATCATTTTTTCTTTTAATGTTAACCTGAAAGTCTTTATAGCATATCTTCTGCTTCAGAGCTTCACAGCTCCTGTAAGCAAATCTTGGTTTATCACCTACAATTGATTTTATCTCAGGCATAGCCAATAAAATTGGCCAATTCCTTTCTATTATATTACATACACTCCGTGTATTTAAGTAGTATGTTGTCATATACCTCAAAGTTTCAACAACTGCAGGTGAACCATCATTAGATTTCTCATTACCAACCGCCAATATTGGTCTATAATTAATCTGTCTACCATCTATTACTTCTTCCCTTATTTTATTTATCAAATGTTTAGAATAACCACTTCTCTCAAACTCTAATGACATAATTTCTACCTGTTCCAAAAAAACATCCTCAACTGTATTCAGCTTACTCAATCTTATAAACTGTGCTTTAATTATTCCTTTAAAAATATGTGGAGCATGCATACTGTCCCTATTCACATACCTCAAAGCATCTACCTCTTTTCTGAACACCTTAGATTCTAATCTGCTATTAACCTTAAACAGCGTTACATCCAAGAAATTCATACTACTAACTGAGGCCTCCATTTTAAACTTTAAAAAGTCAGTTGAGCTATTGAGGTATTGTACATAAGTTTCCAGTTCCAATAGAGATCCTTTCCATATCATAAAACAATCGTCCACAAATCTTTTGTAGAACAACATTTTCTCATTTGAGTAACTACTTTCATCAAGTTTAACTTTCTTCTCCCACTCACAAAGCACAAG